>NW_028125854.1:0-373660 GCF_965194825.1 Balaenoptera physalus
CGCTTCCCATCGGTCAAAAGGGCCATGCTGAAAAAAGTGTCAAAACCAGAAATGCAGGACAGGCCATGGAGAAATGGGAGCCTTGCTACACTGATGGGCGGGATGTACATTGCCAACAGCCACTCTGGAGAAGTGTACGGTGGTGTCCTGAAACATCTAAAAAACACAGCTTAGAGAGCATAGGGCACTTCCACGCATGGGGGGATAAAGTGGGAAAATTGAAAATCAGCAAGACACAAGCACCCCAAAGTTTAGGGCTGCTCTGTTGACAAGGACCTCCACTTCCTTCCACCTTAAATATCCCAGGAAAGCGAAAAATGGATACAAAAGTTGTGGTCCTTATGTACAATGGAATATCACTCAGCCATGAAATCAATGTCATAAGGCTAGTAGCAGCATGATGAGTGGATTTAGGTAAGACGATTCTAAGTGAAATAAGTCACACAGAAAAGGACACTTCTCATAAGGTGTCACTTATAGAGGGAATGTAAAACCGTTACACTTGAACTGAATTACAAAACAGAACAGAGTCACACATGCAGAAACACACTATGGCTGCTTAACGGGAAAGGTGAGGTGGGGTGATACATAAAACAAGAGTTTCAAATTAGCTCAGATACCGTTCCATAAACCCAATATGTAATAGACAAGACCTACTCCTTGCTCAGAGAACTGGACTCAACACGCCCGATTCACCGCACAAGAATATATCTGACTAGTAATAATCTTAAAACTATGTATTGATATCTCTCTGTTAGTGTGTCAAGTGGGTGTAAAGCGGCCTAAACACAGCGTGAAAAGCAGCTAAACCCCATTATAAAAATAAATTACTTTAAAAAACCCATGAAACAAAGACAGGGAAAGAGAGAGAAATTCTTACACAATTCGTTCAGGGGCTGTGATGCAACCTGGATTGACCATATCTAGACCCACAGCTGGATGAGACATAAGGGTGGACACTCTTGGGGCTGAGAGGTTTGGTGAGGTTGGGTGAGCAAACGCAGACCCTTAAAGTAATACTGCGTGCTACCCATCGCATGGGTCCCAAATCTCCAGGTTCAAGGGCATCTTCCTACATCGAAAACATGCATGAGAAACCCAGAAGATGGTACACCGTGTGATGGGGAAAGGTTTCTAAAACGCACCTCATTTCTCATCTCCTTGTGCTCGGGTTCGCCATTCCAGCCACTTTACTAGCAATCTCCCTACTTGGAGCATCAGCACCTTTAACCTCCTGTTCCGTACAGGTTGCAATTTGTCCTGAGGATGAACGGGAAGACGGGAACCAATGAGAGACTAGCTCTTGGTGTTGGGACAGGCACAGGTCACTCTATTTTCCCATCAGGAAGAAGAATTAACCACAGGCTCAGCCTGCCCCCCGGAACCAGAACAGGGCCTGAAGCCATCCGGCGCTTTTGCGGCCGGCTCCCAAAAAAGCGACTTGTAAAATGGAGCTTCAGGGCACTGCAATTCACAAACCTGCAGAGTTATAAATGATAACTCTCGTCCACAAATATATTGAGGGAAGGCAAAGAAGAGGATTTGAAATCAAGGCAGAATTGCAGGAAACAGATTTCAGGAGGTAGATTCGAATCGCCTTTAAAGCACATGAAAAGCGGCAAAACGTTGACAATGATGCCCTTGGCCAAAAAGGGCGTATGCGTTTTTTCCTGAATATATTCAGGAAAAAACGCATACGCCCTTTTTGGCCAACCAAGCAACCTGAAAGGCAAATCAGCGCTACAAAGAAGGCTCGCTTCCCATCGGTCAAAAGGGCCATGCTGAAAAAAGTGTCAAAACCAGAAATGCAGGACAGGCCATGGAGAAATGGGAGCCTTGCTACACTGATGGGCGGGATGTACATTGCCAACAGCCACTCTGGAGAAGTGTACGGTGTGTCCTGAAACATCTAAAAAACACAGCTTAGAGAGCATAGGGCACTTCCACGCATGGGGGGATAAAGCGGGAAAATTGAAAATCAGCAAGACACAAGCACCCCAAAGTTTAGGGCTGCTCTGTTGACAAGGACCTCCACTTCCCTTCCACCTTAAATATCCCAGGAAAGCGAAAAATGGATACAAAAGTTGTGGTCCTTATGTACAATGGAATATCACTCAGCATGAAATCAATGTCATAAGGCTAGTAGCAGCATGATGAGTGGATTTAGGTAAGACGATTCTAAGTGAAATAAGTCACACAGAAAAGGACACTTCTCATAAGGTGTCACTTATAGAGGGAATGTAAAAACCGTTACACTTGAACTGAATTACAAAACAGAACAGAGTCACACATGCAGAAAACACACTATGGCTGCTTAACGGGAAAGGTGAGGTGGGGTGATACATAAAACAAGAGTTTCAAATTAGCTCAGATACCGTTCCATAAACCCAATATGTAATAGACAAGACCTACTCCTTGCTCAGAGAACTGGACTCAACACGCCCGATTCACCGCACAAGAATATATCTGACTAGTAATAATCTTAAAACCTATGTATTGATATCTCTCTGTTAGTGTGTCAAGTGGGTGTAAAGCGGCCTAAACACAGCCGTGAAAAGCAGCTAAACCCCATTATAAAAATAAATTACTTTTAAAAACCCATGAAACAAAGACAGGGAAAGAGAGAGAAATTCTTACACAATTCGTTCAGGGGCTGTGATGCAACCTGGATTGACCATATCTAGACCCACAGCTGGATGAGACATAAGGGTGGACACTCTTGGGGCTGAGAGGTTTGGTGAGGTTGGGTGAGCAAACGCAGACCCTTTAAAGTAATACTGCGTGCTACCCATCGCATGGGTCCCAAATCTCCAGGTTCAAGGGCATCTTCCTACATCGAAAACATGCATGAGAAACCCAGAAGATGGTACACCGTGTGATGGGGAAAGGTTTCTAAAACGCACCTCATTTCTCATCTCCTTGTGCTCGGGTTCGCCATTCCAGCCACTTTACTAGCAATCTCCCTACTTGGAGCATCAGCACCTTTAACCTCCTGTTCCGTACAGGTTGCAATTTGTCCTGAGGATGAACGGGAAGACGGGAACCAATGAGAGACTAGCTCTTGGTGTTGGGACAGGCACAGGTCACTCTATTTTCCCATCAGGAAGAAGAATTAACCACAGGCTCAGCCTGCCCCCCGGAACCAGAAGAGGGCCTGAAGCCATCCGGCGCTTTTGCGGCCGGCTCCCAAAAAAGCGACTTGTAAAATGGAGCTTCAGGGCACTGCAATTCACAAACCTGCAGAGTTATAAATGATAACTCTCGTCCACAAATATATTGAGGGAAGGCAAAGAAGAGGATTTGAAATCAAGGCAGAATTGCAGGAAACAGATTTCAGGAGGTAGATTCGAATCGCCTTTAAAGCACATGAAAAGCGGCAAAACGTTGACAATGATGCCCTTGGCCAAAAAGGGCGTATGCGTTTTTTCCTGAATATATTCAGGAAAAAACGCATACGCCCTTTTTGGCCAACCAAGCAACCTGGAAAGGCAAATCAGCGCTACAAAGAAGGCTCGCTTCCCATCGGTCAAAAGGGCCATGCTGAAAAAAGTGTCAAAACCAGAAATGCAGGACAGGCCATGGAGAAATGGGAGCCTTGCTACACTGATGGGCGGGATGTACATTGCCAACAGCCACTCTGGAGAAGTGTACGGTGTGTCCTGAAACATCTAAAAAACACAGCTTAGAGAGCATAGGGCACTTCCACGCATGGGGGGATAAAGCGGGAAAATTGAAAATCAGCAAGACACAAGCACCCCAAAGTTTAGGGCTGCTCTGTTGACAAGGACCTCCACTTCCTTCCACCTTAAATATCCCAGGAAAGCGAAAAATGGATAAAAAAGTTGTGGTCCTTATGTACAATGGAATATCACTCAGCCATGAAATCAATGTCATAAGGCTAGTAGCAGCATGATGAGTGGATTTAGGTAAGACGATTCTAAGTGAAATAAGTCACACAGAAAAGGACACTTCTCATAAGGTGTCACTTATAGAGGGAATGTAAAAACCGTTACACTTGAACTGAATTACAAAACAGAACAGAGTCACACATGCAGAAAACACACTATGGCTGCTTAACGGGAAAGGTGAGGTGGGGTGATACATAAAACAAGAGTTTCAAATTAGCTCAGATACCGTTCCATAAACCCAATATGTAATAGACAAGACCTACTCCTTGCTCAGAGAACTGGACTCAACACGCCCGATTCACCGCACAAGAATATATCTGACTAGTAATAATCTTAAAACCTATGTATTGATATCTCTCTGTTAGTGTGTCAAGTGGGTGTAAAGCGGCCTAAACACAGCCGTGAAAAGCAGCTAAACCCCATTATAAAAATAAATTACTTTTAAAAACCCATGAAACAAAGACAGGGAAAGAGAGAGAAATTCTTACACAATTCGTTCAGGGGCTGTGATGCAACCTGGATTGACCATATCTAGACCCACAGCTGGATGAGACATAAGGGTGGACACTCTTGGGGCTGAGAGGTTTGGTGAGGTTGGGTGAGCAAACGCAGACCCTTTAAAGTAATACTGCGTGCTACCCATCGCATGGGTCCCAAATCTCCAGGTTCAAGGGCATCTTCCTACATCGAAAACATGCATGAGAAACCCAGAAGATGGTACACCGTGTGATGGGGAAAGGTTTCTAAAACGCACCTCATTTCTCATCTCCTTGTGCTCGGGTTCGCCATTCCAGCCACTTTACTAGCAATCTCCCTACTTGGAGCATCAGCACCTTTAACCTCCTGTTCCGTACAGGTTGCAATTTGTCCTGAGGATGAACGGGAAGACGGGAACCAATGAGAGACTAGCTCTTGGTGTTGGGACAGGCACAGGTCACTCTATTTTCCCATCAGGAAGAAGAATTAACCACAGGCTCAGCCTGCCCCCCGGAACCAGAAGAGGGCCTGAAGCCATCCGGCGCTTTTGCGGCCGGCTCCCAAAAAAGCGACTTGTAAAATGGAGCTTCAGGGCACTGCAATTCACAAACCTGCAGAGTTATAAATGATAACTCTCGTCCACAAATATATTGAGGGAAGGCAAAGAAGAGGATTTGAAATCAAGGCAGAATTGCAGGAAACAGATTTCAGGAGGTAGATTCGAATCGCCTTTAAAGCACATGAAAAGCGGCAAAACGTTGACAATGATGCCCTTGGCCAAAAAGGGCGTATGCGTTTTTTCCTGAATATATTCAGGAAAAAACGCATACGCCCTTTTTGGCCAACCAAGCAACCTGGAAAGGCAAATCAGCGCTACAAAGAAGGCTCGCTTCCCATCGGTCAAAAGGGCCATGCTGAAAAAAGTGTCAAAACCAGAAATGCAGGACAGGCCATGGAGAAATGGGAGCCTTGCTACACTGATGGGCGGGATGTACATTGCCAACAGCCACTCTGGAGAAGTGTACGGTGTGTCCTGAAACATCTAAAAAACACAGCTTAGAGAGCATAGGGCACTTCCACGCATGGGGGGATAAAGCGGGAAAATTGAAAATCAGCAAGACACAAGCACCCCAAAGTTTAGGGCTGCTCTGTTGACAAGGACCTCCACTTCCTTCCACCTTAAATATCCCAGGAAAGCGAAAAATGGATAAAAAAGTTGTGGTCCTTATGTACAATGGAATATCACTCAGCCATGAAATCAATGTCATAAGGCTAGTAGCAGCATGATGAGTGGATTTAGGTAAGACGATTCTAAGTGAAATAAGTCACACAGAAAAGGACACTTCTCATAAGGTGTCACTTATAGAGGGAATGTAAAAACCGTTACACTTGAACTGAATTACAAGACAGAACAGAGTCACACATGCAGAAAACACACTATGGCTGCTTAACGGGAAAGGTGAGGTGGGGTGATACATAAAACAAGAGTTTCAAATTAGCTCAGATACCGTTCCATAAACCCAATATGTAATAGACAAGACCTACTCCTTGCTCAGAGAACTGGACTCAACACGCCCGATTCACCGCACAAGAATATATCTGACTAGTAATAATCTTAAAACCTATGTATTGATATCTCTCTGTTAGTGTGTCAAGTGGGTGTAAAGCGGCCTAAACACAGCCGTGAAAAGCAGCTAAACCCCATTATAAAAATAAATTACTTTTAAAAACCCATGAAACAAAGACAGGGAAAGAGAGAGAAATTCTTACACAATTCGTTCAGGGGCTGTGATGCAACCTGGATTGACCATATCTAGACCCACAGCTGGATGAGACATAAGGGTGGACACTCTTGGGGCTGAGAGGTTTGGTGAGGTTGGGTGAGCAAACGCAGACCCTTTAAAGTAATACTGCGTGCTACCCATCGCATGGGTCCCAAATCTCCAGGTTCAAGGGCATCTTCCTACATCGAAAACATGCATGAGAAACCCAGAAGATGGTACACCGTGTGATGGGGAAAGGTTTCTAAAACGCACCTCATTTCTCATCTCCTTGTGCTCGGGTTCACCATTCCAGCCACTTTACTAGCAATCTCCCTACTTGGAGCATCAGCACCTTTAACCTCCTGTTCCGTACAGGTTGCAATTTGTCCTGAGGATGAACGGGAAGACGGGAACCAATGAGAGACTAGCTCTTGGTGTTGGGACAGGCACAGGTCACTCTATTTTCCCATCAGGAAGAAGAATTAACCACAGGCTCAGCCTGCCCCCCGGAACCAGAAGAGGGCCTGAAGCCATCCGGCGCTTTTGCGGCCGGCTCCCAAAAAAGCGACTTGTAAAATGGAGCTTCAGGGCACTGCAATTCACAAACCTGCAGAGTTATAAATGATAACTCTCGTCCACAAATATATTGAGGGAAGGCAAAGAAGAGGATTTGAAATCAAGGCAGAATTGCAGGAAACAGATTTCAGGAGGTAGATTCGAATCGCCTTTAAAGCACATGAAAAGCGGCAAAACGTTGACAATGATGCCCTTGGCCAAAAAGGGCGTATGCGTTTTTTCCTGAATATATTCAGGAAAAAACGCATACGCCCTTTTTGGCCAACCAAGCAACCTGGAAAGGCAAATCAGCGCTACAAAGAAGGCTCGCTTCCCATCGGTCAAAAGGGCCATGCTGAAAAAAGTGTCAAAACCAGAAATGCAGGACAGGCCATGGAGAAATGGGAGCCTTGCTACACTGATGGGCGGGATGTACATTGCCAACAGCCACTCTGGAGAAGTGTACGGTGTGTCCTGAAACATCTAAAAAACACAGCTTAGAGAGCATAGGGCACTTCCACGCATGGGGGGATAAAGCGGGAAAATTGAAAATCAGCAAGACACAAGCACCCCAAAGTTTAGGGCTGCTCTGTTGACAAGGACCTCCACTTCCTTCCACCTTAAATATCCCAGGAAAGCGAAAAATGGATAAAAAAGTTGTGGTCCTTATGTACAATGGAATATCACTCAGCCATGAAATCAATGTCATAAGGCTAGTAGCAGCATGATGAGTGGATTTAGGTAAGACGATTCTAAGTGAAATAAGTCACACAGAAAAGGACACTTCTCATAAGGTGTCACTTATAGAGGGAATGTAAAAACCGTTACACTTGAACTGAATTACAAAACAGAACAGAGTCACACATGCAGAAAACACACTATGGCTGCTTAACGGGAAAGGTGAGGTGGGGTGATACATAAAACAAGAGTTTCAAATTAGCTCAGATACCGTTCCATAAACCCAATATGTAATAGACAAGACCTACTCCTTGCTCAGAGAACTGGACTCAACACGCCCGATTCACCGCACAAGAATATATCTGACTAGTAATAATCTTAAAACCTATGTATTGATATCTCTCTGTTAGTGTGTCAAGTGGGTGTAAAGCGGTCTAAACACAGCCGTGAAAAGCAGCTAAACCCCATTATAAAAATAAATTACTTTTAAAAACCCATGAAACAAAGACAGGGAAAGAGAGAGAAATTCTTACACAATTCGTTCAGGGGCTGTGATGCAACCTGGATTGACCATATCTAGACCCACAGCTGGATGAGACATAAGGGTGGACACTCTTGGGGCTGAGAGGTTTGGTGAGGTTGGGTGAGCAAACGCAGACCCTTTAAAGTAATACTGCGTGCTACCCATCGCATGGGTCCCAAATCTCCAGGTTCAAGGGCATCTTCCTACATCGAAAACATGCATGAGAAACCCAGAAGATGGTACACCGTGTGATGGGGAAAGGTTTCTAAAACGCACCTCATTTCTCATCTCCTTGTGCTCGGGTTCGCCATTCCAGCCACTTTACTAGCAATCTCCCTACTTGGAGCATCAGCACCTTTAACCTCCTGTTCCGTACAGGTTGCAATTTGTCCTGAGGATGAACGGGAAGACGGGAACCAATGAGAGACTAGCTCTTGGTGTTGGGACAGGCACAGGTCACTCTATTTTCCCATCAGGAAGAAGAATTAACCACAGGCTCAGCCTGCCCCCCGGAACCAGAACAGGGCCTGAAGCCATCCGGCGCTTTTGCGGCCGGCTCCCAAAAAAGCGACTTGTAAAATGGAGCTTCAGGGCACTGCAATTCACAAACCTGCAGAGTTATAAATGATAACTCTCGTCCACAAATATATTGAGGGAAGGCAAAGAAGAGGATTTGAAATCAAGGCAGAATTGCAGGAAACAGATTTCAGGAGGTAGATTCGAATCGCCTTTAAAGCACATGAAAAGCGGCAAAACGTTGACAATGATGCCCTTGGCCAAAAAGGGCGTATGCGTTTTTTCCTGAATATATTCAGGAAAAAACGCATACGCCCTTTTTGGCCAACCAAGCAACCTGGAAAGGCAAATCAGCGCTACAAAGAAGGCTCGCTTCCCATCGGTCAAAAGGGCCATGCTGAAAAAAGTGTCAAAACCAGAAATGCAGGACAGGCCATGGAGAAATGGGAGCCTTGCTACACTGATGGGCGGGATGTACATTGCCAACAGCCACTCTGGAGAAGTGTACGGTGTGTCCTGAAACATCTAAAAAACACAGCTTAGAGAGCATAGGGCACTTCCACGCATGGGGGGATAAAGCGGGAAAATTGAAAATCAGCAAGACACAAGCACCCCAAAGTTTAGGGCTGCTCTGTTGACAAGGACCTCCACTTCCTTCCACCTTAAATATCCCAGGAAAGCGAAAAATGGATACAAAAGTTGTGGTCCTTATGTACAATGGAATATCACTCAGCCATGAAATCAATGTCATAAGGCTAGTAGCAGCATGATGAGTGGATTTAGGTAAGACGATTCTAAGTGAAATAAGTCACACAGAAAAGGACACTTCTCATAAGGTGTCACTTATAGAGGGAATGTAAAAACCGTTACACTTGAACTGAATTACAAAACAGAACAGAGTCACACATGCAGAAAACACACTATGGCTGCTTAACGGGAAAGGTGAGGTGGGGTGATACATAAAACAAGAGTTTCAAATTAGCTCAGATACCGTTCCATAAACCCAATATGTAATAGACAAGACCTACTCCTTGCTCAGAGAACTGGACTCAACACGCCCGATTCACCGCACAAGAATATATCTGACTAGTAATAATCTTAAAACCTATGTATTGATATCTCTCTGTTAGTGTGTCAAGTGGGTGTAAAGCGGCCTAAACACAGCCGTGAAAAGCAGCTAAACCCCATTATAAAAATAAATTACTTTAAAAAACCCATGAAACAAAGACAGGGAAAGAGAGAGAAATTCTTACACAATTCGTTCAGGGGCTGTGATGCAACCTGGATTGACCATATCTAGACCCACAGCTGGATGAGACATAAGGGTGGACACTCTTGGGGCTGAGAGGTTTGGTGAGGTTGGGTGAGCAAACGCAGACCCTTTAAAGTAATACTGCGTGCTACCCATCGCATGGGTCCCAAATCTCCAGGTTCAAGGGCATCTTCCTACATCGAAAACATGCATGAGAAACCCAGAAGATGGTACACCGTGTGATGGGGAAAGGTTTCTAAAACGCACCTCATTTCTCATCTCCTTGTGCTCGGGTTCGCCATTCCAGCCACTTTACTAGCAATCTCCCTACTTGGAGCATCAGCACCTTTAACCTCCTGTTCCGTACAGGTTGCAATTTGTCCTGAGGATGAACGGGAAGACGGGAACCAATGAGAGACTAGCTCTTGGTGTTGGGACAGGCACAGGTCACTCTATTTTCCCATCAGGAAGAAGAATTAACCACAGGCTCAGCCTGCCCCCCGGAACCA
This sequence comes from Balaenoptera physalus, assembly GCF_965194825.1. Lineage (NCBI taxonomy): Eukaryota > Metazoa > Chordata > Mammalia > Artiodactyla > Balaenopteridae > Balaenoptera > Balaenoptera physalus. The sequence goes on from NW_028125854.1 coordinate 10,182, forward strand.
GAACAGGGCCTGAAGCCATCCGGCGCTTTTGCGGCCGGCTCCCAAAAAAGCGACTTGTAAAATGGAGCTTCAGGGCACTGCAATTCACAAACCTGCAGAGTTATAAATGATAACTCTCGTCCACAAATATATTGAGGGAAGGCAAAGAAGAGGATTTGAAATCAAGGCAGAATTGCAGGAAACAGATTTCAGGAGGTAGATTCGAATCGCCTTTAAAGCACATGAAAAGCGGCAAAACGTTGACAATGATGCCCTTGGCCAAAAAGGGCGTATGCGTTTTTTCCTGAATATATTCAGGAAAAAACGCATACGCCCTTTTTGGCCAACCAAGCAACCTGGAAAGGCAAATCAGCGCTACAAAGAAGGCTCGCTTCCCATCGGTCAAAAGGGCCATGCTGAAAAAAGTGTCAAAACCAGAAATGCAGGACAGGCCATGGAGAAATGGGAGCCTTGCTACACTGATGGGCGGGATGTACATTGCCAACAGCCACTCTGGAGAAGTGTACGGTGTGTCCTGAAACATCTAAAAAACACAGCTTAGAGAGCATAGGGCACTTCCACGCATGGGGGGATAAAGTGGGAAAATTGAAAATCAGCAAGACACAAGCACCCCAAAGTTTAGGGCTGCTCTGTTGACAAGGACCTCCACTTCCTTCCACCTTAAATATCCCAGGAAAGCGAAAAATGGATACAAAAGTTGTGGTCCTTATGTACAATGGAATATCACTCAGCCATGAAATCAATGTCATAAGGCTAGTAGCAGCATGATGAGTGGATTTAGGTAAGACGATTCTAAGTGAAATAAGTCACACAGAAAAGGACACTTCTCATAAGGTGTCACTTATAGAGGGAATGTAAAAACCGTTACACTTGAACTGAATTACAAAACAGAACAGAGTCACACATGCAGAAAACACACTATGGCTGCTTAACGGGAAAGGTGAGGTGGGGTGATACATAAAACAAGAGTTTCAAATTAGCTCAGATACCGTTCCATAAACCCAATATGTAATAGACAAGACCTACTCCTTGCTCAGAGAACTGGACTCAACACGCCCGATTCACCGCACAAGAATATATCTGACTAGTAATAATCTTAAAACCTATGTATTGATATCTCTCTGTTAGTGTGTCAAGTGGGTGTAAAGCGGCCTAAACACAGCCGTGAAAAGCAGCTAAACCCCATTATAAAAATAAATTACTTTAAAAAACCCATGAAACAAAGACAGGGAAAGAGAGAGAAATTCTTACACAATTCGTTCAGGGGCTGTGATGCAACCTGGATTGACCATATCTAGACCCACAGCTGGATGAGACATAAGGGTGGACACTCTTGGGGCTGAGAGGTTTGGTGAGGTTGGGTGAGCAAACGCAGACCCTTTAAAGTAATACTGCGTGCTACCCATCGCATGGGTCCCAAATCTCCAGGTTCAAGGGCATCTTCCTACATCGAAAACATGCATGAGAAACCCAGAAGATGGTACACCGTGTGATGGGGAAAGGTTTCTAAAACGCACCTCATTTCTCATCTCCTTGTGCTCGGGTTCGCCATTCCAGCCACTTTACTAGCAATCTCCCTACTTGGAGCATCAGCACCTTTAACCTCCTGTTCCGTACAGGTTGCAATTTGTCCTGAGGATGAACGGGAACACGGGAACCAATGAGAGACTAGCTTTTGGTGTTGGGACAGGCACAGGTCACTCTATTTTCCCATCAGGAAGAAGAATTAACCACAGGCTCAGCCTGCCCCCCGGAACCAGAACAGGGCCTGAAGCCATCCGGCGCTTTTGCGGCCGGCTCCCAAAAAAGCGACTTGTAAAATGGAGCTTCAGGGCACTGCAATTCACAAACCTGCAGAGTTATAAATGATAACTCTCGTCCACAAATATATTGAGGGAAGGCAAAGAAGAGGATTTGAAATCAAGGCAGAATTGCAGGAAACAGATTTCAGGAGGTAGATACGAATCGCCTTTAAAGCACATGAAAAGCGGCAAAACGTTGACAATGATGCCCTTGGCCAAAAAGGGCGTATGCGTTTTTTCCTGAATATATTCAGGAAAAAACGCATACGCCCTTTTTGGCCAACCAAGCCACCTGGAAAGGCAAATCAGCGCTACAAAGAAGTCTCGCTTCCCATCGGTCAAAAGGGCCATGCTGAAAAAAGTGTCAAAACCAGAAATGCAGGACAGGCCATGGAGAAATGGGAGCCTTGCTACACTGATGGGCGGGATGTACATTGCCAACAGCCACTCTGGAGAAGTGTACGGTGTGTCCTGAAACATCTAAAAAGCACAGCTTAGAGAGCATAGGGCACTTCCACGCATGGGGGGATAAAGCGAGAAAATTGAAAATCAGCAAGACACAAGCACCCCAAAGTTTAGGGCTGCTCTGTTGACAAGGACCTCCACTTCCTTCCACCTTAAATATCCCAGGAAAGCTAAAAATGGATACAAAAGTTGTGGTCCTTATGTACAATGGAATATCACTCAGCCATGAAATCAATGTCAAAAGGCTAGTAGCAGCATGATGAGTGGATTTAGGTAAGACGATTCTAAGTGAAATAAGTCACACAGAAAAGGAGACTTCTCATAAGGTGTCACTTATAGAGGGAATGTAAAAACCGTTACACTTGAACTGAATTACAAAACAGAACAGAGTCACACATGCAGAAAACACACTATGGCTGCTTAACGGGAAAGGTGAGGTGGGGTGATACATAAAACAAGAGTTTCAAATTAGCTCAGATACCGTTCCATAAACCCAATATGTAATAGACAAGACCTACTCCTTGCTCAGAGAACTGGACTCAACACGCCCGATTCACCGCACAAGAATATATCTGACTAGTAATAATCTTAAAACCTATGTATTGATATCTCTCTGTTAGTGTGTCAAGTGGGTGTAAAGCGGCCTAAACACAGCCGTGAAAAGCAGCTAAACCCCATTATAAAAATAAATTACTTTTAAAAACCCATGAAACAAAGACAGGGAAAGAGAGAGAAATTCTTACACAATTCGTTCAGGGGCTGTGATGCAACCTGGATTGACCATATCTAGACCCACAGCTGGATGAGACATAAGGGTGGACACTCTTGGGGCTGAGAGGTTTGGTGAGGTTGGGTGAGCAAACGCAGACCCTTTAAAGTAATACTGCGTGCTACCCATCGCATGGGTCCCAAATCTCCAGGTTCAAGGGCATCTTCCTACATCGAAAACATGCATGAGAAACCCAGAAGATGGTACACCGTGTGATGGGGAAAGGTTTCTAAAACGCACCTCATTTCTCATCTCCTTGTGGTCGGGTTCGCCATTCCAGCCACTTTACTAGCAATCTCCCTACTTGGAGCATCAGCACCTTTAACCTCCTGTTCCGTACAGGTTGCAAATTGTCCTGAGGATGAACGGGAAGACGGGGAACCAATGAGAGACTAGCTCTTGGTGTTGGGACAGGCACAGGTCACTCTATTTTCCCATCAGGAAGAAGAATTAACCACAGACTCAGCCTGCCCCCCGGAACCAGAACAGGGCCTGAAGCCATCCTGCGCTTTTGCGGCCGGCTCCCAAAAAAGCGACTTGTAAAATGGAGCTTCAGGGCACTGCAATTCACAAACCTGCAGAGTTATAAATGATAACTCTCGTCCACAAATATATTGAGGGAAGGCAAAGAAGAGGATTAGAAATCAAGGCAGAATTGCAGGAAACAGATTTCAGGAGGTAGATTCGAATCGCCTTTAAAGCACATGAAAAGCGGCAAAACGTTGACAATCATGCCCTTGGCCAAAAGGGCGTATGCATTTTTTCCTGAATATATTCAGGAAAAAACGCATACGCCCTTTTTGGCCAACCAAGCAACCTGGAAAGGCAAATCAGCGCTACAAAGAAGGCTCGCTTCCCATCGGTCAAAAGGGCCATGCTGAAAAAAGTGTCAAAACCAGAAATGCAGGACAGGCCATGGAGAAATGGGAGCCTTGCTACACTGATGGGCGGGATGTACATTGCCAACAGCCACTCTGGAGAAGTGTACGGTGTGTCCTGAAACATCTAAAAAACACAGCTTAGAGAGCATAGGGCACTTCCACGCATGGGGGAATAAAGCGGGAAAATTGAAAATCAGCAAGACACAAGCACCCCAAAGTTTAGGGCTGCTCTGTTGACAAGGACCTCCACTTCCTTCCACCTTAAATATCCCAGGAAAGCGAAAAATGGATAAAAAAGTTGTGGTCCTTATGTACAATGGAATATCACTCAGCCATGAAATCAATGTCATAAGGCTAGTAGCAGCATGATGAGTGGATTTAGGTAAGACGATTCTAAGTGAAATAAGTCACACAGAAAAGGACACTTCTCATAAGGTGTCACTTATAGAGGGAATGTAAAAACCGTTACACTTGAACTGAATTACAAAACAGAACAGAGTCACACATGCAGAAAACACACTATGGCTGCTTAACGGGAAAGGTGAGGTGGGGTGATACATAAAACAAGAGTTTCAAATTAGCTCAGATACCGTTCCATAAACCCAATATGTAATAGACAAGACCTACTCCTTGCTCAGAGAACTGGACTCAACACGCCCGATTCACCGCACAAGAATATATCTGACTAGTAATAATCTTAAAACCTATGTATTGATATCTCTCTGTTAGTGTGTCAAGTGGGTGTAAAGCGGTCTAAACACAGCCGTGAAAAGCAGCTAAACCCCATTATAAAAATAAATTACTTTTAAAAACCCATGAAACAAAGACAGGGAAAGAGAGAGAAATTCTTACACAATTCGTTCAGGGGCTGTGATGCAACCTGGATTGACCATATCTAGACCCACAGCTGGATGAGACATAAGGGTGGACACTCTTGGGGCTGAGAGGTTTGGTGAGGTTGGGTGAGCAAACGCAGACCCTTTAAAGTAATACTGCGTGCTACCCATCGCATGGGTCCCAAATCTCCAGGTTCAAGGGCATCTTCCTACATCGAAAACATGCATGAGAAACCCAGAAGATGGTACACCGTGTGATGGGGAAAGGTTTCTAAAACGCACCTCATTTCTCATCTCCTTGTGCTCGGGTTCGCCATTCCAGCCACTTTACTAGCAATCTCCCTACTTGGAGCATCAGCACCTTTAACCTCCTGTTCCGTACAGGTTGCAATTTGTCCTGAGGATGAACGGGAAGACGGGAACCAATGAGAGACTAGCTCTTGGTGTTGGGACAGGCACAGGTCACTCTATTTTCCCATCAGGAAGAAGAATTAACCACAGGCTCAGCCTGCCCCCCGGAACCAGAACAGGGCCTGAAGCCATCCGGCGCTTTTGCGGCCGGCTCCCAAAAAAGCGACTTGTAAAATGGAGCTTCAGGGCACTGCAATTCACAAACCTGCAGAGTTATAAATGATAACTCTCGTCCACAAATATATTGAGGGAAGGCAAAGAAGAGGATTTGAAATCAAGGCAGAATTGCAGGAAACAGATTTCAGGAGGTAGATTCGAATCGCCTTTAAAGCACATGAAAAGCGGCAAAACGTTGACAATGATGCCCTTGGCCAAAAAGGGCGTATGCGTTTTTTCCTGAATATATTCAGGAAAAAACGCATACGCCCTTTTTGGCCAACCAAGCAACCTGGAAAGGCAAATCAGCGCTACAAAGAAGGCTCGCTTCCCATCGGTCAAAAGGGCCATGCTGAAAAAAGTGTCAAAACCAGAAATGCAGGACAGGCCATGGAGAAATGGGAGCCTTGCTACACTGATGGGCGGGATGTACATTGCCAACAGCCACTCTGGAGAAGTGTACGGTGTGTCCTGAAACATCTAAAAAACACAGCTTAGAGAGCATAGGGCACTTCCACGCATGGGGGGATAAAGCGGGAAAATTGAAAATCAGCAAGACACAAGCACCCCAAAGTTTAGGGCTGCTCTGTTGACAAGGACCTCCACTTCCTTCCACCTTAAATATCCCAGGAAAGCGAAAAATGGATACAAAAGTTGTGGTCCTTATGTACAATGGAATATCACTCAGCCATGAAATCAATGTCATAAGGCTAGTAGCAGCATGATGAGTGGATTTAGGTAAGACGATTCTAAGTGAAATAAGTCACACAGAAAAGGACACTTCTCATAAGGTGTCACTTATAGAGGGAATGTAAAAACCGTTACACTTGAACTGAATTACAAAACAGAACAGAGTCACACATGCAGAAAACACACTATGGCTGCTTAACGGGAAAGGTGAGGTGGGGTGATACATAAAACAAGAGTTTCAAATTAGCTCAGATACCGTTCCATAAACCCAATATGTAATAGACAAGACCTACTCCTTGCTCAGAGAACTGGACTCAACACGCCCGATTCACCGCACAAGAATATATCTGACTAGTAATAATCTTAAAACCTATGTATTGATATCTCTCTGTTAGTGTGTCAAGTGGGTGTAAAGCGGCCTAAACACAGCCGTGAAAAGCAGCTAAACCCCATTATAAAAATAAATTACTTTAAAAAACCCATGAAACAAAGACAGGGAAAGAGAGAGAAATTCTTACACAATTCGTTCAGGGGCTGTGATGCAACCTGGATTGACCATATCTAGACCCACAGCTGGATGAGACATAAGGGTGGACACTCTTGGGGCTGAGAGGTTTGGTGAGGTTGGGTGAGCAAACGCAGACCCTTTAAAGTAATACTGCGTGCTACCCATCGCATGGGTCCCAAATCTCCAGGTTCAAGGGCATCTTCCTACATCGAAAACATGCATGAGAAACCCAGAAGATGGTACACCGTGTGATGGGGAAAGGTTTCTAAAACGCACCTCATTTCTCATCTCCTTGTGCTCGGGTTCGCCATTCCAGCCACTTTACTAGCAATCTCCCTACTTGGAGCATCAGCACCTTTAACCTCCTGTTCCGTACAGGTTGCAATTTGTCCTGAGGATGAACGGGAAGACGGGAACCAATGAGAGACTAGCTCTTGGTGTTGGGACAGGCACAGGTCACTCTATTTTCCCATCAGGAAGAAGAATTAACCACAGGCTCAGCCTGCCCCCCGGAACCAGAACAGGGCCTGAAGCCATCCGGCGCTTTTGCGGCCGGCTCCCAAAAAAGCGACTTGTAAAATGGAGCTTCAGGGCACTGCAATTCACAAACCTGCAGAGTTATAAATGATAACTCTCGTCCACAAATATATTGAGGGAAGGCAAAGAAGAGGATTTGAAATCAAGGCAGAATTGCAGGAAACAGATTTCAGGAGGTAGATTCGAATCGCCTTTAAAGCACATGAAAAGCGGCAAAACGTTGACAATGATGCCCTTGGCCAAAAAGGGCGTATGCGTTTTTTCCTGAATATATTCAGGAAAAAACGCATACGCCCTTTTTGGCCAACCAAGCAACCTGGAAAGGCAAATCAGCGCTACAAAGAAGGCTCGCTTCCCATCGGTCAAAAGGGCCATGCTGAAAAAAGTGTCAAAACCAGAAATGCAGGACAGGCCATGGAGAAATGGGAGCCTTGCTACACTGATGGGCGGGATGTACATTGCCAACAGCCACTCTGGAGAAGTGTACGGTGTGTCCTGAAACATCTAAAAAACACAGCTTAGAGAGCATAGGGCACTTCCACGCATGGGGGGATAAAGTGGGAAAATTGAAAATCAGCAAGACACAAGCACCCCAAAGTTTAGGGCTGCTCTGTTGACAAGGACCTCCACTTCCTTCCACCTTAAATATCCCAGGAAAGCGAAAAATGGATACAAAAGTTGTGGTCCTTATGTACAATGGAATATCACTCAGCCATGAAATCAATGTCATAAGGCTAGTAGCAGCATGATGAGTGGATTTAGGTAAGACGATTCTAAGTGAAATAAGTCACACAGAAAAGGACACTTCTCATAAGGTGTCACTTATAGAGGGAATGTAAAAACCGTTACACTTGAACTGAATTACAAAACAGAACAGAGTCACACATGCAGAAAACACACTATGGCTGCTTAACGGGAAAGGTGAGGTGGGGTGATACATAAAACAAGAGTTTCAAATTAGCTCAGATACCGTTCCATAAACCCAATATGTAATAGACAAGACCTACTCCTTGCTCAGAGAACTGGACTCAACACGCCCGATTCACCGCACAAGAATATATCTGACTAGTAATAATCTTAAAACCTATGTATTGATATCTCTCTGTTAGTGTGTCAAGTGGGTGTAAAGCGGCCTAAACACAGCCGTGAAAAGCAGCTAAACCCCATTATAAAAATAAATTACTTTAAAAAACCCATGAAACAAAGACAGGGAAAGAGAGAGAAATTCTTACACAATTCGTTCAGGGGCTGTGATGCAACCTGGATTGACCATATCTAGACCCACAGCTGGATGAGACATAAGGGTGGACACTCTTGGGGCTGAGAGGTTTGGTGAGGTTGGGTGAGCAAACGCAGACCCTTTAAAGTAATACTGCGTGCTACCCATCGCATGGGTCCCAAATCTCCAGGTTCAAGGGCATCTTCCTACATCGAAAACATGCATGAGAAACCCAGAAGATGGTACACCGTGTGATGGGGAAAGGTTTCTAAAACGCACCTCATTTCTCATCTCCTTGTGCTCGGGTTCGCCATTCCAGCCACTTTACTAGCAATCTCCCTACTTGGAGCATCAGCACCTTTAACCTCCTGTTCCGTACAGGTTGCAATTTGTCCTGAGGATGAACGGGAACACGGGAACCAATGAGAGACTAGCTTTTGGTGTTGGGACAGGCACAGGTCACTCTATTTTCCCATCAGGAAGAAGAATTAACCACAGGCTCAGCCTGCCCCCCGGAACCAGAACAGGGCCTGAAGCCATCCGGCGCTTTTGCGGCCGGCTCCCAAAAAAGCGACTTGTAAAATGGAGCTTCAGGGCACTGCAATTCACAAACCTGCAGAGTTATAAATGATAACTCTCGTCCACAAATATATTGAGGGAAGGCAAAGAAGAGGATTAGAAATCAAGGCAGAATTGCAGGAAACAGATTTCAGGAGGTAGATACGAATCGCCTTTAAAGCACATGAAAAGCGGCAAAACGTTGACAATGATGCCCTTGGCCAAAAAGGGCGTATGCGTTTTTTCCTGAATATATTCAGGAAAAAACGCATACGCCCTTTTTGGCCAACCAAGCCACCTGGAAAGGCAAATCAGCGCTACAAAGAAGTCTCGCTTCCCATCGGTCAAAAGGGCCATGCTGAAAAAAGTGTCAAAACCAGAAATGCAGGACAGGCCATGGAGAAATGGGAGCCTTGCTACACTGATGGGCGGGATGTACATTGCCAACAGCCACTCTGGAGAAGTGTACGGTGTGTCCTGAAACATCTAAAAAGCACAGCTTAGAGAGCATAGGGCACTTCCACGCATGGGGGGATAAAGCGAGAAAATTGAAAATCAGCAAGACACAAGCACCCCAAAGTTTAGGGCTGCTCTGTTGACAAGGACCTCCACTTCCTTCCACCTTAAATATCCCAGGAAAGCTAAAAATGGATACAAAAGTTGTGGTCCTTATGTACAATGGAATATCACTCAGCCATGAAATCAATGTCAAAAGGCTAGTAGCAGCATGATGAGTGGATTTAGGTAAGACGATTCTAAGTGAAATAAGTCACACAGAAAAGGAGACTTCTCATAAGGTGTCACTTATAGAGGGAATGTAAAAACCGTTACACTTGAACTGAATTACAAAACAGAACAGAGTCACACATGCAGAAAACACACTATGGCTGCTTAACGGGAAAGGTGAGGTGGGGTGATACATAAAACAAGAGTTTCAAATTAGCTCAGATACCGTTCCATAAACCCAATATGTAATAGACAAGACCTACTCCTTGCTCAGAGAACTGGACTCAACACGCCCGATTCACCGCACAAGAATATATCTGACTAGTAATAATCTTAAAACCTATGTATTGATATCTCTCTGTTAGTGTGTCAAGTGGGTGTAAAGCGGCCTAAACACAGCCGTGAAAAGCAGCTAAACCCCATTATAAAAATAAATTACTTTTAAAAACCCATGAAACAAAGACAGGGAAAGAGAGAGAAATTCTTACACAATTCGTTCAGGGGCTGTGATGCAACCTGGATTGACCATATCTAGACCCACAGCTGGATGAGACATAAGGGTGGACACTCTTGGGGCTGAGAGGTTTGGTGAGGTTGGGTGAGCAAACGCAGACCCTTTAAAGTAATACTGCGTGCTACCCATCGCATGGGTCCCAAATCTCCAGGTTCAAGGGCATCTTCCTACATCGAAAACATGCATGAGAAACCCAGAAGATGGTACACCGTGTGATGGGGAAAGGTTTCTAAAACGCACCTCATTTCTCATCTCCTTGTGGTCGGGTTCGCCATTCCAGCCACTTTACTAGCAATCTCCCTACTTGGAGCATCAGCACCTTTAACCTCCTGTTCCGTACAGGTTGCAAATTGTCCTGAGGATGAACGGGAAGACGGGGAACCAATGAGAGACTAGCTCTTGGTGTTGGGACAGGCACAGGTCACTCTATTTTCCCATCAGGAAGAAGAATTAACCACAGACTCAGCCTGCCCCCCGGAACCAGAACAGGGCCTGAAGCCATCCTGCGCTTTTGCGGCCGGCTCCCAAAAAAGCGACTTGTAAAATGGAGCTTCAGGGCACTGCAATTCACAAACCTGCAGAGTTATAAATGATAACTCTCGTCCACAAATATATTGAGGGAAGGCAAAGAAGAGGATTAGAAATCAAGGCAGAATTGCAGGAAACAGATTTCAGGAGGTAGATTCGAATCGCCTTTAAAGCACATGAAAAGCGGCAAAACGTTGACAATCATGCCCTTGGCCAAAAGGGCGTATGCATTTTTTCCTGAATATATTCAGGAAAAAACGCATACGCCCTTTTTGGCCAACCAAGCAACCTGGAAAGGCAAATCAGCGCTACAAAGAAGGCTCGCTTCCCATCGGTCAAAAGGGCCATGCTGAAAAAAGTGTCAAAACCAGAAATGCAGGACAGGCCATGGAGAAATGGGAGCCTTGCTACACTGATGGGCGGGATGTACATTGCCAACAGCCACTCTGGAGAAGTGTACGGTGTGTCCTGAAACATCTAAAAAACACAGCTTAGAGAGCATAGGGCACTTCCACGCATGGGGGAATAAAGCGGGAAAATTGAAAATCAGCAAGACACAAGCACCCCAAAGTTTAGGGCTGCTCTGTTGACAAGGACCTCCACTTCCTTCCACCTTAAATATCCCAGGAAAGCGAAAAATGGATAAAAAAGTTGTGGTCCTTATGTACAATGGAATATCACTCAGCCATGAAATCAATGTCATAAGGCTAGTAGCAGCATGATGAGTGGATTTAGGTAAGACGATTCTAAGTGAAATAAGTCACACAGAAAAGGAGACTTCTCATAAGGTGTCACTTATAGAGGGAATGTAAAAACCGTTACACTTGAACTGAATTACAAAACAGAACAGAGTCACACATGCAGAAAACACACTATGGCTGCTTAACGGGAAAGGTGAGGTGGGGTGATACATAAAACAAGAGTTTCAAATTAGCTCAGATACCGTTCCATAAACCCAATATGTAATAGACAAGACCTACTCCTTGCTCAGAGAACTGGACTCAACACGCCCGATTCACCGCACAAGAATATATCTGACTAGTAATAATCTTAAAACCTATGTATTGATATCTCTCTGTTAGTGTGTCAAGTGGGTGTAAAGCGGCCTAAACACAGCCGTGAAAAGCAGCTAAACCCCATTATAAAAATAAATTACTTTTAAAAACCCATGAAACAAAGACAGGGAAAGAGAGAGAAATTCTTACACAATTCGTTCAGGGGCTGTGATGCAACCTGGATTGACCATATCTAGACCCACAGCTGGATGAGACATAAGGGTGGACACTCTTGGGGCTGAGAGGTTTGGTGAGGTTGGGTGAGCGAACGCAGACCCTTTAAAGTAATACTGCGTGCTACCCATCGCATGGGTCCCAAATCTCCAGGTTCAAGGGCATCTTCCTACATCGAAAACATGCATGAGAAACCCAGAAGATGGTACACCGTGTGATGGGGAAAGGTTTCTAAAACGCACCTCATTTCTCATCTCCTTGTGCTCGGGTTCGCCATTCCAGCCACTTTACTAGCAATCTCCCTACTTGGAGCATCAGCACCTTTAACCTCCTGTTCCGTACAGGTTGCAATTTGTCCTGAGGATGAACGGGAAGACGGGAACCAATGAGAGACTAGCTCTTGGTGTTGGGACAGGCACAGGTCACTCTATTTTCCCATCAGGAAGAAGAATTAACCACAGGCTCAGCCTGCCCCCCGGAACCAGAAGAGGGCCTGAAGCCATCCGGCGCTTTTGCGGCCGGCTCCCAAAAAAGCGACTTGTAAAATGGAGCTTCAGGGCACTGCAATTCACAAACCTGCAGAGTTATAAATGATAACTCTCGTCTACAAAAATATTGAGGGAAGGCAAAGAAGAGGATTTGAAATCAAGGCAGAATTGCAGGAAACAGATTTCAGGAGGTAGATTCGAATCGCCTTTAAAGCACATGAAAAGCGGCAAAACGTTGACAATGATGCCCTTGGCCAAAAAGGGCGTATGCGTTTTTTCCTGAATATATTCAGGAAAAAACGCATACGCCCTTTTTGGCCAACCAAGCAACCTGGAAAGGCAAATCAGCGCTACAAAGAAGGCTCGCTTCCCATCGGTCAAAAGGGCCATGCTGAAAAAAGTGTCAAAACCAGAAATGCAGGACAGGCCATGGAGAAATGGGAGCCTTGCTACACTGATGGGCGGGATGTACATTGCCAACAGCCACTCTGGAGAAGTGTACGGTGTGTCCTGAAACATCTAAAAAACACAGCTTAGAGAGCATAGGGCACTTCCACGCATGGGGGGATAAAGCGGGAAAATTGAAAATCAGCAAGACACAAGCACCCCAAAGTTTAGGGCTGCTCTGTTGACAAGGACCTCCACTTCCTTCCACCTTAAATATCCCAGGAAAGCGAAAAATGGATAAAAAAGTTGTGGTCCTTATGTACAGTGGAATATCACTCAGCCATGAAATCAGTGTCATAAGGCTAGTAGCAGCATGATGAGTGGATTTAGGTAAGACGATTCTAAGTGAAATAAGTCACACAGAAAAGGACACTTCTCATAAGGTGTCACTTATAGAGGGAATGTAAAAACCGTTACACTTGAACTGAATTACAAAACAGAACAGAGTCACACATGCAGAAAACACACTATGGCTGCTTAACGGGAAAGGTGAGGTGGGGTGATACATAAAACAAGAGTTTCAAATTAGCTCAGATACCGTTCCATAAACCCAATATGTAATAGACAAGACCTACTCCTTGCTCAGAGAACTGGACTCAACACGCCCGATTCACCGCACAAGAATATATCTGACTAGTAATAATCTTAAAACCTATGTATTGATATCTCTCTGTTAGTGTGTCAAGTGGGTGTAAAGCGGCCTAAACACAGCCGTGAAAAGCAGCTAAACCCCATTATAAAAATAAATTACTTTTAAAAACCCATGAAACAAAGACAGGGAAAGAGAGAGAAATTCTTACACAATTCGTTCAGGGGCTGTGATGCAACCTGGATTGACCATATCTAGACCCACAGCTGGATGAGACATAAGGGTGGACACTCTTGGGGCTGAGAGGTTTGGTGAGGTTGGGTGAGCAAACGCAGACCCTTTAAAGTAATACTGCGTGCTACCCATCGCATGGGTCCCAAATCTCCAGGTTCAAGGGCATCTTCCTACATCGAAAACATGCATGAGAAACCCAGAAGATGGTACACCGTGTGATGGGGAAAGGTTTCTAAAACGCACCTCATTTCTCATCTCCTTGTGCTCGGGTTCGCCATTCCAGCCACTTTACTAGCAATCTCCCTACTTGGAGCATCAGCACCTTTAACCTCCTGTTCCGTACAGGTTGCAATTTGTCCTGAGGATGAACGGGAAGACGGGAACCAATGAGAGACTAGCTCTTGGTGTTGGGACAGGCACAGGTCACTCTATTTTCCCATCAGGAAGAAGAATTAACCACAGGCTCAGCCTGCCCCCCGGAACCAGAAGAGGGCCTGAAGCCATCCGGCGCTTTTGCGGCCGGCTCCCAAAAAAGCGACTTGTAAAATGGAGCTTCAGGGCACTGCAATTCACAAACCTGCAGAGTTATAAATGATAACTCTCGTCCACAAATATATTGAGGGAAGGCAAAGAAGAGGATTTGAAATCAAGGCAGAATTGCAGGAAACAGATTTCAGGAGGTAGATTCGAATCGCCTTTAAAGCACATGAAAAGCGGCAAAACGTTGACAATGATGCCCTTGGCCAAAAAGGGCGTATGCGTTTTTTCCTGAATATATTCAGGAAAAAACGCATACGCCCTTTTTGGCCAACCAAGCAACCTGGAAAGGCAAATCAGCGCTACAAAGAAGGCTCGCTTCCCATCGGTCAAAAGGGCCATGCTGAAAAAAGTGTCAAAACCAGAAATGCAGGACAGGCCATGGAGAAATGGGAGCCTTGCTACACTGATGGGCGGGATGTACATTGCCAACAGCCACTCTGGAGAAGTGTACGGTGTGTCCTGAAACATCTAAAAAACACAGCTTAGAGAGCATAGGGCACTTCCACGCATGGGGGGATAAAGTGGGAAAATTGAAAATCAGCAAGACACAAGCACCCCAAAGTTTAGGGCTGCTCTGTTGACAAGGACCTCCACTTCCTTCCACCTTAAATATCCCAGGAAAGCGAAAAATGGATAAAAAAGTTGTGGTCCTTATGTACAATGGAATATCACTCAGCCATGAAATCAATGTCATAAGGCTAGTAGCAGCATGATGAGTGGATTTAGGTAAGACGATTCTAAGTGAAATAAGTCACACAGAAAAGGACACTTCTCATAAGGTGTCACTTATAGAGGGAATGTAAAAACCGTTACACTTGAACTGAATTACAAAACAGAACAGAGTCACACATGCAGAAAACACACTATGGCTGCTTAACGGGAAAGGTGAGGTGGGGTGATACATAAAACAAGAGTTTCAAATTAGCTCAGATACCGTTCCATAAACCCAATATGTAATAGACAAGACCTACTCCTTGCTCAGAGAACTGGACTCAACACGCCCGATTCACCGCACAAGAATATATCTGACTAGTAATAATCTTAAAACCTATGTATTGATATCTCTCTGTTAGTGTGTCAAGTGGGTGTAAAGCGGCCTAAACACAGCCGTGAAAAGCAGCTAAACCCCATTATAAAAATAAATTACTTTTAAAAACCCATGAAACAAAGACAGGGAAAGAGAGAGAAATTCTTACACAATTCGTTCAGGGGCTGTGATGCAACCTGGATTGACCATATCTAGACCCACAGCTGGATGAGACATAAGGGTGGACACTCTTGGGGCTGAGAGGTTTGGTGAGGTTGGGTGAGCAAACGCAGACCCTTTAAAGTAATACTGCGTGCTACCCATCGCATGGGTCCCAAATCTCCAGGTTCAAGGGCATCTTCCTACATCGAAAACATGCATGAGAAACCCAGAAGATGGTACACCGTGTGATGGGGAAAGGTTTCTAAAACGCACCTCATTTCTCATCTCCTTGTGCTCGGGTTCGCCATTCCAGCCACTTTACTAGCAATCTCCCTACTTGGAGCATCAGCACCTTTAACCTCCTGTTCCGTACAGGTTGCAATTTGTCCTGAGGATGAACGGGAAGACGGGGAACCAATGAGAGACTAGCTCTTGGTGTTGGGACAGGCACAGGTCACTCTATTTTCCCATCAGGAAGAAGAATTAACCACAGGCTCAGCCTGCCCCCCGGAACCAGAACAGGGCCTGAAGCCATCCTGCGCTTTTGCGGCCGGCTCCCAAAAAAGCGACTTGTAAAATGGAGCTTCAGGGCACTGCAATTCACAAACCTGCAGAGTTATAAATGATAACTCTCGTCCACAAATATATTGAGGGAAGGCAAAGAAGAGGATTTGAAATCAAGGCAGAATTGCAGGAAACAGATTTCAGGAGGTAGATTCGAATCGCCTTTAAAGCACATGAAAAGCGGCAAAACGTTGACAATGATGCCCTTGGCCAAAAAGGGCGTATGCGTTTTTTCTTGAATATATTCAGGAAAAAACGCATACGCCCTTTTTGGCCAACCAAGCAACCTGGAAAGGCAAATCAGCGCTACAAAGAAGGCTCGCTTCCCATCGGTCAAAAGGGCCATGCTGAAAAAAGTGTCAAAACCAGAAATGCAGGACAGGCCATGGAGAAATGGGAGCCTTGCTACACTGATGGGCGGGATGTACATTGCCAACAGCCACTCTGGAGAAGTGTACGGTGTGTCCTGAAACATCTAAAAAACACAGCTTAGAGAGCATAGGGCACTTCCACGCATGGGGGGATAAAGCGGGAAAATTGAAAATCAGCAAGACACAAGCACCCCAAAGTTTAGGGCTGCTCTGTTGACAAGGACCTCCACTTCCTTCCACCTTAAATATCCCAGGAAAGCGAAAAATGGATACAAAAGTTGTGGTCCTTATGTACAATGGAATATCACTCAGCCATGAAATCAATGTCATAAGGCTAGTAGCAGCATGATGAGTGGATTTAGGTAAGACGATTCTAAGTGAAATAAGTCACACAGAAAAGGACACTTCTCATAAGGTGTCACTTATAGAGGGAATGTAAAAACCGTTACACTTGAACTGAATTACAAAACAGAACAGAGTCACACATGCAGAAAACACACTATGGCTGCTTAACGGGAAAGGTGAGGTGGGGTGATACATAAAACAAGAGTTTCAAATTAGCTCAGATACCGTTCCATAAACCCAATATGTAATAGACAAGACCTACTCCTTGCTCAGAGAACTGGACTCAACACGCCCGATTCACCGCACAAGAATATATCTATCTGACTAGTAATAATCTTAAAACCTATGTATTGATATCTCTCTGTTAGTGTGTCAAGTGGGTGTAAAGCGGCCTAAACACAGCCGTGAAAAGCAGCTAAACCCCATTATAAAAATAAATTACTTTAAAAAACCCATGAAACAAAGACAGGGAAAGAGAGAGAAATTCTTACACAATTCGTTCAGGGGCTGTGATGCAACCTGGATTGACCATATCTAGACCCACAGCTGGATGAGACATAAGGGTGGACACTCTTGGGGCTGAGAGGTTTGGTGAGGGTGGGTGAGCAAACGCAGACCCTTTAAAGTAATACTGCGTGCTACCCATCGCATGGGTCCCAAATCTCCAGGTTCAAGGGCATCTTCCTACATCGAAAACATGCATGAGAAACCCAGAAGATGGTACACCGTGTGATGGGGAAAGGTTTCTAAAACGCACCTCATTTCTCATCTCCTTGTGCTCGGGTTCGCCATTCCAGCCACTTTACTAGCAATCTCCCTACTTGGAGCATCAGCACCTTTAACCTCCTGTTCCGTACAGGTTGCAATTTGTCCTGAGGATGAACGGGAAGACAGGGAACCAATGAGAGACTAGCTCTTGGTGTAGGGACAGGCACAGGTCACTCTATTTTCCCATCAGGAAGAAGAATTAACCACAGGCTCAGCCTGCCCCCCGGAACCAGAACAGGGCCTGAAGCCATCTTGCGCTTTTGCGGCCGGCTCCCAAAAAAGCGACTTGTAAAATGGAGCTTCAGGGCACTGCAATTCACTAACCTGCAGAGTTATAAATGACAACTCTCGTCCACAAATATATTGAGGGAAGGCAAAGAAGAGGATTTGAAATCAAGGCAGAATTGCAGGAAACAGATTTCAGGAGGTAGATTCGAATCGCCTTTAAAGCACATGAAAAGCGGCAAAACGTTGACAATGATGCCCTTGGCCAAAAAGGGCGTATGCGTTTTTTCCTGAATATATTCAGGAAAAAACGCATACGCCCTTTTTGGCCAACCAAGCAACCTGGAAAGGCAAATCAGCGCTACAAAGAAGGCTCGCTTCCCATCGGTCAAAAGGGCCATGCTGAAAAAAGTGTCAAAACCAGAAATGCAGGACAGGCCATGGAGAAATGGGAGCCTTGCTACACTGATGGGCGGGATGTACATTGCCAACAGCCACTCTGGAGAAGTGTACGGTGTGTCCTGAAACATCTAAAAAACACAGCTTAGAGAGCATAGGGCACTTCCACGCATGGGGGGATAAAGCGGGAAAATTGAAAATCAGCAAGACACAAGCACCCCAAAGTTTAGGGCTGCTCTGTTGACAAGGACCTCCACTTCCTTCCACCTTAAATATCCCAGGAAAGCGAAAAATGGATAAAAAAGTTGTGGTCCTTATGTACAATGGAATATCACTCAGCCATGAAATCAATGTCATAAGGCTAGTAGCAGCATGATGAGTGGATTTAGGTAAGACGATTCTAAGTGAAATAAGTCACACAGAAAAGGAGACTTCTCATAAGGTGTCACTTATAGAGGGAATGTAAAAACCGTTACACTTGAACTGAATTACAAAACAGAACAGAGTCACACATGCAGAAAACACACTATGGCTGCTTAACGGGAAAGGTGAGGTGGGGTGATACATAAAACAAGAGTTTCAAATTAGCTCAGATACCGTTCCATAAACCCAATATGTAATAGACAAGACCTACTCCTTGCTCAGAGAACTGGACTCAACACGCCCGATTCACCGCACAAGAATATATCTGACTAGTAATAATCTTAAAACCTATGTATTGATATCTCTCTGTTAGTGTGTCAAGTGGGTGTAAAGCGGCCTAAACACAGCCGTGAAAAGCAGCTAAACCCCATTATAAAAATAAATTACTTTTAAAAACCCATGAAACAAAGACAGGGAAAGAGAGAGAAATTCTTACACAATTCGTTCAGGGGCTGTGATGCAACCTGGATTGACCATATCTAGACCCACAGCTGGATGAGACATAAGGGTGGACACTCTTGGGGCTGAGAGGTTTGGTGAGGTTGGGTGAGCAAACGCAGACCCTTTAAAGTAATACTGCGTGCTACCCATCGCATGGGTCCCAAATCTCCAGGTTCAAGGGCATCTTCCTACATCGAAAACATGCATGAGAAACCCAGAAGATGGTACACCGTGTGATGGGGAAAGGTTTCTAAAACGCACCTCATTTCTCATCTCCTTGTGCTCGGGTTCGCCATTCCAGCCACTTTACTAGCAATCTCCCTACTTGGAGCATCAGCACCTTTAACCTCCTGTTCCGTACAGGTTGCAATTTGTCCTGAGGATGAACGGGAAGACGGGGAACCAATGAGAGACTAGCTCTTGGTGTTGGGACAGGCACAGGTCACTCTATTTTCCCATCAGGAAGAAGAATTAACCACAGGCTCAGCCTGGCCCCCGGAACCAGAACAGGGCCTGAAGCCATCCTGCGCTTTTGCGGCCGGCTCCCAAAAAAGCGACTTGTAAAATGGAGCTTCAGGGCACTGCAATTCACAAACCTGCAGAGTTATAAATGATAACTCTCGTCCACAAATATATTGAGGGAAGGCAAAGAAGAGGATTTGAAATCAAGGCAGAATTGCAGGAAACAGATTTCAGGAGGTAGATTCGAATCGCCTTTAAAGCACATGAAAAGCGGCAAAACGTTGACAATGATGCCCTTGGCCAAAAAGGGCGTATGCGTTTTTTCCTGAATATATTCAGGAAAAAACGCATACGCCCTTTTTGGCCAACCAAGCAACCTGGAAAGGCAAATCAGCGCTACAAAGAAGGCTCGCTTCCCATCGGTCAAAAGGGCCATGCTGAAAAAAGTGTCAAAACCAGAAATGCAGGACAGGCCATGGAGAAATGGGAGCCTTGCTACACTGATGGGCGGGATGTACATTGCCAACAGCCACTCTGGAGAAGTGTACGGTGTGTCCTGAAACATCTAAAAAACACAGCTTAGAGAGCATAGGGCACTTCCACGCATGGGGGGATAAAGCGGGAAAATTGAAAATCAGCAAGACACAAGCACCCCAAAGTTTAGGGCTGCTCTGTTGACAAGGACCTCCACTTCCTTCCACCTTAAATATCCCAGGAAAGCGAAAAATGGATACAAAAGTTGTGGTCCTTATGTACAATGGAATATCACTCAGCCATGAAATCAATGTCATAAGGCTAGTAGCAGCATGATGAGTGGATTTAGGTAAGACGATTCTAAGTGAAATAAGTCACACAGAAAAGGACACTTCTCATAAGGTGTCACTTATAGAGGGAATGTAAAAACCGTTACACTTGAACTGAATTACAAAACAGAACAGAGTCACACATGCAGAAAACACACTATGGCTGCTTAACGGGAAAGGTGAGGTGGGGTGATACATAAAACAAGAGTTTCAAATTAGCTCAGATACCGTTCCATAAACCCAATATGTAATAGACAAGACCTACTCCTTGCTCAGAGAACTGGACTCAACACGCCCGATTCACCGCACAAGAATATATCTGACTAGTAATAATCTTAAAACCTATGTATTGATATCTCTCTGTTAGTGTGTCAAGTGGGTGTAAAGCGGCCTAAACACAGCCGTGAAAAGCAGCTAAACCCCATTATAAAAATAAATTACTTTAAAAAACCCATGAAACAAAGACAGGGAAAGAGAGAGAAATTCTTACACAATTCGTTCAGGGGCTGTGATGCAACCTGGATTGACCATATCTAGACCCACAGCTGGATGAGACATAAGGGTGGACACTCTTGGGGCTGAGAGGTTTGGTGAGGGTGGGTGAGCAAACGCAGACCCTTTAAAGTAATACTGCGTGCTACCCATCGCATGGGTCCCAAATCTCCAGGTTCAAGGGCATCTTCCTACATCGAAAACATGCATGAGAAACCCAGAAGATGGTACACTGTGTGATGGGGAAAGGTTTCTAAAACGCACCTCATTTCTCATCTCCTTGTGCTCGGGTTCGCCATTCCAGCCACTTTACTAGCAATCTCCCTACTTGGAGCATCAGCACCTTTAACCTCCTGTTCCGTACAGGTTGCAATTTGTCCTGAGGATGAACGGGAAGACGGGGAACCAATGAGAGACTAGCTCTTGGTGTAGGGACAGGCACAGGTCACTCTATTTTCCCATCAGGAAGAAGAATTAACCACAGGCTCAGCCTGCCCCCCGGAACCAGAACAGGGCCTGAAGCCATCCTGCGCTTTTGCGGCCGGCTCCCAAAAAAGCGACTTGTAAAATGGAGCTTCAGGGCACTGCAATTCACTAACCTGCAGAGTTATAAATGACAACTCTCGTCCACAAATATATTGAGGGAAGGCAAAGAAGAGGATTTGAAATCAAGGCAGAATTGCAGGAAACAGATTTCAGGAGGTAGATTCGAATCGCCTTTAAAGCACATGAAAAGCGGCAAAACGTTGACAATGATGCCCTTGGCCAAAAAGTGCGTATGCGTTTTTTCCTGAATATATTCAGGAAAAAACGCATACGCCCTTTTTGGCCAACCAAGCAACCTGGAAAGGCAAATCAGCGCTACAAAGAAGGCTAGCTTCCCATCGGTCAAAAGGGCCATGCTGAAAAAAGTGTCAAAACCAGAAATGCAGGACAGGCCATGGAGAAATGGGAGCCTTGCTACACTGATGGGCGGGATGTACATTGCCAACGGCCACTCTGGAGAAGTGTACGGTGTGTCCTGAAACATCTAAAAAACACAGCTTAGAGAGCATAGGGCACTTCCACGCATGGGGGGATAAAGCGGGAAAATTGAAAATCAGCAAGACACAAGCACCCCAAAGTTTAGGGCTGCTCTGTTGACAAGGACCTCCACTTCCTTCCACCTTAAATATCCCAGGAAAGCGAAAAATGGATAAAAAAGTTGTGGTCCTTATGTACAATGGAATATCACTCAGCCATGAAATCAATGTCATAAGGCTAGTAGCAGCATGATGAGTGGATTTAGGTAAGACGATTCTAAGTGAAATAAGTCACACAGAAAAGGACACTTCTCAAAAGGTGTCACTTATAGAGGGAATGTAAAAACCGTTACACTTGAACTGAATTACAAAACAGAACAGAGTCACACATGCAGAAAACACACTATGGCTGCTTAACGGGAAAGGTGAGGTGGGGTGATACATAAAACAAGAGTTTCAAATTAGCTCAGATACCGTTCCATAAACCCAATATGTAATAGACAAGACCTACTCCTTGCTCAGAGAACTGGACTCAACACGCCCGATTCACCGCACAAAAATATATCTGACTAGTAATAATCTTAAAACCTATGTATTGATATCTCTCTGTTAGTGTGTCAAGTGGGTGTAAAGCGGCCTAAACACAGCCGTGAAAAGCAGCTAAACCCCATTATAAAAATAAATTACTTTTAAAAACCCATGAAACAAAGACAGGGAAAGAGAGAGAAATTCTTACACAATTCGTTCAGGGGCTGTGATGCAACCTGGATTGACCATATCTAGACCCACAGCTGGATGAGACATAAGGGTGGACACTCTTGGGGCTGAGAGGTTTGGTGAGGTTGGGTGAGCAAACGCAGACCCTTTAAAGTAATACTGCGTGCTACCCATCGCATGGGTCCCAAATCTCCAGGTTCAAGGGCATCTTCCTACATCGAAAACATGCATGAGAAACCCAGAAGATGGTACACCGTGTGATGGGGAAAGGTTTCTAAAACGCACCTCATTTCTTATCTCCTTGTGCTCGGGTTCGCCATTCCAGCCACTTTACTAGCAATCTCCCTACTTGGAGCATCAGCACCTTTAACCTCCTGTTCCGTACAGGTTGCAATTTTTCCTGAGGATGAACGGGAAGACGGGGAACCAATGAGAGACTAGCTCTTGGTGTTGGGACAGGCACAGGTCACTCTATTTTCCCATCAGGAAGAAGAATTAACCACAGGCTCAGCCTGCCCCCCGGAACCAGAACAGGGCCTGAAGCCATCCTGCGCTTTTGCGGCCGGCTCCCAAAAAAGCGACTTGTAAAATGGAGCTTCAGGGCACTGCAATTCACAAACCTGCAGAGTTATAAATGATAACTCTCGTCCACAAATATATTGAGGGAAGGCAAAGAAGAGGATTTGAAATCAAGGCAGAATTGCAGGAAACAGATTTCAGGAGGTAGATTCGAATCGCCTTTAAAGCACATGAAAAGCGGCAAAACGTTGACAATGATGCCCTTGGCCAAAAAGGGCGTATGTGTTTTTTCCTGAATATATTCAGGAAAAAACGCATACGCCCTTTTTGGCCAACCAAGCAACCTGGAAAGGCAAATCAGCGCTACAAAGAAGGCTCGCTTCCCATCGGTCAAAAGGGCCATGCTGAAAAAAGTGTCAAAACCAGAAATGCAGGACAGGCCATGGAGAAATGGGAGCCTTGCTACACTGATGGGCGGGATGTACATTGCCAACAGCCACTCTGGAGAAGTGTACGGTGGGTCCTGAAACATCTAAAAAACACAGCTTAGAGAGCATAGGGCACTTCCACGCATGGGGGGATAAAGCGGGAAAATTGAAAATCAGCAAGACACAAGCACCCCAAAGTTTAGGGCTGCTCTGTTGACAAGGACCTCCACTTCCTTCCACCTTAAATATCCCAGGAAAGCTAAAAATGGATACAAAAGTTGTGGTCCTTATGTACAATGGAATATCACTCAGCCATGAAATCAATGTCATAAGGCTAGTAGCAGCATGATGAGTGGATTTAGGTAAGACGATTCTAAGTGAAATAAGTCACACAGAAAATGACACTTCTCATAAGGTGTCACTTATAGAGGGAATGTAAAAACCGTTACACTTGAACTGAATTACAAAACAGAACAGAGTCACACATGCAGAAAACACACTATGGCTGCTTAACGGGAAAGGTGAGGTGGGGTGATACATAAAACAAGAGTTTCAAATTAGCTCAGATACCGTTCCATAAACCCAATATGTAATAGACAAGACCTACTCCTTGCTCAGAGAACTGGACTCAACACGCCCGATTCACCGCACAAGAATATATCTGACTAGTAATAATCTTAAAACCTATGTATTGATATCTCTCTGTTAGTGTGTCAAGTGGGTGTAAAGCGGCCTAAACACAGCCGTGAAAAGCAGCTAAACCCCATTATAAAAATAAATTACTTTTAAAAACCCATGAAACAAAGACAGGGAAAGAGAGAGAAATTCTTACACAATTCGTTCAGGGGCTGTGATGCAACCTGGATTGACCATATCTAGACCCACAGCTGGATGAGACATAAGGGTGGACACTCTTGGGGCTGAGAGGTTTGGTGAGGTTGGGTGAGCAAACGCAGACCCTTTAAAGTAATACTGCGTGCTACCCATCGCATGGGTCCCAAATCTCCAGGTTCAAGGGCATCTTCCTACATCGAAAACATGCATGAGAAACCCAGAAGATGGTACACCGTGTGATGGGGAAAGGTTTCTAAAACGCACCTCATTTCTCATCTCCTTGTGCTCGGGTTCGCCATTCCAGCCACTTTACTAGCAATCTCCCTACTTGGAGCATCAGCACCTTTAACCTCCTGTTCCGTACAGGTTGCAATTTGTCCTGAGGATGAACGGGAAGACGGGGAACCAATGAGAGACTAGCTCTTGGTGTTGGGACAGGCACAGGTCACTCTATTTTCCAATCAGGAAGAAGAATTAACCACAGGCTCAGCCTGCCCCCCGGAACCAGAACAGGGCCTGAAGCCATCCGGCGCTTTTGCGGCCGGCTCACAAAAAAGCGACTTGTAAAATGGAGCTTCAGGGCACTGCAATTCACAAACCTGCAGACTTATAAATGATAACTCTCGTCCACAAATATATTGAGGGAAGGCAAAGAAGAGGATTTGAAATCAAGGCAGAATTGCAGGAAACAGATTTCAGGAGGTAGATACGAATCGCCTTTAAAGCACATGAAAAGCGGCAAAACGTTGACAATGATGCCCTTGGCCAAAAAGGGCGTATGCGTTTTTTCCTGAATATATTCAGGAAAAAACGCATACGCCCTTTTTGGCCAACCAAGCAACCTGGAAAGGCAAATCAGCGCTACAAAGAAGTCTCGCTTCCCATCGGTCAAAAGGGCCATGCTGAATAAAGTGTCAAAACCAGAAATGCAGGACAGGCCATGGAGAAATGGGAGCCTTGCTACACTGATGGGCGGGATGTACATTGCCAACAGCCACTCTGGAGAAGTGTACGGTGTGTCCTGAAACATCTAAAAAACACAGCTTAGAGAGCATAGGGCACTTCCACGCATGGGGGGATAAAGCGAGAAAATTGAAAATCAGCAAGACACAAGCACCCCAAAGTTTAGGTCTGCTCTGTTGACAAGGACCTCCACTTCCTTCCACCTTAAATATCCCAGGAAAGCTAAAAATGGATACAAAAGTTGTGGCCCTTATGTACAATGGAATATCACTCAGCCATGAAATCAATGTCAAAAGGCTAGTAGCAGCATGATGAGTGGATTTAGGTAAGACGATTCTAAGTGAAATAAGTCACACAGAAAAGGAGACTTCTCATAAGGTGTCACTTATAGAGGGAATGTAAAAACCGTTACACTTGCACTGAATTACAAAACAGAACAGAGTCACACATGCAGAAAACACACTATGGCTGCTTAACGGGAAAGGTGAGGTGGGGTGATACATAAAACAAGAGTTTCAAATTAGCTCAGATACCGTTCCATAAACCCAATATGTAATAGACAAGACCTACTCCTTGCTCAGAGAACTGGACTCAACACGCCCGATTCACCGCACAAGAATATATCTGACTAGTAATAATCTTAAAACCTATGTATTGATATCTCTCTGTTAGTGTGTCAAGTGGGTGTAAAGCGGCCTAAACACAGCCGTGAAAAGCAGCTAAACCCCATTATAAAAATAAATTACTTTTAAAAACCCATGAAACAAAGACAGGGAAAGAGAGAGAAATTCTTACACAATTCGTTCAGGGGCTGTGATGCAACCTGGATTGACCATATCTAGACCCACAGCTGGATGAGACATAAGGGTGGACACTCTTGGGGCTGAGAGGTTTGGTGAGGTTGGGTGAGCAAACGCAGACCCTTTAAAGTAATACTGCGTGCTACCCATCGCATGGGTCCCAAATCTCCAGGTTCAAGGGCATCTTCCTACATCGAAAACATGCATGAGAAACCCAGAAGATGGTACACCGTGTGATGGGGAAAGGTTTCTAAAACGCACCTCATTTCTCATCTCCTTGTGGTCGGGTTCGCCATTCCAGCCACTTTACTAGCAATCTCCCTACTTGGAGCATCAGCACCTTTAACCTCCTGTTCCGTATAGGTTGCAAATTGTCCTGAGGATGAACGGGAAGACGGGGAACCAATGAGAGACTAGCTCTTGGTGTTGGGACAGGCACAGGTCACTCTATTTTCCCATCAGGAAGAAGAATTAACCACAGGCTCAGCCTGCCCCCCGGAACCAGAACAGGGCCTGAAGCCATCCTGCGCTTTTGCGGCCGGCTCCCAAAAAAGCGACTTGTAAAATGGAGCTTCAGGGCACTGCAATTCACAAACCTGCAGAGTTATAAATGATAACTCTCGTCCACAAATATATTGAGGGAAGGCAAAGAAGAGGATTAGAAATCAAGGCAGAATTGCAGGAAACAGATTTCAGGAGGTAGATTCGAATCGCCTTTAAAGCACATGAAAAGCGGCAAAACGTTGACAATCATGCCCTTGGCCAAAAGGGGGTATGCGTTTTTTCCTGAATATATTCAGGAAAAAACGCATACGCCCTTTTTGGCCAACCAAGCAACCTGGAAAGGCAAATCAGCGCTACAAAGAAGGCTCGCTTCCCATCGGTCAAAAGGGCCATGCTGAAAAAAGTGTCAAAACCAGAAATGCAGGACAGGCCATGGAGAAATGGGAGCCTTGCTACACTGATGGGCGGGATGTACATTGCCAACAGCCACTCTGGAGAAGTGTACGGTGTGTCCTGAAACATCTAAAAAACACAGCTTAGAGAGCATAGGGCACTTCCACGCATGGGGGGATAAAGTGGGAAAATTGAAAATCAGCAAGACACAAGCACCCCAAAGTTTAGGGCTGCTCTGTTGACAAGGACCTCCACTTCCTTCCACCTTAAATATCCCAGGAAAGCGAAAAATGGATAAAAAAGTTGTGGTCCTTATGTACAATGGAATATCACTCAGCCATGAAATCAATGTCATAAGGCTAGTAGCAGCATGATGAGTGGATTTAGGTAAGACGATTCTAAGTGAAATAAGTCACACAGAAAAGGACACTTCTCATAAGGTGTCACTTATAGAGGGAATGTAAAAACCGTTACACTTGAACTGAATTACAAAACAGAACAGAGTCACACATGCAGAAAACACACTATGGCTGCTTAACGGGAAAGGTGAGGTGGGGTGATACATAAAACAAGAGTTTCAAATTAGCTCAGATACCGTTCCATAAACCCAATATGTAATAGACAAGACCTACTCCTTGCTCAGAGAACTGGACTCAACACGCCCGATTCACCGCACAAGAATATATCTGACTAGTAATAATCTTAAAACCTATGTATTGATATCTCTCTGTTAGTGTGTCAAGTGGGTGTAAAGCGGCCTAAACACAGCCGTGAAAAGCAGCTAAACCCCATTATAAAAATAAATTACTTTTAAAAACCCATGAAACAAAGACAGGGAAAGAGAGAGAAATTCTTACACAATTCGTTCAGGGGCTGTGATGCAACCTGGATTGACCATATCTAGACCCACAGCTGGATGAGACATAAGGGTGGACACTCTTGGGGCTGAGAGGTTTGGTGAGGTTGGGTGAGCAAACGCAGACCCTTTAAAGTAATACTGCGTGCTACACATCGCATGGGTCCCAAATCTCCAGGTTCAAGGGCATATTCCTACATCGAAAACATGCATGAGAAACCCAGAAGATGGTACACCGTGTGATGGGGAAAGGTTTCTAAAACGCACCTCATTTCTCATCTCCTTGTGCTCGGGTTCGCCATTCCAGCCACTTTACTAGCAATCTCCCTACTTGGAGCATCAGCACCTTTAACCTCCTGTTCCGTACAGGTTGCAATTTGTCCTGAGGATGAACGGGAAGACGGGGAACCAATGAGAGACTAGCTCTTGGTGTTGGGACAGGCACAGGTCACTCTATTTTCCCATCAGGAAGAAGAATTAACCACAGGCTCAGCCTGCCCCCCGGAACCAGAACAGGGCCTGAAGCCATCCGGCGCTTTTGCGGCCGGCTCCCAAAAAAGCGACTTGTAAAATGGAGCTTCAGGGCCCTGCAATTCACAAACCTGCAGAGTGATAAATGATAACTCTCGTCCACAAATATATTGAGGGAAGGCAAAGAAGAGGATTTGAAATCAAGGCAGAATTGCAGGAAACAGATTTCAGGAGGTACATTCGAATCGCCTTTAAAGCACATGAAAAGCGGCAAAACGTTGACAATGATGCCCTTGGCCAAAAAGGGCGTATGCGTTTTTTCCTGAATATATTCAGGAAAAAACGCATACGCCCTTTTTGGCCAACCAAGCAACCTGGAAAGGCAAATCAGCGCTACAAAGAAGGCTCGCTTCCCATCGGTCAAAAGGGCCATGCTGAAAAAAGTGTCAAAACCAGAAATGCAGGACAGGCCATGGAGAAATGGGAGCCTTGCTACACTGATGGGCGGGATGTACATTGCCAACAGCCACTCTGGAGAAGTGTACGGTGTGTCCTGAAACATCTAAAAAACACAGCTTAGAGAGCATAGGGCACTTCCACGCATAGGGGAATAAAGCGGGAAAATTGAAAATCAGCAAGACACAAGCACCCCAAAGTTTAGGGCTGCTCTGTTGACAAGGACCTCCACTTCCTTCCACCTTAAATATCCCAGGAAAGCGAAAAATGGATAAAAAAGTTGTGGTCCTTATGTACAATGGAATATCACTCAGCCATGAAATCAATGTCATAAGGCTAGTAGCAGCATGATGAGTGGATTTAGGTAAGACGATTCTAAGTGAAATAAGTCACACAGAAAAGGAGACTTCTCATAAGGTGTCACTTATAGAGGGAATGTAAAAACCGTTACACTTGAACTGAATTACAAAACAGAACAGAGTCACACATGCAGAAAACACACTATGGCTGCTTAACGGGAAAGGTGAGGTGGGGTGATACATAAAACAAGAGTTTCAAATTAGCTCAGATACCGTTCCATAAACCCAATATGTAATAGACAAGACCTACTCCTTGCTCAGAGAACTGGACTCAACACGCCCGATTCACCGCACAAGAATATATCTGACTAGTAATAATCTTAAAACCTATGTATTGATATCTCTCTGTTAGTGTGTCAAGTGGGTGTAAAGCGGCCTAAACACAGCCGTGAAAAGCAGCTAAACCCCATTATAAAAATAAATTACTTTTAAAAACCCATGAAACAAAGACAGGGAAAGAGAGAGAAATTCTTACACAATTCGTTCAGGGGCTGTGATGCAACCTGGATTGACCATATCTAGACCCACAGCTGGATGAGACATAAGGGTGGACACTCTTGGGGCTGAGAGCTTTGGTGAGGTTGGGTGAGCAAACGCAGACCCTTTAAAGTAATACTGCGTGCTACCCATCGCATGGGTCCCAAATCTCCAGGTTCAAGGGCATCTTCCTACATCGAAAACATGCATGAGATACCCAGAAGATGGTACACCGTGTGATGGGGAAAGGTTTCTAAAACGCACCTCATTTCTCATCTCCTTGTGCTCGGGTTCGCCATTCCAGCCACTTTACTAGCAATCTCCCTACTTGGAGCCTCAGCACCTTTAACCTCCTGTTCCGTACAGGTTGCAATTTGTCCTGAGGATGAACGGGAAGACGGGGAACCAATGAGAGACTAGCTCTTGGTGTTGGGACAGGCACAGGTCACTCTATTTTCCCATCAGGAAGAAGAATTAACCACAGGCTCAGCCTGCCCCCCGGAACCAGAACAGGGCCTGAAGCCATCCGGCGCTTTTGCGGCCGGCTCCCGAAAAAGCGACTTGTAAAATGGAGCTTCAGGGCACTGCAATTCACTAACCTGCAGAGTTATAAATGACAACTCTCGTCCACAAATATATTGAGGGAAGGCAAAGAAGAGGATTTGAAATCAAGGCAGAATTGCAGGAAACAGATTTCAGGAGGTAGATTCGAATCGCCTTTAAAGCACATGAAAAGCGGCAAAACGTTGACAATGATGCCCTTGGCCAAAAAGGGCGTATGCGTTTTTTCCTGAATATATTCAGGAAAAAACGCATACGCCCTTTTTGGCCAACCAAGCAACCTGGAAAGGCAAATCAGCGCTACAAAGAAGTCTCGCTTCCCATCGGTCAAAAGGGCCATGCTGAAAAAAGTGTCAAAACCAGAAATGCAGGACAGGCCATGGAGAAATGGGAGCCTTGCTACACTGATGGGCGGGATGTACATTGCCAACAGCCACTCTGGAGAAGTGTACGGTGTGTCCTGAAACATCTAAAAAACACAGCTTAGAGAGCATAGGGCACTTCCACGCATGGGGGGATAAAGTGGGAAAATTGAAAATCAGCAAGACACAAGCACCCCAAAGTTTAGGGCTGCTCTGTTGACAAGGACCTCCACTTCCTTCCACCTTAAATATCCCAGGAAAGCGAAAAATGGATAAAAAAGTTGTGGTCCTTATGTACAATGGAATATCACTCAGCCATGAAATCAATGTCATAAGGCTAGTAGCAGCATGATGAGTGGATTTAGGTAAGACGATTCTAAGTGAAATAAGTCACACAGAAAAGGACACTTCTCATAAGGTGTCACTTATAGAGGGAATGTAAAAACCGTTACACTTGAACTGAATTACAAAACAGAACAGAGTCACACATGCAGAAAACACACTATGGCTGCTTAACGGGAAAGGTGAGGTGGGGTGATACATAAAACAAGAGTTTCAAATTAGCTCAGATACCGTTCCATAAACCCAATATGTAATAGACAAGACCTACTCCTTGCTCAGAGAACTGGACTCAACACGCCCGATTCACCGCACAAGAATATATCTGACTAGTAATAATCTTAAAACCTATGTATTGATATCTCTCTGTTAGTGTGTCAAGTGGGTGTAAAGCGGCCTAAACACAGCCGTGAAAAGCAGCTAAACCCCATTATAAAAATAAATTACTTTTAAAAACCCATGAAACAAAGACAGGGAAAGAGAGAGAAATTCTTACACAATTCGTTCAGGGGCTGTGATGCAACCTGGATTGACCATATCTAGACCCACAGCTGGATGAGACATAAGGGTGGACACTCTTGGGGCTGAGAGGTTTGGTGAGGTTGGGTGAGCAAACGCAGACCCTTTAAAGTAATACTGCGTGCTACACATCGCATGGGTCCCAAATCTCCAGGTTCAAGGGCATCTTCCTACATCGAAAACATGCATGAGAAACCCAGAAGATGGTACACCGTGTGATGGGGAAAGGTTTCTAAAACGCACCTCATTTCTCATCTCCTTGTGCTCGGGTTCGCCATTCCAGCCACTTTACTAGCAATCTCCCTACTTGGAGCATCAGCACCTTTAACCTCCTGTTCCGTACAGGTTGCAATTTGTCCTGAGGATGAACGGGAAGACGGGGAACCAATGAGAGACTAGCTCTTGGTGTTGGGACAGGCACAGGTCACTCTATTTTCCCATCAGGAAGAAGAATTAACCACAGGCTCAGCCTGCCCCCCGGAACCAGAACAGGGCCTGAAGCCATCCGGCGCTTTTGCGGCCGGCTCCCAAAAAAGCGACTTGTAAAATGGAGCTTCAGGGCCCTGCAATTCACAAACCTGCAGAGTGATAAATGATAACTCTCGTCCACAAATATATTGAGGGAAGGCAAAGAAGAGGATTTGAAATCAAGGCAGAATTGCAGGAAACAGATTTCAGGAGGTAGATTCGAATCGCCTTTAAAGCACATGAAAAGCGGCAAAACGTTGACAATGATGCCCTTGGCCAAAAAGGGCGTATGCGTTTTTTCCTGAATATATTCAGGAAAAAACGCATACGCCCTTTTTGGCCAACCAAGCAACCTGGAAAGGCAAATCAGCGCTACAAAGAAGGCTCGCTTCCCATCGGTCAAAAGGGCCATGCTGAAAAAAGTGTCAAAACCAGAAATGCAGGACAGGCCATGGAGAAATGGGAGCCTTGCTACACTGATGGGCGGGATGTACATTGCCAACAGCCACTCTGGAGAAGTGTACGGTGTGTCCTGAAACATCTAAAAAACACAGCTTAGAGAGCATAGGGCACTTCCACGCATGGGGGGATAAAGTGGGAAAATTGAAAATCAGCAAGACACAAGCACCCCAAAGTTTAGGGCTGCTCTGTTGACAAGGACCTCCACTTCCTTCCACCTTAAATATCCCAGGAAAGCGAAAAATGGATAAAAAAGTTGTGGTCCTTATGTACAATGGAATATCACTCAGCCATGAAATCAATGTCATAAGGCTAGTAGCAGCATGATGAGTGGATTTAGGTAAGACGATTCTAAGTGAAATAAGTCACACAGAAAAGGACACTTCTCATAAGGTGTCACTTATAGAGGGAATGTAAAAACCGTTACACTTGAACTGAATTACAAAACAGAACAGAGTCACACATGCAGAAAACACACTATGGCTGCTTAACGGGAAAGGTGAGGTGGGGTGATACATAAAACAAGAGTTTCAAATTAGCTCAGATACCGTTCCATAAACCCAATATGGAATAGACAAGACCTACTCCTTGCTCAGAGAACTGGACTCAACACGCCCGATTCACCGCACAAGAATATATTTGACTAGTAATAATCTTAAAACCTATGTATTGATATCTCCCTGTTAGTGTGTCAAGTGGGTGTAAAGCGGCCTAAACACAGCCGTGAAAAGCAGCTAAACCCCATTATAAAAATAAATTACTTTTAAAAACCCATGAAACAAAGACAGGGAAAGAGAGACAAATTCTTACACAATTCGTTCAGGGGCTGTGATGCAACCTGGATTGACCATATCTAGACCCACAGCTGGATGAGACATAAGGGTGGACACTCTTGGGGCTGAGAGGTTTGGTGAGGTTGGGTGAGCAAACGCAGACCCTTTAAAGTAATACTGCGTGCTACCCATCGCATGGGTCCCAAACCTCCAGGTTCAAGGGCATCTTCCTACATCGAAAACATGCATGAGAAACCCAGAAGATGGTACACCGTGTGATGGGGAACGGTTTCTAAAACGCACCTCATTTCTCATCTCCTTGTGGTCGGGTTCGCCATTCCAGCCACTTTACTAGCAATCTCCCTACTTGGAGCATCAGCACCTTTAACCTCCTGTTCCGTACAGGTTGCAATTTGTCCTGAGGATGAACGGGAAGACGGGGAACCAATGAGAGACTAGCTCTTGGTGTTGGGACAGGCACAGGTCACTCTATTTTCCCATCAGGAAGAAGAATTAACCACAGGCTCAGCCTGCCCCCCGGAACCAGAACAGGGCCTGAAGCCATCCGGCGCTTCTGCGGCCGGCTCCCAAAAAAGCGACTTGTAAAATGGAGCTTCAGGGCCCTGCAATTCACAAACCTGCAGAGTGATAAATGATAACTCTCGTCCACAAATATATTGAGGGAAGGCAAAGAAGAGGATTTGAAATCAAGGCAGAATTGCAGGAAACAGATTTCAGGAGGTAGATTCGAATCGCCTTTAAAGCACATGAAAAGCGGCAAAACGTTGACAATGATGCCCTTGGCCAAAAAGGGCGTATGCGTTTTTTCCTGAATATATTCAGGAAAAAACGCATACGCCCTTTTTGGCCAACCAAGCAACCTGGAAAGGCAAATCAGCGCTACAAAGAAGGCTCGCTTCCCATCGGTCAAAAGGGCCATGCTGAAAAAAGTGTCAAAACCAGAAATGCAGGACAGGCCATGGAGAAATGGGAGCCTTGCTACACTGATGGGCGGGATGTACATTGCCAACAGCCACTCTGGAGAAGTGTACGGTGTGTCCTGAAACATCTAAAAAACACAGCTTAGAGAGCATAGGGCACTTCCACGCATGGGGGGATAAAGCGGGAAAATTGAAAATCAGCAAGACACAAGCACCCCAAAGTTTAGGGCTGCTCTGTTGACAAGGACCTCCACTTCCTTCCACCTTAAATACCCCAGGAAAGCGAAAAATGGATAAAAAAGTTGTGGTCCTTATGTACAATGGAATATCACTCAGCCATGAAATCAATGTCATAAGGCTAGTAGCAGCATGATGAGTGGATTTAGGTAAGACGATTCTAAGTGAAATAAGTCACACAGAAAAGGACACTTCTCATAAGGTGTCACTTATAGAGGGAATGTAAAAACCGTTACACTTGAACTGAATTACAAAACAGAACAGAGTCACACATGCAGAAAACACACTATGGCTGCTTAACGGGAAAGGTGAGGTGGGGTGATACATAAAACAAGAGTTTCAAATTAGCTCAGATACCGTTCCATAAACCCAATATGTAATAGACAAGACCTACTCCTTGCTCAGAGAACTGGACTCAACACGCCCGATTCACCGCACAAGAATATATCTGACTAGTAATAATCTTAAAACCTATGTATTGATATCTCTCTGTTAGTGTGTCAAGTGGGTGTAAAGCGGCCTAAACACAGCCGTGAAAAGCAGCTAAACCCCATTATAAAAATAAATTACTTTTAAAAACCCATGAAACAAAGACAGGGAAAGAGAGAGAAATTCTTACACAATTCGTTCAGGGGCTGTGATGCAACCTGGATTGACCATATCTAGACCCACAGCTGGATGAGACATAAGGGTGGACACTCTTGGGGCTGAGAGGTTTGGTGAGGTTGGGTGAGCAAACGCAGACCCTTTAAAGTAATACTGCGTGCTACCCATCGCATGGGTCCCAAATCTCCAGGTTCAAGGGCATCTTCCTACATCGAAAACATGCATGAGAAACCCAGAAGATGGTACACCGTGTGATGGGGAAAGGTTTCTAAAACGCACCTCATTTCTCATCTCCTTGTGCTCGGGTTCGCCATTCCAGCCACTTTACTAGCAATCTCCCTACTTGGAGCATCAGCACCTTTAACCTCCTGTTCCGTACAGGTTGCAATTTGTCCTGAGGATGAACGGGAAGACGGGGAACCAATGAGAGACTAGCTCTTGGTGTTGGGACAGGCACAGGTCACTCTATTTTCCCATCAGGAAGAAGAATTAACCACAGGCTCAGCCTGCCCCCCGGAACCAGAACAGGGCCTGAAGC
The DNA here is from genome assembly GCF_965194825.1 of Balaenoptera physalus. Lineage (NCBI taxonomy): Eukaryota > Metazoa > Chordata > Mammalia > Artiodactyla > Balaenopteridae > Balaenoptera > Balaenoptera physalus. The sequence goes on from NW_028125854.1 coordinate 45,393, forward strand.
CATCCGGCGCTTTTGCGGCCGGCTCCCAAAAAAGCGACTTGTAAAATGGAGCTTCAGGGCACTGCAATTCACAAACCTGCAGAGTTATAAATGATAACTCTCGTCCACAAATATATTGAGGGAAGGCAAAGAAGAGGATTTGAAATCAAGGCAGAATTGCAGGAAACAGATTTCAGGAGGTAGATACGAATCGCCTTTAAAGCACATGAAAAGCGGCAAAACGTTGACAATGATGCCCTTGGCCAAAAAGGGCGTATGCGTTTTTTCCTGAATATATTCAGGAAAAAACGCATACGCCCTTTTTGGCCAACCAAGCAACCTGGAAAGGCAAATCAGCGCTACAAAGAAGTCTCGCTTCCCATCGGTCAAAAGGGCCATGCTGAAAAAAGTGTCAAAACCAGAAATGCAGGACAGGCCATGGAGAAATGGGAGCCTTGCTACACTGATGGGCGGGATGTACATTGCCAACAGCCACTCTGGAGAAGTGTACGGTATGTCCTGAAACATCTAAAAAACACAGCTTAGAGAGCATAGGGCACTTCCACGCATGGGTGGATAAAGCGAGAAAATTGAAAATCAGCAAGACACAAGCACCCCAAAGTTTAGGGCTGCTCTGTTGACAAGGACCTCCACTTCCTTCCACCTTAAATATCCCAGGAAAGCTAAAAATGGATACAAAAGTTGTGGTCCTTATGTACAATGGAATATCACTCAGCCATGAAATCAATGTCAAAAGGCTAGTAGCAGCATGATGAGTGGATTTAGGTAAGACGATTCTAAGTGAAATAAGTCACACAGAAAAGGAGACTTCTCATAAGGTGTCACTTATAGAGGGAATGTAAAAACCGTTACACTTGAACTGAATTACAAAACAGAACAGAGTCACACATGCAGAAAACACACTATGGCTGCTTAACGGGAAAGGTGAGGTGGGGTGATACATAAAACAAGAGTTTCAAATTAGCTCAGATACCGTTCCATAAACCCAATATGGAATAGACAAGACCTACTCCTTGCTCAGAGAACTGGACTCAACACGCCCGATTCACCGCACAAGAATATATCTGACTAGTAATAATCTTAAAACCTATGTATTGATATCTCTCTGTTAGTGTGTCAAGTGGGTGTAAAGCGGCCTAAACACAGCCGTGAAAAGCAGCTAAACCCCATTATAAAAATAAATTACTTTTAAAAACCCATGAAACAAAGACAGGGAAAGAGAGAGAAATTCTTACACAATTCGTTCAGGGGCTGTGATGCAACCTGGATTGACCATATCTAGACCCACAGCTGGATGAGACATAAGGGTGGACACTCTTGGGGCTGAGAGGTTTGGTGAGGTTGGGTGAGCAAACGCAGACCCTTTAAAGTAATACTGCGTGCTACCCATCGCATGGGTCCCAAATCTCCAGGTTCAAGGGCATCTTCCTACATCGAAAACATGCATGAGAAACCCAGAAGATGGTACACCGTGTGATGGGGAACGGTTTCTACAACGCACCTCATTTATCATCTCCTTGTGCTCGGGTTCGCCATTCCAGCCACTTTACTAGCAATCTCCCTACTTGGAGCATCAGCACCTTTAACCTCCTGTTCCGTACAGGTTGCAATTTGTCCTGAGGATGAACGGGAAGACGGGAACCAATGAGAGACTAGCTCTTGGTGTTGGGACAGGCACAGGTCACTCTATTTTCCCATCAGGAAGAAGAATTAACCACAGGCTCAGCCTGCCCCCCGGAACCAGAACAGGGCCTGAAGCCATCCTGCGCTTTTGCGGCCGGCTCCCAAAAAAGCGACTTGTAAAATGGAGCTTCAGGGCACTGCAATTCACAAACCTGCAGAGTGATAAATGATAACTCTCGTCCACAAATATATTGAGGGAAGGCAAAGAAGAGGATTTGAAATCAAGGCAGAATTGCAGGAAACAGATTTCAGGAGGTAGATTCGAATCGCCTTTAAAGCACATGAAAAGCGGCAAAACGTTGACAATGATGCCCTTGGCCAAAAAGGGCGTATGCGTTTTTTCCTGAATATATTCAGGAAAAAACGCATACGCCCTTTTTGGCCAACCAAGCAACCTGGAAAGGCAAATCAGCGCTACAAAGAAGGCTCGCTTCCCATCGGTCAAAAGGGCCATGCTGAAAAAAGTGTCAAAACCAGAAATGCAGGACAGGCCATGGAGAAATGGGAGCCTTGCTACACTGATGGGCGGGATGTACATTGCCAACAGCCACTCTGGAGAAGTGTACGGTGTGTCCTGAAACATCTAAAAAACACAGCTTAGAGAGCATAGGGCACTTCCACGCATGGGGGGATAAAGCGGGAAAATTGAAAATCAGCAAGACACAAGCACCCCAAAGTTTAGGGCTGCTCTGTTGACAAGGACCTCCACTTCCTTCCACCTTAAATATCCCAGGAAAGCGAAAAATGGATACAAAAGTTGTGGTCCTTATGTACAATGGAATATCACTCAGCCATGAAATCAATGTCAAAAGGCTAGTAGCAGCATGATGAGTGGATTTAGGTAAGACGATTCTAAGTGAAATAAGTCACACAGAAAAGGAGACTTCTCATAAGGTGTCACTTATAGAGGGAATGTAAAAACCGTTACACTTGAACTGAATTACAAAACAGAACAGAGTCACACATGCAGAAAACACACTATGGCTGCTTAACGGGAAAGGTGAGGTGGGGTGATACATAAAACAAGAGTTTCAAATTAGCTCAGATACCGTTCCATAAACCCAATATGGAATAGACAAGACCTACTCCTTGCTCAGAGAACTGGACTCAACACGCCCGATTCACCGCACAAGAATATATCTGACTAGTAATAATCTTAAAACCTATGTATTGATATCTCTCTGTTAGTGTGTCAAGTGGGTGTAAAGCGGCCTAAACACAGCCGTGAAAAGCAGCTAAACCCCATTATAAAAATAAATTACTTTTAAAAACCCATGAAACAAAGACAGGGAAAGAGAGAGAAATTCTTACACAATTCGTTCAGGGGCTGTGATGCAACCTGGATTGACCATATCTAGACCCACAGCTGGATGAGACATAAGGGTGGACACTCTTGGGGCTGAGAGGTTTGGTGAGGTTGGGTGAGCAAACGCAGACCCTTTAAAGTAATACTGCGTGCTACCCATCGCATGGGTCCCAAATCTCCAGGTTCAAGGGCATCTTCCTACATCGAAAACATGCATGAGAAACCCAGAAGATGGTACACCGTGTGATGGGGAACGGTTTCTACAACGCACCTCATTTCTCATCTCCTTGTGCTCGGGTTCGCCATTCCAGCCACTTTACTAGCAATCTCCCTACTTGGAGCATCAGCACCTTTAACCTCCTGTTCCGTACAGGTTGCAATTTGTCCGGAGGATGAACGGGAAGACGGGAACCAATGAGAGACTAGCTCTTGGTGTTGGGACAGGCACAGGTCACTCTATTTTCCCATCAGGAAGAAGAATTAACCACAGGCTCCGCCTGCCCCCCGGAACCAGAACAGGGCCTGAAGCCATCCTGTGCTTTTGCGGCCGGCTCCCAAAAAAGCGACTTGTAAAATGGAGCTTCAGGGCACTGCAATTCACAAACCTGCAGAGTGATAAATGATAACTCTCGTCCACAAATATATTGAGGGAAGGCAAAGAAGAGGATTTGAAATCAAGGCAGAATTGCAGGAAACAGATTTCAGGAGGTAGATTCGAATCGCCTTTAAAGCACATGAAAAGCGGCAAAACGTTGACAATGATGCCCTTGGCCAAAAAGGGCGTATGCGTTTTTTCCTGAATATATTCAGGAAAAAACGCATACGCCCTTTTTGGCCAACCAAGCAACCTGGAAAGGCAAATCAGCGCTACAAAGAAGGCTCGCTTCCCATCGGTCAAAAGGGCCATGCTGAAAAAAGTGTCAAAACCAGAAATGCAGGACAGGCCATGGAGAAATGGGAGCCTTGCTACACTGATGGGCGGGATGTACATTGCCAACAGCCACTCTGGAGAAGTGTACGGTGTGTCCTGAAACATCTAAAAAACACAGCTTAGAGAGCATAGGGCACTTCCACGCATGGGGGGATAAAGCGGGAAAATTGAAAATCAGCAAGACACAAGCACCCCAAAGTTTAGGGCTGCTCTGTTGACAAGGACCTCCACTTCCTTCCACCTTAAATATCCCAGGAAAGCTAAAAATGGATACAAAAGTTGTGGTCCTTATGTACAATGGAATATCACTCAGCCATGAAATCAATGTCAAAAGGCTAGTAGCAGCATGATGAGTGGATTTAGGTAAGACGATTCTAAGTGAAATAAGTCACACAGAAAAGGAGACTTCTCATAAGGTGTCACTTATAGAGGGAATGTAAAAACCGTTACACTTGAACTGAATTACAAAACAGAACAGAGTCACACATGCAGAAAACACACTATGGCTGCTTAACGGGAAAGGTGAGGTGGGGTGATACATAAAACAAGAGTTTCAAATTAGCTCAGATACCGTTCCATAAACCCAATATGGAATAGACAAGACCTACTCCTTGCTCAGAGAACTGGACTCAACACGCCCGATTCACCGCACAAGAATATATCTGACTAGTAATAATCTTAAAACCTATGTATTGATATCTCTCTGTTAGTGTGTCAAGTGGGTGTAAAGCGGCCTAAACACAGCCGTGAAAAGCAGCTAAATCCCATTATAAAAATAAATTACTTTTAAAAACCCATGAAACAAAGACAGGGAAAGAGAGAGAAATTCTTACACAATTCGTTCAGGGGCTGTGATGCAACCTGGATTGACCATATCTAGACCCACAGCTGGATGAGACATAAGGGTGGACACTCTTGGGGCTGAGAGGTTTGGTGAGGTTGGGTGAGCAAACGCAGACCCTTTAAAGTAATACTGCGTGCTACCCATCGCATGGGTCCCAAATCTCCAGGTTCAAGGGCATCTTCCTACATCGAAAACATGCATGAGAAACCCAGAAGATGGTACACCGTGTGATGGGGAACGGTTTCTACAACGCACCTCATTTCTCATCTCCTTGTGCTCGGGTTCGCCATTCCAGCCACTTTACTAGCAATCTCCCTACTTGGAGCATCAGCACCTTTAACCTCCTGTTCCGTACAGGTTGCAATTTGTCCTGAGGATGAACGGGAAGACGGGAACCAATGAGAGACTAGCTCTTGGTGTTGGGACAGGCACAGGTCACTCTATTTTCCCATCAGGAAGAAGAATTAACCACAGGCTCAGCCTGCCCCCCGGAACCAGAACAGGGCCTGAAGCCATCCTGCGCTTTTGCGGCCGGCTCCCAAAAAAGCGACTTGTAAAATGGAGCTTCAGGGCACTGCAATTCACAAACCTGCAGAGTGATAAATGATAACTCTCGTCCACAAATATATTGAGGGAAGGCAAAGAAGAGGATTTGAAATCAAGGCAGAATTGCAGGAAACAGATTTCAGGAGGTAGATTCGAATCGCCTTTAAAGCACATGAAAAGCGGCAAAACGTTGACAATGATGCCCTTGGCCAAAAAGGGCGTATTCGTTTTTTCCTGAATATATTCAGGAAAAAACGCATACGCCCTTTTTGGCCAACCAAGCAACCTGGAAAGGCAAATCAGCGCTACAAAGAAGGCTCGCTTCCCATCGGTCAAAAGGGCCATGCTGAAAAAAGTGTCAAAACCAGAAATGCAGGACAGGCCATGGAGAAATGGGAGCCTTGCTACACTGATGGGCGGGATGTACATTGCCAACAGCCACTCTGGAGAAGTGTACGGTGTGTCCTGAAACATCTAAAAAACACAGCTTAGAGAGCATAGGGCACTTCCACGCATGGGGGGATAAAGCGGGAAAATTGAAAATCAGCAAGACACAAGCACCCCAAAGTTTAGGGCTGCTCTGTTGACAAGGACCTCCACTTCCTTCCACCTTAAATATCCCAGGAAAGCTAAAAATGGATACAAAAGTTGTGGTCCTTATGTACAATGGAATATCACTCAGCCATGAAATCAATGTCAAAAGGCTAGTAGCAGCATGATGAGTGGATTTAGGTAAGACGATTCTAAGTGAAATAAGTCACACAGAAAAGGAGACTTCTCATAAGGTGTCACTTATAGAGGGAATGTAAAAACCGTTACACTTGAACTGAATTACAAAACAGAACAGAGTCACACATGCAGAAAACACACTATGGCTGCTTAACGGGAAAGGTGAGGTGGGGTGATACATAAAACAAGAGTTTCAAATTAGCTCAGATACCGTTCCATAAACCCAATATGGAATAGACAAGACCTACTCCTTGCTCAGAGAACTGGACTCAACACGCCCGATTCACCGCACAAGAATATATCTGACTAGTAATAATCTTAAAACCTATGTATTGATATCTCTCTGTTAGTGTGTCAAGTGGGTGTAAAGCGGCCTAAACACAGCCGTGAAAAGCAGCTAAACCCCATTATAAAAATAAATTACTTTTAAAAACCCATGAAACAAAGACAGGGAAAGAGAGAGAAATTCTTACACAATTCGTTCAGGGGCTGTGATGCAACCTGGATTGACCATATCTACACCCACAGCTGGATGAGACATAAGGGTGGACACTCTTGGGGCTGAGAGGTTTGGTGAGGTTGGGTGAGCAAACGCAGACCCTTTAAAGTAATACTGCGTGCTACCCATCGCATGGGTCCCAAATCTCCAGGTTCAAGGGCATCTTCCTACATCGAAAACATGCATGAGAAACCCAGAAGATGGTACACCGTGTGATGGGGAAAGGTTTCTAAAACGCACCTCATTTCTCATCTCCTTGTGCTCGGGTTTGCCATTCCAGCCACTTTACTAGCAATCTCCCTACTTGGAGCATCAGCACCTTTAACCTCCTGTTCCGTACAGGTTGCAATTTGTCCTGAGGATGAACGGGAAGACGGGGAACCAATGAGAGACTAGCTCTTGGTGTTGGGACAGGCACAGGTCACTCTATTTTCCCATCAGGAAGAAGAATTAACCACAGGCTCAGCCTGCCCCCCGGAACCAGAACAGGGCCTGAAGCCATCCGGCGCTTTTGCTGCCGGCTCCCAAAAAAGCGACTTGTAAAATGGAGCTTCAGGGCACTGCAATTCACAAACCTGCAGAGTTATAAATGATAACTCTCGTCCACAAATATATTGAGGGAAGGCAAAGAAGAGGATTTGAAATCAAGGCAGAATTGCAGGAAACAGATTTCAGGAGGTAGATACGAATCGCCTTTAAAGCACATGAAAAGCGGCAAAACGTTGACAATGATGCCCTTGGCCAAAAAGGGCGTATGCGTTTTTTCCTGAATATATTCAGGAAAAAACGCATACGCCCTTTTTGGCCAACCAAGCAACCTGGAAAGGCAAATCAGCGCTACAAAGAAGTCTCGCTTCCCATCGGTCAAAAGGGCCATGCTGAAAAAAGTGTCAAAACCAGAAATGCAGGACAGGCCATGGAGAAATGGGAGCCTTGCTACACTGATGGGCGGGATGTACATTGCCAACAGCCACTCTGGAGAAGTGTACGGTGTGTCCTGAAACATCTAAAAAACACAGCTTAGAGAGCATAGGGCACTTCCACGCATGGGGGGATAAAGCGAGAAAATTGAAAATCAGCAAGACACAAGCACCCCAAAGTTTAGGGCTGCTCTGTTGACAAGGACCTCCACTTCCTTCCACCTTAAATATCCCAGGAAAGCTAAAAATGGATACAAAAGTTGTGGTCCTTATGTACAATGGAATATCACTCAGCCATGAAATCAATGTCAAAAGGCTAGTAGCAGCATGATGAGTGGATTTAGGTAAGACGATTCTAAGTGAAATAAGTCACACAGAAAAGGAGACTTCTCATAAGGTGTCACTTATAGAGGGAATGTAAAAACCGTTACACTTGAACTGAATTACAAAACAGAACAGAGTCACACATGCAGAAAACACACTATGGCTGCTTAACGGGAAAGGTGAGGTGGGGTGATACATAAAACAAGAGTTTCAAATTAGCTCAGATACCGTTCCATAAACCCAATATGGAATAGACAAGACCTACTCCTTGCTCAGAGAACTGGACTCAACACGCCCGATTCACTGCACAAGAATATATCTGACTAGTAATAATCTTAAAACCTATGTATTGATATCTCTCTGTTAGTGTGTCAAGTGGGTGTAAAGCGGCCTAAACACAGCCGTGAAAAGCAGCTAAACCCCATTATAAAAATAAATTACTTTTAAAAACCCATGAAACAAAGACAGGGAAAGAGAGAGAAATTCTTACACAATTCGTTCAGGGGCTGTGATGCAACCTGGATTGACCATATCTAGACCCACAGCTGGATGAGACATAAGGGTGGACACTCTTGGGGCTGAGAGCTTTGGTGAGGTTGGGTGAGCAAACGCAGACCCTTTAAAGTAATACTGCGTGCTACCCATCGCATGGGTCCCAAATCTCCAGGTTCAAGGGCATCTTCCTACATCGAAAACATGCATGAGAAACCCAGAAGATGGTACACCGTGTGATGGGGAAAGGTTTCTAAAACGCACCTCATTTCTCATCTCCTTGTGCTCGGGTTCGCCATTCCAGCCACTTTACTAGCAATCTCCCTACTTGGAGCATCAGCACCTTTAACCTCCTGTTCCGTACAGGTTGCAATTTGTCCTGAGGATGAACGGGAAGACGGGGAACCAATGAGAGACTAGCTCTTGGTGTTGGGACAGGCACAGGTCACTCTATTTTCCCATCAGGAAGAAGAATTAACCACAGGCTCAGCCTGCCCCCCGGAACCAGAACAGGGCCTGAAGCCATCCGGCGCTTTTGCGGCCGGCTCCCAAAAAAGCGACTTGTAAAATGGAGCTTCAGGGCACTGCAATTCACAAACCTGCAGAGTTATAAATGATAACTCTCGTCCACAAATATATTGAGGGAAGGCAAAGAAGAGGATTTGAAATCAAGGCAGAATTGCAGGAAACAGATTTCAGGAGGTAGATACGAATCGCCTTTAAAGCACATGAAAAGCGGCAAAACGTTGACAATGATGCCCTTGGCCAAAAAGGGCGTATGCGTTTTTTCCTGAATATATTCAGGAAAAAACGCATACGCCCTTTTTGGCCAACCAAGCAACCTGGAAAGGCAAATCAGCGCTACAAAGAAGTCTCGCTTCCCATCGGTCAAAAGGGCCATGCTGAAAAAAGTGTCAAAACCAGAAATGCAGGACAGGCCATGGAGAAATGGGAGCCTTGCTACACTGATGGGCGGGATGTACATTGCCAACAGCCACTCTGGAGAAGTGTACGGTGTGTCCTGAAACATCTAAAAAACACAGCTTAGAGAGCATAGGGCACTTCCACGCATGGGGGGATAAAGCGAGAAAATTGAAAATCAGCAAGACACAAGCACCCCAAAGTTTAGGGCTGCTCTGTTGACAAGGACCTCCACTTCCTTCCACCTTAAATATCCCAGGAAAGCTAAAAATGGATACAAAAGTTGTGGTCCTTATGTACAATGGAATATCACTCAGCCATGAAATCAATGTCAAAAGGCTAGTAGCAGCATGATGAGTGGATTTAGGTAAGACGATTCTAAGTGAAATAAGTCACACAGAAAAGTAGACTTCTCATAAGGTGTCACTTATAGAGGGAATGTAAAAACCGTTACACTTGAACTGAATTACAAAACAGAACAGAGTCACACATGCAGAAAACACACTATGGCTGCTTAACGGGAAAGGTGAGGTGGGGTGATACATAAAACAAGAGTTTCAAATTAGCTCAGATACCGTTCCATAAACCCAATATGGAATAGACAAGACCTACTCCTTGCTCAGAGAACTGGACTCAACACGCCCGATTCACCGCACAAGAATATATCTGACTAGTAATAATCTTAAAACCTATGTATTGATATCTCTCTGTTAGTGTGTCAAGTGGGTGTAAAGCGGCCTAAACACAGCCGTGAAAAGCAGCTAAACCCCATTATAAAAATAAATTACTTTTAAAAACCCATGAAACAAAGACAGGGAAAGAGAGAGAAATTCTTACACAATTCGTTCAGGGGCTGTGATGCAACCTGGATTGACCATATCTAGACCCACAGCTGGATGAGACATAAGGGTGGACACTCTTGGGGCTGAGAGGTTTGGTGAGGTTGGGTGAGCAAACGCAGACCCTTTAAAGTAATACTGCGTGCTACCCATCGCATGGGTCCCAAATCTCCAGGTTCAAGGGCATCTTCCTACATCGAAAACATGCATGAGAAACCCAGAAGATGGTACACCGTGTGATGGGGAAAGGTTTCTAAAACGCACCTCATTTCTCATCTCCTTGTGCTCGGGTTCGCCATTCCAGCCACTTTACTAGCAATCTCCCTACTTGGAGCATCAGCACCTTTAACCTCCTGTTCCGTACAGGTTGCAATTTGTCCTGAGGATGAACGGGAAGACGGGGAACCAATGAGAGACTAGCTCTTGGTGTTGGGACAGGCACAGGTCACTCTATTTTCCCATCAGGAAGAAGAATTAACCACAGGCTCAGCCTGCCCCCCGGAACCAGAACAGGGCCTGAAGCCATCCGGCGCTTTTGCGGCCGGCTCCCAAAAAAGCGACTTGTAAAATGGAGCTTCAGGGCACTGCAATTCACAAACCTGCAGAGTTATAAATGATAACTCTCGTCCACAAATATATTGAGGGAAGGCAAAGAAGAGGATTTGAAATCAAGGCAGAATTGCAGGAAACAGATTTCAGGAGGTACATACGAATCGCCTTTAAAGCACATGAAAAGCGGCAAAACGTTGACAATGATGCCCTTGGCCAAAAAGGGCGTATGCGTTTTTTCCTGAATATATTCAGGAAAAAACGCATACGCCCTTTTTGGCCAACCAAGCAACCTGGAAAGGCAAATCAGCGCTACAAAGAAGGCTCGCTTCCCATCGGTCAAAAGGGCCATGCTGAAAAAAGTGTCAAAACCAGAAATGCAGGACAGGCCATGGAGAAATGGGAGCCTTGCTACACTGATGGGCGGGATGTACATTGCCAACAGCCACTCTGGAGAAGTGTACGGTGTGTCCTGAAACATCTAAAAAACACAGCTTAGAGAGCATAGGGCACTTCCACGCATGGGGGGATAAAGCGGGAAAATTGAAAATCAGCAAGACACAAGCACCCCAAAGTTTAGGGCTGCTCTGTTGACAAGGACCTCCACTTCCTTCCACCTTAAATATCCCAGGAAAGCGAAAAATGGATACAAAAGTTGTGGTCCTTATGTACAATGGAATATCACTCAGCCATGAAATCAATGTCATAAGGCTAGTAGCAGCATGATGAGTGGATTTAGGTAAGACGATTCTAAGTGAAATAAGTCACACAGAAAAGGACACTTCTCATAAGGTGTCACTTATAGAGGGAATGTAAAAACCGTTACACTTGAACTGAATTACAAAACAGAACAGAGTCACACATGCAGAAAACACACTATGGCTGCTTAACGGGAAAGGTGAGGTGGGGTGATACATAAAACAAGAGTTTCAAATTAGCTCAGATACCGTTCCATAAACCCAATATGTAATAGACAAGACCTACTCCTTGCTCAGAGAACTGGACTCAACACGCCCGATTCACCGCACAAGAATATATCTGACTAGTAATAATCTTAAAACCTATGTATTGATATCTCTCTGTTAGTGTGTCAAGTGGGTGTAAAGCGGCCTAAACACAGCCGTGAAAAGCAGCTAAACCCCATTATAAAAATAAGTTACTTTTAAAAACCCATGAAACAAAGACAGGGAAAGAGAGAGAAATTCTTACACAATTCGTTCAGGGGCTGTGATGCAACCTGGATTGACCATATCTACACCCACAGCTGGATGAGACATAAGGGTGGACACTCTTGGGGCTGAGAGGTTTGGTGAGGTTGGGTGAGCAAACGCAGACCCTTTAAAGTAATACTGCGTGCTACCCATCGCATGGGTCCCAAATCTCCAGGTTCAAGGGCATCTTCCTACATCGAAAACATGCATGAGAAACCCAGAAGATGGTACACCGTGTGATGGGGAAAGGTTTCTAAAACGCACCTCATTTCTCATCTCCTTGTGCTCGGGTTCGCCATTCCAGCCACTTTACTAGCAATCTCCCTACTTGGAGCATCAGCACCTTTAACCTCCTGTTCCGTACAGGTTGCAATTTGTCCTGAGGATGAACGGGAAGACGGGGAACCAATGAGAGACTAGCTCTTGGTGTTGGGACAGGCACAGGTCACTCTATTTTCCCATCAGGAAGAAGAATTAACCACAGGCTCAGCCTGCCCCCCGGAACCAGAACAGGGCCTGAAGCCATCCGGCGCTTCTGCGGCCGGCTCCCAAAAAAGCGACTTGTAAAATGGAGCTTCAGGGCACTGCAATTCACAAACCTGCAGAGTTATAAATGATAACTCTCGTCCACAAATATATTGAGGGAAGGCAAAGAAGAGGATTAGATATCAAGGCAGAATTGCAGGAAACAGATTTCAGGAGGTAGATTCGAATCGCCTTTAAAGCACATGAAAAGCGGCAAAACGTTGACAATGATGCCCTTGGCCAAAAAGGGCGTATGCGTTTTTTCCTGAATATATTCAGGAAAAAACGCATACGCCCTTTTTGGCCAACCAAGCAACCTGGAAAGGCAAATCAGCGCTACAAAGAAGTCTCGCTTCCCATCGGTCAAAAGGGCCATGCTGAAAAAAGTGTCAAAACCAGAAATGCAGGACAGGCCATGGAGAAATGGGAGCCTTGCTAAACTGATGGGCGGGATGTACATTGCCAACAGCCACTCTGGAGAAGTGTACGGTGGGTCCTGAAACATCTAAAAAACACAGCTTAGAGAGCATAGGGCACTTTCACGCATGGGGGGATAAAGTGGGAAAATTGAAAATCAGCAAGACACAAGCACCCCAAAGTTTAGGGCTGCTCTGTTGACAAGGACCTCCACTTCCTTCCACCTTCAATATCCCAGGAAAGCGAAAAATGGATAAAAAAGTTGTGGTCCTTATGTACAATTCAATATCACTCAGCCATGAAATCAATGTCATAAGGCTAGTAGCAGCATGATGAGTGGATTTAGGTAAGACGATTCTAAGTGAAATAAGTCACACAGAAAAGGAGACTTCTCATAAGGTGTCACTTATAGAGGGAATGTAAAAACCGTTACACTTGAACTGAATTACAAAACAGAACAGAGTCACACATGCAGAAAACACACTATGGCTGCTTAACGGGAAAGGTGAGGTGGGGTGATACATAAAACAAGAGTTTCAAATTAGCTCAGATACCGTTCCATAAACCCAATATGTAATAGACAAGACCTACTCCTTGCTCAGAGAACTGGACTCAACACGCCCGATTCACCGCACAAGAATATATCTGACTAGTAATAATCTTAAAACCTATGTATTGATATCTCTCTGTTAGTGTGTCAAGTGGGTGTAAAGCGGCCTAAACACAGCCGTGAAAAGCAGCTAAACCCCATTATAAAAATAAATTACTTTTAAAAACCCATGAAACAAAGACAGGGAAAGAGAGAGAAATTCTTACACAATTCGTTCAGGGGCTGTGATGCAACCTGGATTGACCATATCTAGACCCACAGCTGGATGAGACATAAGGGTGGACACTCTTGGGGCTGAGAGGTTTGGTGAGGTTGGGTGAGCAAACGCAGACCCTTTAAAGTAATACTGCGTGCTACCCATCGCATGGGTCCCAAATCTCCAGGTTCAAGGGCATCTTCCTACATCGAAAACATGCATGAGAAACCCAGAAGATGGTACACCGTGTGATGGGGAAAGGTTTCTAAAACGCACCTCATTTCTCATCTGCTTGTGCTCGGGTTCGCCATTCCAGCCACTTTACTAGCAATCTCCCTACTTGGAGCATCAGCACCTTTAACCTCCTGTTCCGTACAGGTTGCAATTTGTCCTGAGGATGAACGGGAAGACGGGGAACCAATGAGAGACTAGCTCTTGGTGTAGGGACAGGCACAGGTCACTCTATTTTCCCATCAGGAAGAAGAATTAACCACAGGCTCAGCCTGCCCCCCGAAACCAGAACAGGGCCTGAAGCCATCCTGCGCTTTTGCGGCCGGCTCCCAAAAAAGCGACTTGTAAAATGGAGCTTCAGGGCACTGCAATTCACAAACCTGCAGAGTTATAAATGATAACTCTCGTCCACAAATATATTGAGGGAAGGCAAAGAAGAGGATTTGAAATCAAGGCAGAATTGCAGGAAACAGATTTCAGGAGGTAGATTCGAATCGCCTTTAAAGCACATGAAAAGCGGCAAAACGTTGACAATGATGCCCTTGGCCAAAAAGGGCGTATGCGTTTTTTCCTGAATATATTCAGGAAAAAACGCATACGCCCTTTTTGACCAACCAAGCAACCTGGAAAGGCAAATCAGCGCTACAAAGAAGTCTCGCTTCCCATCGGTCAAAAGGGCCATGCTGAAAAAAGTGTCAAAACCAGAAATGCAGGACAGGCCATGGAGAAATGGGAGCCTTGCTACACTGATGGGCGGGATGTACATTGCCAACAGCCACTCTGGAGAAGTGTACGGTGTGTCCTGAAACATCTAAAAAACACAGCTTAGAGAGCATAGGGCACTTCCACGCATGGGGGGATAAAGCGGGAAAATTGAAAATCAGCAAGACACAAGCACCCCAAAGTTTAGGGCTGCTCTGTTGACAAGGACCTCCACTTCCTTCCACCTTAAATATCCCAGGAAAGCGAAAAATGGATACAAAAGTTGTGGTCCTTATGTACAATGGAATATCACTCAGCCATGAAATCAATGTCATAAGGCTAGTAGCAGCATGATGAGTGGATTTAGGTAAGACGATTCTAAGTGAAATAAGTCACACAGAAAAGGAGACTTCTCATAAGGTGTCACTTATAGAGGGAATGTAAAAACCGTTACACTTGAACTGAATTACAAAACAGAACAGAGTCACACATGCAGAAAACACACTATGGCTGCTTAACGGGAAAGGTGAGGTGGGGTGATACATAAAACAAGAGTTTCAAATTAGCTCAGATACCGTTCCATAAACCCAATATGTAATAGACAAGACCTACTCCTTGCTCAGAGAACTGGACTCAACACGCCCGATTCACCGCACAAGAATATATCTGACTAGTAATAATCTTAAAACCTATGTATTGATATCTCTCTGTTAGTGTGTCAAGTGGGTGTAAAGCGGCCTAAACACAGCCGTGAAAAGCAGCTAAACCCCATTATAAAAATAAATTACTTTTAAAAACCCATGAAACAAAGACAGGGAAAGAGAGAGAAATTCTTACACAATTCGTTCAGGGGCTGTGATGCAACCTGGATTGACCATATCTAGACCCACAGCTGGATGAGACATAAGGGTGGACACTCTTGGGGCTGAGAGGTTTGGTGAGGTTGGGTGAGCAAACGCAGACCCTTTAAAGTAATACTGCGTGCTACCCATCGCATGGGTCCCAAATCTCCAGGTTCAAGGGCATCTTCCTACATCGAAAACACGCATGAGAAACCCAGAAGATGGTACACCGTGTGATGGGGAAAGTTTTCTAAAATGCACCTCATTTCTCATCTCCTTGTGCTCGGGTTCGCCATTCCAGCCACTTTACTAGCAATCTCCCTACTTGGAGCATCAGCACCTTTAACCTCCTGTTCCGTACAGGTTGCAATTTGTCCTGAGGATGAACGGGAAGACGGGGAACCAATGAGAGACTAGCTCTTGGTGTTGGGACAGGCACAGGTCACTCTATTTTCCCATCAGGAAGAAGAATTAACCACAGGCTCAGCCTGCCCCCCGGAACCAGAACAGGGCCTGAAGCCATCCTGCGCTTTTGCGGCCGGCTCCCAAAAAAGCGACTTGTAAAATGGAGCTTCAGGGCACTGCAATTCACAAACCTGCAGAGTTATAAATGATAACTCTCGTCCACAAATATATTGAGGGAAGGCAAAGAAGAGGATTTGAAATCAAGGCAGAATTGCAGGAAACAGATTTCAGGAGGTAGATTCGAATCGCCTTTAAAGCACATGAAAAGCGGCAAAACGTTGACAATGATGCCCTTGGCCAAAAGGGCGTATGCGTTTTTTCCTGAATATATTCAGGAAAAAACGCATACGCCCTTTTTGGCCAACCAAGCAACCTGGAAAGGCAAATCAGCGCTACAAAGAAGGCTCGCTTCCCATCGGTCAAAAGGGCCATGCTGAAAAAAGTGTCAAAACCAGAAATGCAGGACAGGCCATGGAGAAATGGGAGCCTTGCTACACTGATGGGCGGGATGTACATTGCCAACAGCCACTCTGGAGAAGTGTACGGTGGGTCCTGAAACATCTAAAAAACACAGCTTAGAGAGCATAGGGCACTTCCACGCATGGGGGGATAAAGCGGGAAAATTGAAAATCAGCAAGACACAAGCACCCCAAAGTTTAGGGCTGCTCTGTTGACAAGGACCTCCACTTCCTTCCACCTTAAATATCCCAGGAAAGCGAAAAATGGATACAAAAGTTGTGGTCCTTATGTACAATGGAATATCACTCAGCCATGAAATCAATGTCATAAGGCTAGTAGCAGCATGATGAGTGGATTTAGGTAAGACGATTCTAAGTGAAATAAGTCACACAGAAAAGGACACTTCTCATAAGGTGTCACTTATAGAGGGAATGTAAAAACCGTTACACTTGAAATGAATTACAAAACAGAACAGAGTCACACATGCAGAAAACACACTATGGCTGCTTAACGGGAAAGGTGAGGTGGGGTGATACATAAAACAAGAGTTTCAAATTAGCTCAGATACCGTTCCATAAACCCAATATGTAATAGACAAGACCTACTCCTTGCTCAGAGAACTGGACTCAACACGCCGGATTCACCGCACAAGAATATATCTGACTAGTAATAATCTTAAAACCTATGTATTGATATCTCTCTGTTAGTGTGTCAAGTGGGTGTAAAGCGGCCTAAACACAGCCGTGAAAAGCAGCTAAACCCCATTATAAAAATAAATTACTTTTAAAAACCCATGAAACAAAGACAGGGAAAGAGAGAGAAATTCTTACACAATTCGTTCAGGGGCTGTGATGCAACCTGGATTGACCATATCTAGACCCACAGCTGGATGAGACATAAGGGTGGACACTCTTGGGGCTGAGAGGTTTGGTGAGGTTGGGTGAGCAAACGCAGACCCTTTAAAGTAATACTGCGTGCTACCCATCGCATGGGTCCCAAATCTCCAGGTTCAAGGGCATCTTCCTACATCGAAAACACGCATGAGAAACCCAGAAGATGGTACACCGTGTGATGGGGAAAGGTTTCTAAAACGCACCTCATTTCTCATCTCCTTGTGCTCGGGTTCGCCATTCCAGCCACTTTACTAGCAATCTCCCTACTTGGAGCATCAGCACCTTTAACCTCCTGTTCCGTACAGGTTGCAATTTGTCCTGAGGATGAACGGGAAGACGGGGAACCAATGAGAGACTAGCTCTTGGTGTTGGGACAGGCACAGGTCACTCTATTTTCCCATCAGGAAGAAGAATTAACCACAGGCTCAGCCTGCCCCCCGGAACCAGAAGAGGGCCTGAAGCCATCCGGCGCTTCTGCGGCCGGCTCCCAAAAAAGCGACTTGTAAAATGGAGCTTCAGGGCACTGCAATTCACAAACCTGCAGAGTTATAAATGACAACTCTCGTCCACAAATATATTGAGGGAAGGCAAAGAAGAGGATTTGAAATCAAGGCAGAATTGCAGGAAACAGATTTCAGGAGGTAGATTCGAATCGCCTTTAAAGCACATGAAAAGCGGCAAAACGTTGACAATGATGCCCTTGGCCAAAAAGGGCGTATGCGTTTTTTCCTGAATATATTCAGGAAAAAACGCATACGCCCTTTTTGGCCAACCAAGCAACCTGGAAAGGCAAATCAGCGCTACAAAGAAGGCTCGCTTCCCATCGGTCAAAAGGGCCATGCTGAAAAAAGTGTCAAAACCAGAAATGCAGGACAGGCCATGGAGAAATGGGAGCCTTGCTACACTGATGGGCGGGATGTACATTGCCAACAGCCACTCTGGAGAAGTGTACGGTGTGTCCTGAAACATCTAAAAAACACAGCTTAGAGAGCATAGGGCACTTCCACGCATGGGGGGATAAAGCGGGAAAATTGAAAATCAGCAAGACACAAGCACCCCAAAGTTTAGGGCTGCTCTGTTGACAAGGACCTCCACTTCCTTCCACCTTAAATATCCCAGGAAAGCGAAAAATGGATACAAAAGTTGTGGTCCTTATGTACAATGGAATATCACTCAGCCATGAAATCAATGTCATAAGGCTAGTAGCAGCATGATGAGTGGATTTAGGTAAGACGATTCTAAGTGAAATAAGTCACACAGAAAAGGACACTTCTCATAAGGTGTCACTTATAGAGGGAATGTAAAAACCGTTACACTTGAACTGAATTACAAAACAGAACAGAGTCACACATGCAGAAAACACACTATGGCTGCTTAACGGGAAAGGTGAGGTGGGGTGATACATAAAACAAGAGTTTCAAATTAGCTCAGATACCGTTCCATAAACCCAATATGTAATAGACAAGACCTACTGCTTGCTCAGAGAACTGGACTCAACACGCCCGATTCACCGCACAAGAATATATCTGACTAGTAATAATCTTAAAACCTATGTATTGATATCTGTCTGTTAGTGTGTCAAGTGGGTGTAAAGCGGCCTAAACACAGCCGTGAAAAGCAGCTAAACCCCATTATAAAAATAAGTTACTTTTAAAAACCCATGAAACAAAGACAGGGAAAGAGAGAGAAATTCTTACACAATTCGTTCAGGGGCTGTGATGCAACCTGGATTGACCATATCTAGACCCACAGCTGGATGAGACATAAGGGTGGACACTCTTGGGGCTGAGAGGTTTGGTGAGGTTGGGTGAGCAAACGCAGACCCTTTAAAGTAATACTGCGTGCTACCCATCGCATGGGTCCCAAATCTCCAGGTTCAAGGGCATCTTCCTACATCGAAAACATGCATGAGAAACCCAGAAGTTGGTACACCGTGTGATGGGGAAAGGTTTCTAAAACGCACCTCATTTCTCATCTCCTTGTGCTCGGGTTCGCCATTCCAGCCACTTTACTAGCAATCTCCCTACTTGGAGCATCAGCACCTTTAACCTCCTGTTCCGTACAGGTTGCAATTTGTCCTGAGGATGAACGGGAAGACGGGGAACCAATGAGAGACTAGCTCTTGGTGTTGGGACAGGCACAGGTCACTCTATTTTCCCATCAGGAAGAAGAATTAACCACAGGCTCAGCCTGCCCCCCGGAACCAGAACAGGGCCTGAAGCCATCCGGCGCTTCTGCGGCCGGCTCCCAAAAAAGCGACTTGTAAAATGGAGCTTCAGGGCACTGCAATTCACAAAACTGCAGAGTTATAAATGATAACTCTCGTCCACAAATATATTGAGGGAAGGCAAAGAAGAGGATTAGATATCAAGGCAGAATTGCAGGAAACAGATTTCAGGAGGTAGATTCGAATCGCCTTTAAAGCACATGAAAAGCGGCAAAACGTTGACAATGATGCCCTTGGCCAAAAAGGGCGTATGCGTTTTTTCCTGAATATATTCAGGAAAAAACGCATACGCCCTTTTTGGCCAACCAAGCAACCTGGAAAGGCAAATCAGCGCTACAAAGAAGGCTCGCTTCCCATCGGTCAAAAGGGCCATGCTGAAAAAAGTGTCAAAACCAGAAATGCAGGACAGGCCATGGAGAAATGGGAGCCTTGCTACACTGATGGGCGGGATGTACATTGCCAACAGCCACTCTGGAGAAGTGTACGGTGTGTCCTGAAACATCTAAAAAACACAGCTTAGAGAGCATAGGGCACTTCCACGCATGGGGGGATAAAGCGGGAAAATTGAAAATCAGCAAGACACAAGCACCCCAAAGTTTAGGGCTGCTCTGTTGACAAGGACCTCCACTTCCTTCCACCTTAAATATCCCAGGAAAGCGAAAAATGGATAAAAAAGTTGTGGTCCTTATGTACAATGGAATATCACTCAGCCATGAAATCAATGTCATAAGGCTAGTAGCAGCATGATGAGTGGATTTAGGTAAGACGATTCTAAGTGAAATAAGTCACACAGAAAAGGACACTTCTCATAAGGTGTCACTTATAGAGGGAATGTAAAAACCGTTACACTTGAACTGAATTACAAAACAGAACAGAGTCACACATGCAGAAAACACACTATGGCTGCTTAACGGGAAAGGTGAGGTGGGGTGATACATAAAACAAGAGTTTCAAATTAGCTCAGATACCGTTCCATAAACCCAATATGTAATAGACAAGACCTACTCCTTGCTCAGAGAACTGGACTCAACACGCCCGATTCACCGCACAAGAATATATCTGACTAGTAATAATCTTAAAACCTATGTATTGATATCTCTCTGTTAGTGTGTCAAGTGGGTGTAAAGCGGCCTAAACACAGCCGTGAAAAGCAGCTAAACCCCATTATAAAAATAAATTACTTTTAAAAACCCATGAAACAAAGACAGGGAAAGAGAGAGAAATTCTTACACAATTCGTTCAGGGGCTGTGATGCAACCTGGATTGACCATATCTAGACCCACAGCTGGATGAGACATAAGGGTGGACACTCTTGGGGCTGAGAGGTTTGGTGAGGTTGGGTGAGCAAACGCAGACCCTTTAAAGTAATACTGCGTGCTACCCATCGCATGGGTCCCAAATCTCCAGGTTCAAGGGCATCTTCCTACATCGAAAACATGCATGAGAAACCCAGAAGATGGTACACCGTGTGATGGGGAAAGGTTTCTAAAACGCACCTCATTTCTCATCTCCTTGTGCTCGGGTTCGCCATTCCAGCCACTTTACTAGCAATCTCCCTACTTGGAGCATCAGCACCTTTAACCTCCTGTTCCGTATAGGTTGCAAATTGTCCTGAGGATGAACGGGAAGACGGGGAACCAATGAGAGACTAGCTCTTGGTGTTGGGACAGGCACAGGTCACTCTATTTTCCCATCAGGAAGAAGAATTAACCACAGGCTCAGCCTGCCCCCCGGAACCAGAACAGGGCCTGAAGCCATCCTGCGCTTTTGCGGCCGGCTCCCAAAAAAGCGACTTGTAAAATGGAGCTTCAGGGCACTGCAATTCACAAACCTGCAGAGTTATAAATGATAACTCTCGTCCACAAATATATTGAGGGAAGGCAAAGAAGAGGATTAGAAATCAAGGCAGAATTGCAGGAAACAGATTTCAGGAGGTAGATTCGAATCGCCTTTAAAGCACATGAAAAGCGGCAAAACGTTGACAATCATGCCCTTGGCCAAAAGGGGGTATGCGTTTTTTCCTGAATATATTCAGGAAAAAACGCATACGCCCTTTTTGGCCAACCAAGCAACCTGGAAAGGCAAATCAGCGCTACAAAGAAGGCTCGCTTCCCATCGGTCAAAAGGGCCATGCTGAAAAAAGTGTCAAAACCAGAAATGCAGGACAGGCCATGGAGAAATGGGAGCCTTGCTACACTGATGGGCGGGATGTACATTGCCAACAGCCACTCTGGAGAAGTGTACGGTGTGTCCTGAAACATCTAAAAAACACAGCTTAGAGAGCATAGGGCACTTCCACGCATAGGGGAATAAAGCGGGAAAATTGAAAATCAGCAAGACACAAGCACCCCAAAGTTTAGGGCTGCTCTGTTGACAAGGACCTCCACTTCCTTCCACCTTAAATATCCCAGGAAAGCGAAAAATGGATAAAAAAGTTGTGGTCCTTATGTACAATGGAATATCACTCAGCCATGAAATCAATGTCATAAGGCTAGTAGCAGCATGATGAGTGGATTTAGGTAAGACGATTCTAAGTGAAATAAGTCACACAGAAAAGGACACTTCTCATAAGGTGTCACTTATAGAGGGAATGTAAAAACCGTTACACTTGAACTGAATTACAAAACAGAAGAGAGTCACACATGCAGAAAACACACTATGGCTGCTTAACGGGAAAGGTGAGGTGGGGTGATACATAAAACAAGAGTTTCAAATTAGCTCAGATACCGTTCCATAAACCCAATATGTAATAGACAAGACCTACTCCTTGCTCAGAGAACTGGACTCAACACGCCCGATTCACCGCACAAGAATATATCTGACTAGTAATAATCTTAAAACCTATGTATTGATATCTCTCTGTTAGTGTGTCAAGTGGGTGTAAAGCGGCCTAAACACAGCCGTGTAAAGCAGCTAAACCCCATTATAAAAATAAATTACTTTTAAAAACCCATGAAACAAAGACAGGGAAAGAGAGAGAAATTCTTACACAATTCGTTCAGGGGCTGTGATGCAACCTGGATTGACCATATCTAGACCCACAGCTGGATGAGACATAAGGGTGGACACTCTTGGGGCTGAGAGCTTTGGTGAGGTTGGGTGAGCAAACGCAGACCCTTTAAAGTAATACTGCGTGCTACCCATCGCATGGGTCCCAAATCTCCAGGTTCAAGGGCATCTTCCTACATCGAAAACATGCATGAGATACCCAGAAGATGGTACACCGTGTGATGGGGAAAGGTTTCTAAAACGCACCTCATTTCTCATCTCCTTGTGCTCGGGTTCGCCATTCCAGCCACTTTACTAGCAATCTCCCTACTTGGAGCCTCAGCACCTTTAACCTCCTGTTCCGTACAGGTTGCAATTTGTCCTGAGGATGAACGGGAAGACGGGGAACCAATGAGAGACTAGCTCTTGGTGTTGGGACAGGCACAGGTCACTCTATTTTCCCATCAGGAAGAAGAATTAACCACAGGCTCAGCCTGCCCCCCGGAACCAGAACAGGGCCTGAAGCCATCCGGCGCTTTTGCGGCCGGCTCCCGAAAAAGCGACTTGTAAAATGGAGCTTCAGGGCACTGCAATTCACTAACCTGCAGAGTTATAAATGACAACTCTCGTCCACAAATATATTGAGGGAAGGCAAAGAAGAGGATTTGAAATCAAGGCAGAATTGCAGGAAACAGATTTCAGGAGGTAGATTCGAATCGCCTTTAAAGCACATGAAAAGCGGCAAAACGTTGACAATGATGCCCTTGGCCAAAAAGGGCGTATGCGTTTTTTCCTGAATATATTCAGGAAAAAACGCATACGCCCTTTTTGGCCAACCAAGCAACCTGGAAAGGCAAATCAGCGCTACAAAGAAGTCTCGCTTCCCATCGGTCAAAAGGGCCATGCTGAAAAAAGTGTCAAAACCAGAAATGCAGGACAGGCCATGGAGAAATGGGAGCCTTGCTACACTGATGGGCGGGATGTACATTGCCAACAGCCACTCTGGAGAAGTGTACGGTGTGTCCTGAAACATCTAAAAAACACAGCTTAGAGAGCATAGGGCACTTCCACGCATGGGGGGATAAAGTGGGAAAATTGAAAATCAGCAAGACACAAGCACCCCAAAGTTTAGGGCTGCTCTGTTGACAAGGACCTCCACTTCCTTCCACCTTAAATATCCCAGGAAAGCGAAAAATGGATAAAAAAGTTGTGGTCCTTATGTACAATGGAATATCACTCAGCCATGAAATCAATGTCATAAGGCTAGTAGCAGCATGATGAGTGGATTTAGGTAAGACGATTCTAAGTGAAATAAGTCACACAGAAAAGGACACTTCTCATAAGGTGTCACTTATAGAGGGAATGTAAAAACCGTTACACTTGAACTGAATTACAAAACAGAACAGAGTCACACATGCAGAAAACACACTATGGCTGCTTAACGGGAAAGGTGAGGTGGGGTGATACATAAAACAAGAGTTTCAAATTAGCTCAGATACCGTTCCATAAACCCAATATGTAATAGACAAGACCTACTCCTTGCTCAGAGAACTGGACTCAACACGCCCGATTCACCGCACAAGAATATATCTGACTAGTAATAATCTTAAAACCTATGTATTGATATCTCTCTGTTAGTGTGTCAAGTGGGTGTAAAGCGGCCTAAACACAGCCGTGAAAAGCAGCTAAACCCCATTATAAAAATAAATTACTTTTAAAAACCCATGAAACAAAGACAGGGAAAGAGAGAGAAATTCTTACACAATTCGTTCAGGGGCTGTGATGCAACCTGGATTGACCATATCTAGACCCACAGCTGGATGAGACATAAGGGTGGACACTCTTGGGGCTGAGAGGTTTGGTGAGGTTGGGTGAGCAAACGCAGACCCTTTAAAGTAATACTGCGTGCTACCCATCGCATGGGTCCCAAATCTCCAGGTTCAAGGGCATCTTCCTACATCGAAAACATGCATGAGAAACCCAGAAGATGGTACACCGTGTGATGGGGAACGGTTTCTACAACGCACCTCATTTCTCATCTCCTTGTGCTCGGGTTCGCCATTCCAGCCACTTTACTAGCAATCTCCCTACTTGGAGCATCAGCACCTTTAACCTCCTGTTCCGTACAGGTTGCAATTTGTCCTGAGGATGAACGGGAAGACGGGGAACCAATGAGAGACTAGCTCTTGGTGTTGGGACAGGCACAGGTCACTCTATTTTCCCATCAGGAAGAAGAATTAACCACAGGCTCAGCCTGCCCCCCGGAACCAGAACAGGGCCTGAAGCCATCCGGCGCTTTTGCGGCCGGCTCCCAAAAAAGCGACTTGTAAAATGGAGCTTCAGGGCCCTGCAATTCACAAACCTGCAGAGTGATAAATGATAACTCTCGTCCACAAATATATTGAGGGAAGGCAAAGAAGAGGATTTGAAATCAAGGCAGAATTGCAGGAAACAGATTTCAGGAGGTAGATTCGAATCGCCTTTAAAGCACATGAAAAGCGGCAAAACGTTGACAATGATGCCCTTGGCCAAAAAGGGCGTATGCGTTTTTTCCTGAATATATTCAGGAAAAAACGCATACGCCCTTTTTGGCCAACCAAGCAACCTGGAAAGGCAAATCAGCGCTACAAAGAAGGCTCGCTTCCCATCGGTCAAAAGGGCCATGCTGAAAAAAGTGTCAAAACCAGAAATGCAGGACAGGCCATGGAGAAATGGGAGCCTTGCTACACTGATGGGCGGGATGTACATTGCCAACAGCCACTCTGGAGAAGTGTACGGTGTGTCCTGAAACATCTAAAAAACACAGCTTAGAGAGCATAGGGCACTTCCACGCATGGGGGGATAAAGTGGGAAAATTGAAAATCAGCAAGACACAAGCACCCCAAAGTTTAGGGCTGCTCTGTTGACAAGGACCTCCACTTCCTTCCACCTTAAATATCCCAGGAAAGCGAAAAATGGATAAAAAAGTTGTGGTCCTTATGTACAATGGAATATCACTCAGCCATGAAATCAATGTCATAAGGCTAGTAGCAGCATGATGAGTGGATTTAGGTAAGACGATTCTAAGTGAAATAAGTCACACAGAAAAGGACACTTCTCATAAGGTGTCACTTATAGAGGGAATGTAAAAACCGTTACACTTGAACTGAATTACAAAACAGAACAGAGTCACACATGCAGAAAACACACTATGGCTGCTTAACGGGAAAGGTGAGGTGGGGTGATACATAAAACAAGAGTTTCAAATTAGCTCAGATACCGTTCCATAAACCCAATATGGAATAGACAAGACCTACTCCTTGCTCAGAGAACTGGACTCAACACGCCCGATTCACCGCACAAGAATATATTTGACTAGTAATAATCTTAAAACCTATGTATTGATATCTCCCTGTTAGTGTGTCAAGTGGGTGTAAAGCGGCCTAAACACAGCCGTGAAAAGCAGCTAAACCCCATTATAAAAATAAATTACTTTTAAAAACCCATGAAACAAAGACAGGGAAAGAGAGACAAATTCTTACACAATTCGTTCAGGGGCTGTGATGCAACCTGGATTGACCATATCTAGACCCACAGCTGGATGAGACATAAGGGTGGACACTCTTGGGGCTGAGAGGTTTGGTGAGGTTGGGTGAGCAAACGCAGACCCTTTAAAGTAATACTGCGTGCTACCCATCGCATGGGTCCCAAACCTCCAGGTTCAAGGGCATCTTCCTACATCGAAAACATGCATGAGAAACCCAGAAGATGGTACACCGTGTGATGGGGAACGGTTTCTAAAACGCACCTCATTTCTCATCTCCTTGTGGTCGGGTTCGCCATTCCAGCCACTTTACTAGCAATCTCCCTACTTGGAGCATCAGCACCTTTAACCTCCTGTTCCGTACAGGTTGCAATTTGTCCTGAGGATGAACGGGAAGACGGGGAACCAATGAGAGACTAGCTCTTGGTGTTGGGACAGGCACAGGTCACTCTATTTTCCCATCAGGAAGAAGAATTAACCACAGGCTCAGCCTGCCCCCCGGAACCAGAACAGGGCCTGAAGCCATCCGGCGCTTTTGCGGCCGGCTCCCAAAAAAGCGACTTGTAAAATGGAGCTTCAGGGCCCTGCAATTCACAAACCTGCAGAGTGATAAATGATAACTCTCGTCCACAAATATATTGAGGGAAGGCAAAGAAGAGGATTTGAAATCAAGGCAGAATTGCAGGAAACAGATTTCAGGAGGTAGATTCGAATCGCCTTTAAAGCACATGAAAAGCGGCAAAACGTTGACAATGATGCCCTTGGCCAAAAAGGGCGTATGCGTTTTTTCCTGAATATATTCAGGAAAAAACGCATACGCCCTTTTTGGCCAACCAAGCAACCTGGAAAGGCAAATCAGCGCTACAAAGAAGGCTCGCTTCCCATCGGTCAAAAGGGCCATGCTGAAAAAAGTGTCAAAACCAGAAATGCAGGACAGGCCATGGAGAAATGGGAGCCTTGCTACACTGATGGGCGGGATGTACATTGCCAACAGCCACTCTGGAGAAGTGTACGGTGTGTCCTGAAACATCTAAAAAACACAGCTTAGAGAGCATAGGGCACTTCCACGCATGGGGGGATAAAGCGGGAAAATTGAAAATCAGCAAGACACAAGCACCCCAAAGTTTAGGGCTGCTCTGTTGACAAGGACCTCCACTTCCTTCCACCTTAAATATCCCAGGAAAGCGAAAAATGGATAAAAAAGTTGTGGTCCTTATGTACAATGGAATATCACTCAGCCATGAAATCAATGTCATAAGGCTAGTAGCAGCATGATGAGTGGATTTAGGTAAGACGATTCTAAGTGAAATAAGTCACACAGAAAAGGAGACTTCTCATAAGGTGTCACTTATAGAGGGAATGTAAAAACCGTTACACTTGAACTGAATTACAAAACAGAACAGAGTCACACATGCAGAAAACACACTATGGCTGCTTAACGGGAAAGGTGAGGTGGGGTGATACATAAAACAAGAGTTTCAAATTAGCTCAGATACCGTTCCATAAACCCAATATGTAATAGACAAGACCTACTCCTTGCTCAGAGAACTGGACTCAACACGCCCGATTCACCGCACAAGAATATATCTGACTAGTAATAATCTTAAAACCTATGTATTGATATCTCTCTGTTAGTGTGTCAAGTGGGTGTAAAGCGGCCTAAACACAGCCGTGAAAAGCAGCTAAACCCCATTATAAAAATAAATTACTTTTAAAAACCCATGAAACAAAGACAGGGAAAGAGAGAGAAATTCTTACACAATTCGTTCAGGGGCTGTGATGCAACCTGGATTGACCATATCTAGACCCACAGCTGGATGAGACATAAGGGTGGACACTCTTGGGGCTGAGAGGTTTGGTGAGGTTGGGTGAGCAAACGCAGACCCTTTAAAGTAATACTGCGTGCTACCCATCGCATGGGTCCCAAATCTCCAGGTTCAAGGGCATCTTCCTACATCGAAAACATGCATGAGAAACCCAGAAGATGGTACACCGTGTGATGGGGAAAGGTTTCTAAAACGCACCTCATTTCTCATCTCCTTGTGCTCGGGTTCGCCATTCCAGCCACTTTACTAGCAATCTCCCTACTTGGAGCATCAGCACCTTTAACCTCCTGTTCCGTACAGGTTGCAATTTGTCCTGAGGATGAACGGGAAGACGGGGAACCAATGAGAGACTAGCTCTTGGTGTTGGGACAGGCACAGGTCACTCTATTTTCCCATCAGGAAGAAGAATTAACCACAGGCTCAGCCTGCCCCCCGGAACCAGAACAGGGCCTGAAGCCATCCGGCGCTTTTGCGGCCGGCTCCCAAAAAAGCGACTTGTAAAATGGAGCTTCAGGGCACTGCAATTCACAAACCTGCAGAGTTATAAATGATAACTCTCGTCCACAAATATATTGAGGGAAGGCAAAGAAGAGGATTTGAAATCAAGGCAGAATTGCAGGAAACAGATTTCAGGAGGTAGATACGAATCGCCTTTAAAGCACATGAAAAGCGGCAAAACGTTGACAATGATGCCCTTGGCCAAAAAGGGCGTATGCGTTTTTTCCTGAATATATTCAGGAAAAAACGCATACGCCCTTTTTGGCCAACCAAGCAACCTGGAAAGGCAAATCAGCGCTACAAAGAAGTCTCGCTTCCCATCGGTCAAAAGGGCCATGCTGAAAAAAGTGTCAAAACCAGAAATGCAGGACAGGCCATGGAGAAATGGGAGCCTTGCTACACTGATGGGCGGGATGTACATTGCCAACAGCCACTCTGGAGAAGTGTACGGTGTGTCCTGAAACATCTAAAAAACACAGCTTAGAGAGCATAGGGCACTTCCACGCATGGGTGGATAAAGCGAGAAAATTGAAAATCAGCAAGACACAAGCACCCCAAAGTTTAGGGCTGCTCTGTTGACAAGGACCTCCACTTCCTTCCACCTTAAATATCCCAGGAAAGCTAAAAATGGATACAAAAGTTGTGGTCCTTATGTACAATGGAATATCACTCAGCCATGAAATCAATGTCAAAAGGCTAGTAGCAGCATGATGAGTGGATTTAGGTAAGACGATTCTAAGTGAAATAAGTCACACAGAAAAGGAGACTTCTCATAAGGTGTCACTTATAGAGGGAATGTAAAAACCGTTACACTTGAACTGAATTACAAAACAGAACAGAGTCACACATGCAGAAAACACACTATGGCTGCTTAACGGGAAAGGTGAGGTGGGGTGATACATAAAACAAGAGTTTCAAATTAGCTCAGATACCGTTCCATAAACCCAATATGGAATAGACAAGACCTACTCCTTGCTCAGAGAACTGGACTCAACACGCCCGATTCACCGCACAAGAATATATCTGACTAGTAATAATCTTAAAACCTATGTATTGATATCTCTCTGTTAGTGTGTCAAGTGGGTGTAAAGCGGCCTAAACACAGCCGTGAAAAGCAGCTAAACCCCATTATAAAAATAAATTACTTTTAAAAACCCATGAAACAAAGACAGGGAAAGAGAGAGAAATTCTTACACAATTCGTTCAGGGGCTGTGATGCAACCTGGATTGACCATATCTAGACCCACAGCTGGATGAGACATAAGGGTGGACACTCTTGGGGCTGAGAGGTTTGGTGAGGTTGGGTGAGCAAACGCAGACCCTTTAAAGTAATACTGCGTGCTACCCATCGCATGGGTCCCAAATCTCCAGGTTCAAGGGCATCTTCCTACATCGAAAACATGCATGAGAAACCCAGAAGATGGTACACCGTGTGATGGGGAACGGTTTCTACAACGCACCTCATTTCTCATCTCCTTGTGCTCGGGTTCGCCATTCCAGCCACTTTACTAGCAATCTCCCTACTTGGAGCATCAGCACCTTTAACCTCCTGTTCCGTACAGGTTGCAATTTGTCCTGAGGATGAACGGGAAGACGGGAACCAATGAGAGACTAGCTCTTGGTGTTGGGACAGGCACAGGTCACTCTATTTTCCCATCAGGAAGAAGAATTAACCACAGGCTCAGCCTGCCCCCCGGAACCAGAACAGGGCCTGAAGCCATCCTGCGCTTTTGCGGCCGGCTCCCAAAAAAGCGACTTGTAAAATGGAGCTTCAGGGCACTGCAATTCACAAACCTGCAGAGTGATAAATGATAACTCTCGTCCACAAATATATTGAGGGAAGGCAAAGAAGAGGATTTGAAATCAAGGCAGAATTGCAGGAAACAGATTTCAGGAGGTAGATTCGAATCGCCTTTAAAGCACATGAAAAGCGGCAAAACGTTGACAATGATGCCCTTGGCCAAAAAGGGCGTATGCGTTTTTTCCTGAATATATTCAGGAAAAAACGCATACGCCCTTTTTGGCCAACCAAGCAACCTGGAAAGGCAAATCAGCGCTACAAAGAAGGCTCGCTTCCCATCGGTCAAAAGGGCCATGCTGAAAAAAGTGTCAAAACCAGAAATGCAGGACAGGCCATGGAGAAATGGGAGCCTTGCTACACTGATGGGCGGGATGTACATTGCCAACAGCCACTCTGGAGAAGTGTACGGTGTGTCCTGAAACATCTAAAAAACACAGCTTAGAGAGCATAGGGCACTTCCACGCATGGGGGGATAAAGCGGGAAAATTGAAAATCAGCAAGACACAAGCACCCCAAAGTTTAGGGCTGCTCTGTTGACAAGGACCTCCACTTCCTTCCACCTTAAATATCCCAGGAAAGCTAAAAATGGATACAAAAGTTGTGGTCCTTATGTACAATGGAATATCACTCAGCCATGAAATCAATGTCAAAAGGCTAGTAGCAGCATGATGAGTGGATTTAGGTAAGACGATTCTAAGTGAAATAAGTCACACAGAAAAGGAGACTTCTCATAAGGTGTCACTTATAGAGGGAATGTAAAAACCGTTACACTTGAACTGAATTACAAAACAGAACAGAGTCACACATGCAGA
This sequence comes from Balaenoptera physalus, assembly GCF_965194825.1. NCBI lineage: Eukaryota > Metazoa > Chordata > Mammalia > Artiodactyla > Balaenopteridae > Balaenoptera > Balaenoptera physalus. The sequence goes on from NW_028125854.1 coordinate 76,202, forward strand.
AAACACACTATGGCTGCTTAACGGGAAAGGTGAGGTGGGGTGATACATAAAACAAGAGTTTCAAATTAGCTCAGATACCGTTCCATAAACCCAATATGGAATAGACAAGACCTACTCCTTGCTCAGAGAACTGGACTCAACACGCCCGATTCACCGCACAAGAATATATCTGACTAGTAATAATCTTAAAACCTATGTATTGATATCTCTCTGTTAGTGTGTCAAGTGGGTGTAAAGCGGCCTAAACACAGCCGTGAAAAGCAGCTAAACCCCATTATAAAAATAAATTACTTTTAAAAACCCATGAAACAAAGACAGGGAAAGAGAGAGAAATTCTTACACAATTCGTTCAGGGGCTGTGATGCAACCTGGATTGACCATATCTAGACCCACAGCTGGATGAGACATAAGGGTGGACACTCTTGGGGCTGAGAGGTTTGGTGAGGTTGGGTGAGCAAACGCAGACCCTTTAAAGTAATACTGCGTGCTACCCATCGCATGGGTCCCAAATCTCCAGGTTCAAGGGCATCTTCCTACATCGAAAACATGCATGAGAAACCCAGAAGATGGTACACCGTGTGATGGGGAACGGTTTCTACAACGCACCTCATTTCTCATCTCCTTGTGCTCGGGTTCGCCATTCCAGCCACTTTACTAGCAATCTCCCTACTTGGAGCATCAGCACCTTTAACCTCCTGTTCCGTACAGGTTGCAATTTGTCCGGAGGATGAACGGGAAGACGGGAACCAATGAGAGACTAGCTCTTGGTGTTGGGACAGGCACAGGTCACTCTATTTTCCCATCAGGAAGAAGAATTAACCACAGGCTCCGCCTGCCCCCCGGAACCAGAACAGGGCCTGAAGCCATCCTGTGCTTTTGCGGCCGGCTCCCAAAAAAGCGACTTGTAAAATGGAGCTTCAGGGCACTGCAATTCACAAACCTGCAGAGTGATAAATGATAACTCTCGTCCACAAATATATTGAGGGAAGGCAAAGAAGAGGATTTGAAATCAAGGCAGAATTGCAGGAAACAGATTTCAGGAGGTAGATTCGAATCGCCTTTAAAGCACATGAAAAGCGGCAAAACGTTGACAATGATGCCCTTGGCCAAAAAGGGCGTATGCGTTTTTTCCTGAATATATTCAGGAAAAAACGCATACGCCCTTTTTGGCCAACCAAGCAACCTGGAAAGGCAAATCAGCGCTACAAAGAAGGCTCGCTTCCCATCGGTCAAAAGGGCCATGCTGAAAAAAGTGTCAAAACCAGAAATGCAGGACAGGCCATGGAGAAATGGGAGCCTTGCTACACTGATGGGCGGGATGTACATTGCCAACAGCCACTCTGGAGAAGTGTACGGTGTGTCCTGAAACATCTAAAAAACACAGCTTAGAGAGCATAGGGCACTTCCACGCATGGGGGGATAAAGCGGGAAAATTGAAAATCAGCAAGACACAAGCACCCCAAAGTTTAGGGCTGCTCTGTTGACAAGGACCTCCACTTCCTTCCACCTTAAATATCCCAGGAAAGCTAAAAATGGATACAAAAGTTGTGGTCCTTATGTACAATGGAATATCACTCAGCCATGAAATCAATGTCAAAAGGCTAGTAGCAGCATGATGAGTGGATTTAGGTAAGACGATTCTAAGTGAAATAAGTCACACAGAAAAGGAGACTTCTCATAAGGTGTCACTTATAGAGGGAATGTAAAAACCGTTACACTTGAACTGAATTACAAAACAGAACAGAGTCACACATGCAGAAAACACACTATGGCTGCTTAACGGGAAAGGTGAGGTGGGGTGATACATAAAACAAGAGTTTCAAATTAGCTCAGATACCGTTCCATAAACCCAATATGGAATAGACAAGACCTACTCCTTGCTCAGAGAACTGGACTCAACACGCCCGATTCACCGCACAAGAATATATCTGACTAGTAATAATCTTAAAACCTATGTATTGATATCTCTGTTAGTGTGTCAAGTCGGTGTAAAGCGGCCTAAACACAGCCGTGAAAAGCAGCTAAATCCCATTATAAAAATAAATTACTTTTAAAAACCCATGAAACAAAGACAGGGAAAGAGAGAGAAATTCTTACACAATTCGTTCAGGGGCTGTGATGCAACCTGGATTGACCATATCTAGACCCACAGCTGGATGAGACATAAGGGTGGACACTCTTGGGGCTGAGAGGTTTGGTGAGGTTGGGTGAGCAAACGCAGACCCTTTAAAGTAATACTGCGTGCTACCCATCGCATGGGTCCCAAATCTCCAAGTTCAAGGGCATCTTCCTACATCGAAAACATGCATGAGAAACCCAGAAGATGGTACACCGTGTGATGGGGAACGGTTTCTACAACGCACCTCATTTCTCATCTCCTTGTGCTCGGGTTCGCCATTCCAGCCACTTTACTAGCAATCTCCCTACTTGGAGCATCAGCACCTTTAACCTCCTGTTCCGTACAGGTTGCAATTTGTCCTGAGGATGAACGGGAAGACGGGAACCAATGAGAGACTAGCTCTTGGTGTTGGGACAGGCACAGGTCACTCTATTTTCCCATCAGGAAGAAGAATTAACCACAGGCTCAGCCTGCCCCCCGGAACCAGAACAGGGCCTGAAGCCATCCTGCGCTTTTGCGGCCGGCTCCCAAAAAAGCGACTTGTAAAATGGAGCTTCAGGGCACTGCAATTCACAAACCTGCAGAGTGATAAATGATAACTCTCGTCCACAAATATATTGAGGGAAGGCAAAGAAGAGGATTTGAAATCAAGGCAGAATTGCAGGAAACAGATTTCAGGAGGTAGATTCGAATCGCCTTTAAAGCACATGAAAAGCGGCAAAACGTTGACAATGATGCCCTTGGCCAAAAAGGGCGTATGCGTTTTTTCCTGAATATATTCAGGAAAAAACGCATACGCCCTTTTTGGCCAACCAAGCAACCTGGAAAGGCAAATCAGCGCTACAAAGAAGGCTCGCTTCCCATCGGTCAAAAGGGCCATGCTGAAAAAAGTGTCAAAACCAGAAATGCAGGACAGGCCATGGAGAAATGGGAGCCTTGCTACACTGATGGGCGGGATGTACATTGCCAACAGCCACTCTGGAGAAGTGTACGGTGTGTCCTGAAACATCTAAAAAACACAGCTTAGAGAGCATAGGGCACTTCCACGCATGGGGGGATAAAGCGGGAAAATTGAAAATCAGCAAGACACAAGCACCCCAAAGTTTAGGGCTGCTCTGTTGACAAGGACCTCCACTTCCTTCCACCTTAAATATCCCAGGAAAGCTAAAAATGGATACAAAAGTTGTGGTCCTTATGTACAATGGAATATCACTCAGCCATGAAATCAATGTCAAAAGGCTAGTAGCAGCATGATGAGTGGATTTAGGTAAGACGATTCTAAGTGAAATAAGTCACACAGAAAAGGAGACTTCTCATAAGGTGTCACTTATAGAGGGAATGTAAAAACCGTTACACTTGAACTGAATTACAAAACAGAACAGAGTCACACATGCAGAAAACACACTATGGCTGCTTAACGGGAAAGGTGAGGTGGGGTGATACATAAAACAAGAGTTTCAAATTAGCTCAGATACCGTTCCATAAACCCAATATGGAATAGACAAGACCTACTCCTTGCTCAGAGAACTGGACTCAACACGCCCGATTCACCGCACAAGAATATATCTGACTAGTAATAATCTTAAAACCTATGTATTGATATCTCTCTGTTAGTGTGTCAAGTGGGTGTAAAGCGGCCTAAACACAGCCGTGAAAAGCAGCTAAACCCCATTATAAAAATAAATTACTTTTAAAAACCCATGAAACAAAGACAGGGAAAGAGAGAGAAATTCTTACACAATTCGTTCAGGGGCTGTGATGCAACCTGGATTGACCATATCTACACCCACAGCTGGATGAGACATAAGGGTGGACACTCTTGGGGCTGAGAGGTTTGGTGAGGTTGGGTGAGCAAACGCAGACCCTTTAAAGTAATACTGCGTGCTACCCATCGCATGGGTCCCAAATCTCCAGGTTCAAGGGCATCTTCCTACATCGAAAACATGCATGAGAAACCCAGAAGATGGTACACCGTGTGATGGGGAAAGGTTTCTAAAACGCACCTCATTTCTCATCTCCTTGTGCTCGGGTTTGCCATTCCAGCCACTTTACTAGCAATCTCCCTACTTGGAGCATCAGCACCTTTAACCTCCTGTTCCGTACAGGTTGCAATTTGTCCTGAGGATGAACGGGAAGACGGGGAACCAATGAGAGACTAGCTCTTGGTGTTGGGACAGGCACAGGTCACTCTATTTTCCCATCAGGAAGAAGAATTAACCACAGGCTCAGCCTGCCCCCCGGAACCAGAACAGGGCCTGAAGCCATCCGGCGCTTTTGCTGCCGGCTCCCAAAAAAGCGACTTGTAAAATGGAGCTTCAGGGCACTGCAATTCACAAACCTGCAGAGTTATAAATGATAACTCTCGTCCACAAATATATTGAGGGAAGGCAAAGAAGAGGATTTGAAATCAAGGCAGAATTGCAGGAAACAGATTTCAGGAGGTAGATACGAATCGCCTTTAAAGCACATGAAAAGCGGCAAAACGTTGACAATGATGCCCTTGGCCAAAAAGGGCGTATGCGTTTTTTCCTGAATATATTCAGGAAAAAACGCATACGCCCTTTTTGGCCAACCAAGCAACCTGGAAAGGCAAATCAGCGCTACAAAGAAGTCTCGCTTCCCATCGGTCAAAAGGGCCATGCTGAAAAAAGTGTCAAAACCAGAAATGCAGGACAGGCCATGGAGAAATGGGAGCCTTGCTACACTGATGGGCGGGATGTACATTGCCAACAGCCACTCTGGAGAAGTGTACGGTGTGTCCTGAAACATCTAAAAAACACAGCTTAGAGAGCATAGGGCACTTCCACGCATGGGGGGATAAAGCGAGAAAATTGAAAATCAGCAAGACACAAGCACCCCAAAGTTTAGGGCTGCTCTGTTGACAAGGACCTCCACTTCCTTCCACCTTAAATATCCCAGGAAAGCTAAAAATGGATACAAAAGTTGTGGTCCTTATGTACAATGGAATATCACTCAGCCATGAAATCAATGTCAAAAGGCTAGTAGCAGCATGATGAGTGGATTTAGGTAAGACGATTCTAAGTGAAATAAGTCACACAGAAAAGGAGACTTCTCATAAGGTGTCACTTATAGAGGGAATGTAAAAACCGTTACACTTGAACTGAATTACAAAACAGAACAGAGTCACACATGCAGAAAACACACTATGGCTGCTTAACGGGAAAGGTGAGGTGGGGTGATACATAAAACAAGAGTTTCAAATTAGCTCAGATACCGTTCCATAAACCCAATATGGAATAGACAAGACCTACTCCTTGCTCAGAGAACTGGACTCAACACGCCCGATTCACTGCACAAGAATATATCTGACTAGTAATAATCTTAAAACCTATGTATTGATATCTCTCTGTTAGTGTGTCAAGTGGGTGTAAAGCGGCCTAAACACAGCCGTGAAAAGCAGCTAAACCCCATTATAAAAATAAATTACTTTTAAAAACCCATGAAACAAAGACAGGGAAAGAGAGAGAAATTCTTACACAATTCGTTCAGGGGCTGTGATGCAACCTGGATTGACCATATCTAGACCCACAGCTGGATGAGACATAAGGGTGGACACTCTTGGGGCTGAGAGCTTTGGTGAGGTTGGGTGAGCAAACGCAGACCCTTTAAAGTAATACTGCGTGCTACCCATCGCATGGGTCCCAAATCTCCAGGTTCAAGGGCATCTTCCTACATCGAAAACATGCATGAGAAACCCAGAAGATGGTACACCGTGTGATGGGGAAAGGTTTCTAAAACGCACCTCATTTCTCATCTCCTTGTGCTCGGGTTCGCCATTCCAGCCACTTTACTAGCAATCTCCCTACTTGGAGCATCAGCACCTTTAACCTCCTGTTCCGTACAGGTTGCAATTTGTCCTGAGAATGAACGGGAAGACGGGGAACCAATGAGAGACTAGCTCTTGGTGTTCGGACAGGCACAGGTCACTCTATTTTCCCATCAGGAAGAAGAATTAACCACAGGCTCAGCCTGCCCCCCGGAACCAGAACAGGGCCTGAAGCCATCCGGCGCTTTTGCGGCCGGCTCCCAAAAAAGCGACTTGTAAAATGGAGCTTCAGGGCACTGCAATTCACAAACCTGCAGAGTTATAAATGATAACTCTCGTCCACAAATATATTGAGGGAAGGCAAAGAAGAGGATTTGAAATCAAGGCAGAATTGCAGGAAACAGATTTCAGGAGGTAGATACGAATCGCCTTTAAAGCACATGAAAAGCGGCAAAATGTTGACAATGATGCCCTTGGCCAAAAAGGGCGTATGCGTTTTTTCCTGAATATATTCAGGAAAAAACGCATACGCCCTTTTTGGCCAACCAAGCAACCTGGAAAGGCAAATCAGCGCTACAAAGAAGTCTCGCTTCCCATCGGTCAAAAGGGCCATGCTGAAAAAAGTGTCAAAACCAGAAATGCAGGACAGGCCATGGAGAAATGGGAGCCTTGCTACACTGATGGGCGGGATGTACATTGCCAACAGCCACTCTGGAGAAGTGTACGGTGTGTCCTGAAACATCTAAAAAACACAGCTTAGAGAGCATAGGGCACTTCCACGCATGGGGGGATAAAGCGAGAAAATTGAAAATCAGCAAGACACAAGCACCCCAAAGTTTAGGGCTGCTCTGTTGACAAGGACCTCCACTTCCTTCCACCTTAAATATCCCAGGAAAGCTAAAAATGGATACAAAAGTTGTGGTCCTTATGTACAATGGAATATCACTCAGCCATGAAATCAATGTCAAAAGGCTAGTAGCAGCATGATGAGTGGATTTAGGTAAGACGATTCTAAGTGAAATAAGTCACACAGAAAAGTAGACTTCTCATAAGGTGTCACTTATAGAGGGAATGTAAAAACCGTTACACTTGAACTGAATTACAAAACAGAACAGAGTCACACATGCAGAAAACACACTATGGCTGCTTAACGGGAAAGGTGAGGTGGGGTGATACATAAAACAAGAGTTTCAAATTAGCTCAGATACCGTTCCATAAACCCAATATGGAATAGACAAGACCTACTCCTTGCTCAGAGAACTGGACTCAACACGCCCGATTCACCGCACAAGAATATATCTGACTAGTAATAATCTTAAAACCTATGTATTGATATCTCTCTGTTAGTGTGTCAAGTGGGTGTAAAGCGGCCTAAACACAGCCGTGAAAAGCAGCTAAACCCCATTATAAAAATAAATTACTTTTAAAAACCCATGAAACAAAGACAGGGAAAGAGAGAGAAATTCTTACACAATTCGTTCAGGGGCTGTGATGCAACCTGGATTGACCATATCTAGACCCACAGCTGGATGAGACATAAGGGTGGACACTCTTGGGGCTGAGAGGTTTGGTGAGGTTGGGTGAGCAAACGCAGACCCTTTAAAGTAATACTGCGTGCTACCCATCGCATGGGTCCCAAATCTCCAGGTTCAAGGGCATCTTCCTACATCGAAAACATGCATGAGAAACCCAGAAGATGGTACACCGTGTGATGGGGAAAGGTTTCTAAAACGCACCTCATTTCTCATCTCCTTGTGCTCGGGTTCGCCATTCCAGCCACTTTACTAGCAATCTCCCTACTTGGAGCATCAGCACCTTTAACCTCCTGTTCCGTACAGGTTGCAATTTGTCCTGAGGATGAACGGGAAGACGGGGAACCAATGAGAGACTAGCTCTTGGTGTTGGGACAGGCACAGGTCACTCTATTTTCCCATCAGGAAGAAGAATTAACCACAGGCTCAGCCTGCCCCCCGGAACCAGAACAGGGCCTGAAGCCATCCGGCGCTTCTGCGGCCGGCTCCCAAAAAAGCGACTTGTAAAATGGAGCTTCAGGGCACTGCAATTCACAAACCTGCAGAGTTATAAATGATAACTCTCGTCCACAAATATATTGAGGGAAGGCAAAGAAGAGGATTAGATATCAAGGCAGAATTGCAGGAAACAGATTTCAGGAGGTAGATTCGAATCGCCTTTAAAGCACATGAAAAGCGGCAAAACGTTGACAATGATGCCCTTGGCCAAAAAGGGCGTATGCGTTTTTTCCTGAATATATTCAGGAAAAAACGCATACGCCCTTTTTGGCCAACCAAGCAACCTGGAAAGGCAAATCAGCGCTACAAAGAAGTCTCGCTTCCCATCGGTCAAAAGGGCCATGCTGAAAAAAGTGTCAAAACCAGAAATGCAGGACAGGCCATGGAGAAATGGGAGCCTTGCTAAACTGATGGGCGGGATGTACATTGCCAACAGCCACTCTGGAGAAGTGTACGGTGTGTCCTGAAACATCTAAAAAACACAGCTTAGAGAGCATAGGGCACTTCCACGCATGGGGGGATAAAGCGGGAAAATTGAAAATCAGCAAGACACAAGCACCCCAAAGTTTAGGGCTGCTCTGTTGACAAGGACCTCCACTTCCTTCCACCTTAAATATCCCAGGAAAGCGAAAAATGGATACAAAAGTTGTGGTCCTTATGTACAATGGAATATCACTCAGCCATGAAATCAATGTCATAAGGCTAGTAGCAGCATGATGAGTGGATTTAGGTAAGACGATTCTAAGTGAAATAAGTCACACAGAAAAGGACACTTCTCATAAGGTGTCACTTATAGAGGGAATGTAAAAACCGTTACACTTGAACTGAATTACAAAACAGAACAGAGTCACACATGCAGAAAACACACTATGGCTGCTTAACGGGAAAGGTGAGGTGGGGTGATACATAAAACAAGAGTTTCAAATTAGCTCAGATACCGTTCCATAAACCCAATATGTAATAGACAAGACCTACTCCTTGCTCAGAGAACTGGACTCAACACGCCCGATTCACCGCACAAGAATATATCTGACTAGTAATAATCTTAAAACCTATGTATTGATATCTCTCTGTTAGTGTGTCAAGTGGGTGTAAAGCGGCCTAAACACAGCCGTGAAAAGCAGCTAAACCCCATTATAAAAATAAATTACTTTTAAAAACCCATGAAACAAAGACAGGGAAAGAGAGAGAAATTCTTACACAATTCGTTCAGGGGCTGTGATGCAACCTGGATTGACCATATCTACACCCACAGCTGGATGAGACATAAGGGTGGACACTCTTGGGGCTGAGAGGTTTGGTGAGGTTGGGTGAGCAAACGCAGACCCTTTAAAGTAATACTGCGTGCTACCCATCGCATGGGTCCCAAATCTCCAGGTTCAAGGGCATCTTCCTACATCGAAAACATGCATGAGAAACCCAGAAGATGGTACACCGTGTGATGGGGAAAGGTTTCTAAAACGCACCTCATTTCTCATCTCCTTGTGCTCGGGTTCGCCATTCCAGCCACTTTACTAGCAATCTCCCTACTTGGAGCATCAGCACCTTTAACCTCCTGTTCCGTACAGGTTGCAATTTGTCCTGAGGATGAACGGGAAGACGGGGAACCAATGAGAGACTAGCTCTTGGTGTTGGGACAGGCACAGGTCACTCTATTTTCCCATCAGGAAGAAGAATTAACCACAGGCTCAGCCTGCCCCCCGGAACCAGAACAGGGCCTGAAGCCATCCGGCGCTTCTGCGGCCGGCTCCCAAAAAAGCGACTTGTAAAATGGAGCTTCAGGGCACTGCAATTCACAAACCTGCAGAGTTATAAATGATAACTCTCGTCCACAAATATATTGAGGGAAGGCAAAGAAGAGGATTAGATATCAAGGCAGAATTGCAGGAAACAGATTTCAGGAGGTAGATTCGAATCGCCTTTAAAGCACATGAAAAGCGGCAAAACGTTGACAATGATGCCCTTGGCCAAAAAGGGCGTATGCGTTTTTTCCTGAATATATTCAGGAAAAAACGCATACGCCCTTTTTGGCCAACCAAGCAACCTGGAAAGGCAAATCAGCGCTACAAAGAAGTCTCGCTTCCCATCGGTCAAAAGGGCCATGCTGAAAAAAGTGTCAAAACCAGAAATGCAGGACAGGCCATGGAGAAATGGGAGCCTTGCTAAACTGATGGGCGGGATGTACATTGCCAACAGCCACTCTGGAGAAGTGTACGGTGGGTCCTGAAACATCTAAAAAACACAGCTTAGAGAGCATAGGGCACTTTCACGCATGGGGGGATAAAGTGGGAAAATTGAAAATCAGCAAGACACAAGCACCCCAAAGTTTAGGGCTGCTCTGTTGACAAGGACCTCCACTTCCTTCCACCTTCAATATCCCAGGAAAGCGAAAAATGGATAAAAAAGTTGTGGTCCTTATGTACAATTCAATATCACTCAGCCATGAAATCAATGTCATAAGGCTAGTAGCAGCATGATGAGTGGATTTAGGTAAGACGATTCTAAGTGAAATAAGTCACACAGAAAAGGAGACTTCTCATAAGGTGTCACTTATAGAGGGAATGTAAAAACCGTTACACTTGAACTGAATTACAAAACAGAACAGAGTCACACATGCAGAAAACACACTATGGCTGCTTAACGGGAAAGGTGAGGTGGGGTGATACATAAAACAAGAGTTTCAAATTAGCTCAGATACCGTTCCATAAACCCAATATGTAATAGACAAGACCTACTCCTTGCTCAGAGAACTGGACTCAACACGCCCGATTCACCGCACAAGAATATATCTGACTAGTAATAATCTTAAAACCTATGTATTGATATCTCTCTGTTAGTGTGTCAAGTGGGTGTAAAGCGGCCTAAACACAGCCGTGAAAAGCAGCTAAACCCCATTATAAAAATAAATTACTTTTAAAAACCCATGAAACAAAGACAGGGAAAGAGAGAGAAATTCTTACACAATTCGTTCAGGGGCTGTGATGCAACCTGGATTGACCATATCTAGACCCACAGCTGGATGAGACATAAGGGTGGACACTCTTGGGGCTGAGAGGTTTGGTGAGGTTGGGTGAGCAAACGCAGACCCTTTAAAGTAATACTGCGTGCTACCCATCGCATGGGTCCCAAATCTCCAGGTTCAAGGGCATCTTCCTACATCGAAAACATGCATGAGAAACCCAGAAGATGGTACACCGTGTGATGGGGAAAGGTTTCTAAAACGCACCTCATTTCTCATCTGCTTGTGCTCGGGTTCGCCATTCCAGCCACTTTACTAGCAATCTCCCTACTTGGAGCATCAGCACCTTTAACCTCCTGTTCCGTACAGGTTGCAATTTGTCCTGAGGATGAACGGGAAGACGGGGAACCAATGAGAGACTAGCTCTTGGTGTAGGGACAGGCACAGGTCACTCTATTTTCCCATCAGGAAGAAGAATTAACCACAGGCTCAGCCTGCCCCCCGAAACCAGAACAGGGCCTGAAGCCATCCTGCGCTTTTGCGGCCGGCTCCCAAAAAAGCGACTTGTAAAATGGAGCTTCAGGGCACTGCAATTCACAAACCTGCAGAGTTATAAATGATAACTCTCGTCCACAAATATATTGAGGGAAGGCAAAGAAGAGGATTTGAAATCAAGGCAGAATTGCAGGAAACAGATTTCAGGAGGTAGATTCGAATCGCCTTTAAAGCACATGAAAAGCGGCAAAACGTTGACAATGATGCCCTTGGCCAAAAAGGGCGTATGCGTTTTTTCCTGAATATATTCAGGAAAAAACGCATACGCCCTTTTTAACCAACCAAGCAACCTGGAAAGGCAAATCAGCGCTACAAAGAAGTCTCGCTTCCCATCGGTCAAAAGGGCCATGCTGAAAAAAGTGTCAAAACCAGAAATGCAGGACAGGCCATGGAGAAATGGGAGCCTTGCTACACTGATGGGCGGGATGTACATTGCCAACAGCCACTCTGGAGAAGTGTACGGTGTGTCCTGAAACATCTAAAAAACACAGCTTAGAGAGCATAGGGCACTTCCACGCATGGGGGGATAAAGCGGGAAAATTGAAAATCAGCAAGACACAAGCACCCCAAAGTTTAGGGCTGCTCTGTTGACAAGGACCTCCACTTCCTTCCACCTTAAATATCCCAGGAAAGCGAAAAATGGATACAAAAGTTGTGGTCCTTATGTACAATGGAATATCACTCAGCCATGAAATCAATGTCATAAGGCTAGTAGCAGCATGATGAGTGGATTTAGGTAAGACGATTCTAAGTGAAATAAGTCACACAGAAAAGGAGACTTCTCATAAAGTGTCACTTATAGAGGGAATGTAAAAACCGTTACACTTGAACTGAATTACAAAACAGAACAGAGTCACACATGCAGAAAACACACTATGGCTGCTTAACGGGAAAGGTGAGGTGGGGTGATACATAAAACAAGAGTTTCAAATTAGCTCAGATACCGTTCCATAAACCCAATATGTAATAGACAAGACCTACTCCTTGCTCAGAGAACTGGACTCAACACGCCCGATTCACCGCACAAGAATATATCTGACTAGTAATAATCTTAAAACCTATGTATTGATATCTCTCTGTTAGTGTGTCAAGTGGGTGTAAAGCGGCCTAAACACAGCCGTGAAAAGCAGCTAAACCCCATTATAAAAATAAATTACTTTTAAAAACCCATGAAACAAAGACAGGGAAAGAGAGAGAAATTCTTACACAATTCGTTCAGGGGCTGTGATGCAACCTGGATTGACCATATCTAGACCCACAGCTGGATGAGACATAAGGGTGGACACTCTTGGGGCTGAGAGGTTTGGTGAGGTTGGGTGAGCAAACGCAGACCCTTTAAAGTAATACTGCGTGCTACCCATCGCATGGGTCCCAAATCTCCAGGTTCAAGGGCATCTTCCTACATCGAAAACACGCATGAGAAACCCAGAAGATGGTACACCGTGTGATGGGGAAAGTTTTCTAAAATGCACCTCATTTCTCATCTCCTTGTGCTCGGGTTCGCCATTCCAGCCACTTTACTAGCAATCTCCCTACTTGGAGCATCAGCACCTTTAACCTCCTGTTCCGTACAGGTTGCAATTTGTCCTGAGGATGAACGGGAAGACGGGGAACCAATGAGAGACTAGCTCTTGGTGTTGGGACAGGCACAGGTCACTCTATTTTCCCATCAGGAAGAAGAATTAACCACAGGCTCAGCCTGCCCCCCGGAACCAGAACAGGGCCTGAAGCCATCCTGCGCTTTTGCGGCCGGCTCCCAAAAAAGCGACTTGTAAAATGGAGCTTCAGGGCACTGCAATTCACAAACCTGCAGAGTTATAAATGATAACTCTCGTCCACAAATATATTGAGGGAAGGCAAAGAAGAGGATTTGAAATCAAGGCAGAATTGCAGGAAACAGATTTCAGGAGGTAGATTCGAATCGCCTTTAAAGCACATGAAAAGCGGCAAAACGTTGACAATGATGCCCTTGGCCAAAAGGGCGTATGCGTTTTTTCCTGAATATATTCAGGAAAAAACGCATACGCCCTTTTTGGCCAACCAAGCAACCTAGAAAGGCAAATCAGCGCTACAAAGAAGGCTCGCTTCCCATCGGTCAAAAGGGCCATGCTGAAAAAACTGTCAAAACCAGAAATGCAGGACAGGCCATGGAGAAATGGGAGCCTTGCTACACTGATGGGCGGGATGTACATTGCCAACAGCCACTCTGGAGAAGTGTACGGTGGGTCCTGAAACATCTAAAAAACACAGCTTAGAGAGCATAGGGCACTTCCACGCATGGGGGGATAAAGCGGGAAAATTGAAAATCAGCAAGACACAAGCACCCCAAAGTTTAGGGCTGCTCTGTTGACAAGGACCTCCACTTCCTTCCACCTTAAATATCCCAGGAAAGCGAAAAATGGATACAAAAGTTCTGGTCCTTATGTACAATGGAATATCACTCAGCCATGAAATCAATGTCATAAGGCTAGTAGCAGCATGATGAGTGGATTTAGGTAAGACGATTCTAAGTGAAATAAGTCACACAGAAAAGGACACTTCTCATAAGGTGTCACTTATAGAGGGAATGTAAAAACCGTTACACTTGAACTGAATTACAAAACAGAACAGAGTCACACATGCAGAAAACACACTATGGCTGCTTAACGGGAAAGGTGAGGTGGGGTGATACATAAAACAAGAGTTTCAAATTAGCTCAGATACCGTTCCATAAACCCAATATGTAATAGACAAGACCTACTCCTTGCTCAGAGAACTGGACTCAACACGCCCGATTCACCGCACAAGAATATATCTGACTAGTAATAATCTTAAAACCTATGTATTGATATCTCTCTGTTAGTGTGTCAAGTGGGTGTAAAGCGGCCTAAACACAGCCGTGAAAAGCAGCTAAACCCCATTATAAAAATAAATTACTTTTAAAAACCCATGAAACAAAGACAGGGAAAGAGAGAGAAATTCTTACACAATTCGTTCAGGGGCTGTGATGCAACCTGGATTGACCATATCTAGACCCACAGCTGGATGAGACATAAGGGTGGACACTCTTGGGGCTGAGAGGTTTGGTGAGGTTGGGTGAGCAAACGCAGACCCTTTAAAGTAATACTGCGTGCTACCCATCGCATGGGTCCCAAATCTCCAGGTTCAAGGGCATCTTCCTACATCGAAAACACGCATGAGAAACCCAGAAGATGGTACACCGTGTGATGGGGAAAGGTTTCTAAAACGCACCTCATTTCTCATCTCCTTGTGCTCGGGTTCGCCATTCCAGCCACTTTACTAGCAATCTCCCTACTTGGAGCATCAGCACCTTTAACCTCCTGTTCCGTACAGGTTGCAATTTGTCCTGAGGATGAACGGGAAGACGGGGAACCAATGAGAGACTAGCTCTTGGTGTTGGGACAGGCACAGGTCACTCTATTTTCCCATCAGGAAGAAGAATTAACCACAGGCTCAGCCTGCCCCCCGGAACCAGAAGAGGGCCTGAAGCCATCCGGCGCTTCTGCGGCCGGCTCCCAAAAAAGCGACTTGTAAAATGGAGCTTCAGGGCACTGCAATTCACAAACCTGCAGAGTTATAAATGACAACTCTCGTCCACAAATATATTGAGGGAAGGCAAAGAAGAGGATTTGAAATCAAGGCAGAATTGCAGGAAACAGATTTCAGGAGGTAGATTCGAATCGCCTTTAAAGCACATGAAAAGCGGCAAAACGTTGACAATGATGCCCTTGGCCAAAAAGGGCGTATGCGTTTTTTCCTGAATATATTCAGGAAAAAACGCATACGCCCTTTTTGGCCAACCAAGCAACCTGGAAAGGCAAATCAGCGCTACAAAGAAGGCTCGCTTCCCATCGGTCAAAAGGGCCATGCTGAAAAAAGTGTCAAAACCAGAAATGCAGGACAGGCCATGGAGAAATGGGAGCCTTGCTACACTGATGGGCGGGATGTACATTGCCAACAGCCACTCTGGAGAAGTGTACGGTGTGTCCTGAAACATCTAAAAAACACAGCTTAGAGAGCATAGGGCACTTCCACGCATGGGGGGATAAAGCGGGAAAATTGAAAATCAGCAAGACACAAGCACCCCAAAGTTTAGGGCTGCTCTGTTGACAAGGACCTCCACTTCCTTCCACCTTAAATATCCCAGGAAAGCGAAAAATGGATACAAAAGTTGTGGTCCTTATGTACAATGGAATATCACTCAGCCATGAAATCAATGTCATAAGGCTAGTAGCAGCATGATGAGTGGATTTAGGTAAGACGATTCTAAGTGAAATAAGTCACACAGAAAAGGACACTTCTCATAAGGTGTCACTTATAGAGGGAATGTAAAAACCGTTACACTTGAACTGAATTACAAAACAGAACAGAATCACACATGCAGAAAACACACTATGGCTGCTTAACGGGAAAGGTGAGGTGGGGTGATACATAAAACAAGAGTTTCAAATTAGCTCAGATACCGTTCCATAAACCCAATATGTAATAGACAAGACCTACTGCTTGCTCAGAGAACTGGACTCAACACGCCCGATTCACCGCACAAGAATATATCTGACTAGTAATAATCTTAAAACCTATGTATTGATATCTGTCTGTTAGTGTGTCAAGTGGGTGTAAAGCGGCCTAAACACAGCCGTGAAAAGCAGCTAAACCCCATTATAAAAATAAGTTACTTTTAAAAACCCATGAAACAAAGACAGGGAAAGAGAGAGAAATTCTTACACAATTCGTTCAGGGGCTGTGATGCAACCTGGATTGACCATATCTAGACCCACAGCTGGATGAGACATAAGGGTGGACACTCTTGGGGCTGAGAGGTTTGGTGAGGTTGGGTGAGCAAACGCAGACCCTTTAAAGTAATACTGCGTGCTACCCATCGCATGGGTCCCAAATCTCCAGGTTCAAGGGCATCTTCCTACATCGAAAACATGCATGAGAAACCCAGAAGATGGTACACCGTGTGATGGGGAAAGGTTTCTAAAACGCACCTCATTTCTCATCTCCTTGTGCTCGGGTTCGCCATTCCAGCCACTTTACTAGCAATCTCCCTACTTGGAGCATCAGCACCTTTAACCTCCTGTTCCGTACAGGTTGCAATTTGTCCTGAGGATGAACGGGAAGACGGGGAACCAATGAGAGACTAGCTCTTGGTGTTGGGACAGGCACAGGTCACTCTATTTTCCCATCAGGAAGAAGAATTAACCACAGGCTCAGCCTGCCCCCCGGAACCAGAACAGGGCCTGAAGCCATCCGGCGCTTCTGCGGCCGGCTCCCAAAAAAGCGACTTGTAAAATGGAGCTTCAGGGCACTGCAATTCACAAAACTGCAGAGTTATAAATGATAACTCTCGTCCACAAATATATTGAGGGAAGGCAAAGAAGAGGATTAGATATCAAGGCAGAATTGCAGGAAACAGATTTCAGGAGGTAGATTCGAATCGCCTTTAAAGCACATGAAAAGCGGCAAAACGTTGACAATGATGCCCTTGGCCAAAAAGGGCGTATGCGTTTTTTCCTGAATATATTCAGGAAAAAACGCATACGCCCTTTTTGGCCAACCAAGCAACCTGGAAAGGCAAATCAGCGCTACAAAGAAGGCTCGCTTCCCATCGGTCAAAAGGGCCATGCTGAAAAAAGTGTCAAAACCAGAAATGCAGGACAGGCCATGGAGAAATGGGAGCCTTGCTACACTGATGGGCGGGATGTACATTGCCAACAGCCACTCTGGAGAAGTGTACGGTGTGTCCTGAAACATCTAAAAAACACAGCTTAGAGAGCATAGGGCACTTCCACGCATGGGGGGATAAAGCGGGAAAATTGAAAATCAGCAAGACACAAGCACCCCAAAGTTTAGGGCTGCTCTGTTGACAAGGACCTCCACTTCCTTCCACCTTAAATATCCCAGGAAAGCGAAAAATGGATACAAAAGTTGTGGTCCTTATGTACAATGGAATATCACTCAGCCATGAAATCAATGTCATAAGGCTAGTAGCAGCATGATGAGTGGATTTAGGTAAGACGATTCTAAGTGAAATAAGTCACACAGAAAAGGACACTTCTCATAAGGTGTCACTTATAGAGGGAATGTAAAAACCGTTACACTTGAACTGAATTACAAAACAGAACAGAATCACACATGCAGAAAACACACTATGGCTGCTTAACGGGAAAGGTGAGGTGGGGTGATACATAAAACAAGAGTTTCAAATTAGCTCAGATACCGTTCCATAAACCCAATATGTAATAGACAAGACCTACTGCTTGCTCAGAGAACTGGACTCAACACGCCCGATTCACCGCACAAGAATATATCTGACTAGTAATAATCTTAAAACCTATGTATTGATATCTGTCTGTTAGTGTGTCAAGTGGGTGTAAAGCGGCCTAAACACAGCCGTGAAAAGCAGCTAAACCCCATTATAAAAATAAGTTACTTTTAAAAACCCATGAAACAAAGACAGGGAAAGAGAGAGAAATTCTTACACAATTCGTTCAGGGGCTGTGATGCAACCTGGATTGACCATATCTAGACCCACAGCTGGATGAGACATAAGGGTGGACACTCTTGGGGCTGAGAGGTTTGGTGAGGTTGGGTGAGCAAACGCAGACCCTTTAAAGTAATACTGCGTGCTACCCATCGCATGGGTCCCAAATCTCCAGGTTCAAGGGCATCTTCCTACATCGAAAACATGCATGAGAAACCCAGAAGATGGTACACCGTGTGATGGGGAAAGGTTTCTAAAACGCACCTCATTTCTCATCTCCTTGTGCTCGGGTTCGCCATTCCAGCCACTTTACTAGCAATCTCCCTACTTGGAGCATCAGCACCTTTAACCTCCTGTTCCGTACAGGTTGCAATTTGTCCTGAGGATGAACGGGAAGACGGGGAACCAATGAGAGACTAGCTCTTGGTGTTGGGACAGGCACAGGTCACTCTATTTTCCCATCAGGAAGAAGAATTAACCACAGGCTCAGCCTGCCCCCCGGAACCAGAACAGGGCCTGAAGCCATCCGGCGCTTCTGCGGCCGGCTCCCAAAAAAGCGACTTGTAAAATGGAGCTTCAGGGCACTGCAATTCACAAACCTGCAGAGTTATAAATGATAACTCTCGTCCACAAATATATTGAGGGAAGGCAAAGAAGAGGATTAGATATCAAGGCAGAATTGCAGGAAACAGATTTCAGGAGGTAGATTCGAATCGCCTTTAAAGCACATGAAAAGCGGCAAAACGTTGACAATGATGCCCTTGGCCAAAAAGGGCGTATGCGTTTTTTCCTGAATATATTCAGGAAAAAACGCATACGCCCTTTTTGGCCAACCAAGCAACCTGGAAAGGCAAATCAGCGCTACAAAGAAGTCTCGCTTCCCATCGGTCAAAAGGGCCATGCTGAAAAAAGTGTCAAAACCAGAAATGCAGGACAGGCCATGGAGAAATGGGAGCCTTGCTAAACTGATGGGCGGGATGTACATTGCCAACAGCCACTCTGGAGAAGTGTACGGTGGGTCCTGAAACATCTAAAAAACACAGCTTAGAGAGCATAGGGCACTTTCACGCATGGGGGGATAAAGTGGGAAAATTGAAAATCAGCAAGACACAAGCACCCCAAAGTTTAGGGCTGCTCTGTTGACAAGGACCTCCACTTCCTTCCACCTTAAATATCCCAGGAAAGCGAAAAATGGATAAAAAAGTTGTGGTCCTTATGTACAATGGAATATCACTCAGCCATGAAATCAATGTCATAAGGCTAGTAGCAGCATGATGAGTGGATTTAGGTAAGACGATTCTAAGTGAAATAAGTCACACAGAAAAGGAGACTTCTCATAAGGTGTCACTTATAGAGGGAATGTAAAAACCGTTACACTTGAACTGAATTACAAAACAGAACAGAGTCACACATGCAGAAAACACACTATGGCTGCTTAACGGGAAAGGTGAGGTGGGGTGATACATAAAACAAGAGTTTCAAATTAGCTCAGATACCGTTCCATAAACCCAATATGTAATAGACAAGACCTACTCCTTGCTCAGAGAACTGGACTCAACACGCCCGATTCACCGCACAAGAATATATCTGACTAGTAATAATCTTAAAACCTATGTATTGATATCTCTCTGTTAGTGTGTCAAGTGGGTGTAAAGCGGCCTAAACACAGCCGTGAAAAGCAGCTAAACCCCATTATAAAAATAAATTACTTTTAAAAACCCATGAAACAAAGACAGGGAAAGAGAGAGAAATTCTTACACAATTCGTTCAGGGGCTGTGATGCAACCTGGATTGACCATATCTAGACCCACAGCTGGATGAGACATAAGGGTGGACACTCTTGGGGCTGAGAGGTTTGGTGAGGTTGGGTGAGCAAACGCAGACCCTTTAAAGTAATACTGCGTGCTACCCATCGCATGGGTCTCAAATCTCCAGGTTCAAGGGCATCTTCCTACATCGAAAACATGCATGAGAAACCCAGAAGATGGTACACCGTGTGATGGGGAAAGGTTTCTAAAACGCACCTCATTTCTCATCTCCTTGTGCTCGGGTTCGCCATTCCAGCCACTTTACTAGCAATCTCCCTACTTGGAGCATCAGCACCTTTAACCTCCTGTTCCGTACAGGTTGCAATTTGTCCTGAGGATGAACGGGAAGACGGGGAACCAATGAGAGACAAGCTCTTGGTGTTGGGACAGGCACAGGTCACTCTATTTTCCCATCAGGAAGAAGAATTAACCACAGGTTCAGCCTGCCCCCCGGAACCAGAACAGGGCCTGAAGCCATCCTGCGCTTTTGTGGCCGGCTCCCAAAAAAGCGACTTGTAAAATGGAGCTTCAGGGCTCTGCAATTCACAAACCTGCAGAGTTATAAATGATAACTCTCGTCCACAAATATATTGAGGGAAGGCAAAGAAGAGGATTTGAAATCAAGGCAGAATTGCAGGAAACAGATTTCAGGAGGTAGATTCGAATCG
Organism: Balaenoptera physalus; assembly: GCF_965194825.1. Classification (NCBI taxonomy): domain Eukaryota; kingdom Metazoa; phylum Chordata; class Mammalia; order Artiodactyla; family Balaenopteridae; genus Balaenoptera; species Balaenoptera physalus. The sequence continues at coordinate 96,615 of NW_028125854.1, forward strand.
CCTTTAAAGCACATGAAAAGCGGCAAAACGTTGACAATGATGCCCTTGGCCAAAAAGGGCGTATGCGTTTTTTCCTGAATATATTCAGGAAAAAACGCATACGCCCTTTTTGGCCAACCAAGCAACCTGGAAAGGCAAATCAGCGCTACAAAGAAGGCTCGCTTCCCATCGGTCAAAAGGGCCATGCTGAAAAAAGTGTCAAAACCAGAAATGCAGGACAGGCCATGGAGAAATGGGAGCCTTGCTACACTGATGGGCGGGATGTACATTGCCAACAGCCACTCTGGAGAAGTGTACGGTGGGTCCTGAAACATCTAAAAAACACAGCTTAGAGAGCATAGGGCACTTCCACGCATGGAGGGATGAAGCGGGAAAATTGAAAATCAGCAAGACACAAGCACCCCAAAGTTTAGGGCTGCTCTGTTGACAAGGACCTCCACTTCCTTCCACCTTAAATATCCCAGGAAAGCGAAAAATGGATACAAAAGTTGTGGTCCTTATGTACAATGGAATATCACTCAGCCATGAAATCAATGTCATAAGGCTAGTAGCAGCATGATGAGTGGATTTAGGTAAGACGATTCTAAGTGAAATAAGTCACACAGAAAAGGACACTTCTCATAAGGTGTCACTTATAGAGGGAATGTAAAAACCGTTACACTTGAACTGAATTACAAAACAGAACAGAGTCACACATGCAGAAAACACACTATGGCTGCTTAACGGGAAAGGTGAGGTGGGGTGATACATAAAACAAGAGTTTCAAATTAGCTCAGATACCGTTCCATAAACCCAATATGTAATAGACAAGACCTACTCCTTGCTCAGAGAACTGGACTCAACACGCCCGATTCACCGCACAAGAATATATCTGACTAGTAATAATCTTAAAACCTATGTATTGATATCTCTCTGTTAGTGTGTCAAGTGGGTGTAAAGCGGCCTAAACACAGCCGTGAAAAGCAGCTAAACCCCATTATAAAAATAAATTACTTTAAAAAACCCATGAAACAAAGACAGGGAAAGAGAGAGAAATTCTTACACAATTCGTTCAGGGGCTGTGATGCAACCTGGATTGACCATATCTAGACCCACAGCTGGATGAGACATAAGGGTGGACACTCTTGGGGCTGAGAGGTTTGGTGAGGTTGGGTGAGCAAACGCAGACCCTTTAAAGTAATACTGCGTGCTACCCATCGCATGGGTCCCAAATCTCCAGGTTCAAGGGCATCTTCCTACATCGAAAACATGCATGAGAAACCCAGAAGATGGTACACCGTGTGATGGGGAAAGGTTTCTAAAACGCACCTCATTTCTCATCTCCTTGTGCTCGGGTTCGCCATTCCAGCCACTTTACTAGCAATCTCCCTACTTGGAGCATCAGCACCTTTAACCTCCTGTTCCGTACAGGTTGCAATTTGTCCTGAGGATGAACGGGAAGACGGGGAACCAATGAGAGACTAGCTCTTGGTGTTGGGACAGGCACAGGTCACTCTATTTTCCCATCAGGAAGAAGAATTAACCAAAGGCTCAGCCTGCCCCCCGGAACCAGAACAGGTCCTGAAGCCATCCGGCGCTTCTGCGGCCGGCTCCCAAAAAAGCGACTTGTAAAATGGAGCTTCAGGGCACTGCAATTCACAAACCTGCAGAGTTATAAATGACAACTCTCGTCCACAAATATATTGAGGGAAGGCAAAGAAGAGGATTTGAAATCAAGGCAGAATTGCAGGAAACAGATTTCAGGAGGTAGATTCGAATCGCCTTTAAAGCACATGAAAAGCAGCAAAACGTTGACAATGATGCCCTTGGCCAAAAAGGGCGTATGCGTTTTTTCCTGAATATATTCAGGAAAAAACGCATACGCCCTTTTTGGCCAACCAAGCAACCTGGAAAGGCAAATCAGCGCTACAAAGAAGTCTCGCTTCCCATCGGTCAAAAGGGCCATGCTGAAAAAAGTGTCAAAACCAGAAATGCAGGACAGGCCATGGAGAAATGGGAGCCTTGCTACACTGATGGGCGGGATGTACATTGCCAACAGCCACTCTGGAGAAGTGTACGGTGTGTCCTGAAACATCTAAAAAACACAGCTTAGAGAGCATAGGGCACTTCCACGCATGGGGGGATAAAGTGGGAAAATTGAAAATCAGCAAGACACAAGCACCCCAAAGTTTAGGGCTGCTCTGTTTACAAGGACCTCCACTTCCTTCCACCTTAAATATCCCAGGAAAGCGAAAAATGGATAAAAAAGTTGTGGTCCGTATGTACAATGGAATATCACTCAGCCATGAAATCAATGTCATAAGGCTAGTAGCAGCATGATGAGTGGATTTAGGTAAGACGATTCTAAGTGAAATAAGTCACACAGAAAAGGAGACTTCTCATAAGGTGTCACTTATAGAGGGAATGTAAAAACCGTTACACTTGAACTGAATTACAAAACAGAACAGAGTCACACATGCAGAAAACACACTATGGCTGCTTAACGGGAAAGGTGAGGTGGGGTGATACATAAAACAAGAGTTTCAAATTAGCTCAGATACCGTTCCATAAACCCAATATGGAATAGACAAGACCTACTCCTTGCTCAGAGAACTGGACTCAACACGCCCGATTCACCGCACAAGAATATATCTGACTAGTAATAATCTTAAAACCTATGTATTGATATCTCTCTGTTAGTGTGTCAAGTGGGTGTAAAGCGGCCTAAACACAGCCGTGAAAAGCAGCTAAACCCCATTATAAAAATAAATTACTTTTAAAAACCCATGAAACAAAGACAGGGAAAGAGAGAGAAATTCTTACACAATTCGTTCAGGGGCTGTGATGCAACCTGGATTGACCATATCTAGACCCACAGCTGGATGAGACATAAGGGTGGACACTCTTGGGGCTGAGAGGTTTGGTGAGGTTGGGTGAGCAAACGCAGACCCTTTAAAGTAATACTGCGTGCTACCCATCGCATGGGTCCCAAATCTCCAGGTTCAAGGGCATCTTCCTACATCGAAAACATGCATGAGAAACCCAGAAGATGGTACACCGTGTGATGGGGAAAGGTTTCTAAAACGCACCTCATTTCTCATCTCCTTGTGCTCGGGTTCGCCATTCCAGCCACTTTACTAGCAATCTCCCTACTTGGAGCATCAGCACCTTTAACCTCCTGTTCCGTACAGGTTGCAATTTGTCCTGAGGATGAACGGGAAGACGGGGAACCAATGAGAGACTAGCTCTTGGTGTTGGGACAGGCACAGGTCACTCTATTTTCCCATCAGGAAGAAGAATTAACCACAGGCTCAGCCTGCCCCCCGGAACCAGAACAGGGCCTGAAGCCATCCGGCGCTTCTGCGGCCGGCTCCCAAAAAAGCGACTTGTAAAATGGAGCTTCAGGGCACTGCAATTCACAAACCTGCAGAGTTATAAATGACAACTCTCGTCCACAAATATATTGAGGGAAGGCAAAGAAGAGGATTTGAAATCAAGGCAGAATTGCAGGAAACAGATTTCAGGAGGTAGATTCGAATCGCCTTTAAAGCACATGAAAAGCGGCAAAACGTTGACAATGATGCCCTTGGCCAAAAAGGGCGTATGCGTTTTTTCCTGAATATATTCAGGAAAAAACGCATACGCCCTTTTTGGCCAACCAAGCAACCTGGAAAGGCAAATCAGCGCTACAAAGAAGGCTCGCTTCCCATCGGTCAAAAGGGCCATGCTGAAAAAAGTGTCAAAACCAGAAATGCAGGACAGGCCATGGAGAAATGGGAGCCTTGCTACACTGATGGGCGGGATGTACATTGCCAACAGCCACTCTGGAGAAGTGTACGGTGTGTCCTGAAACATCTAAAAAACACAGCTTAGAGAGCATAGGGCACTTCCACGCATGGGGGGATAAAGCAGGAAAATTGAAAATCAGCAAGACACAAACACCCCAAAGTTTAGGGCTGCTCTGTTGACAAGGACCTCCACTTCCTTCCACCTTAAATATCCCAGGAAAGCGAAAAATGGATACAAAAGTTGTGGTCCTTATGTACAATGGAATATCACTCAGCCATGAAATCAATGTCATAAGGCTAGTAGCAGCATGATGAGTGGATTTAGGTAAGACGATTCTAAGTGAAATAAGTTCCACAGAAAAGGACACTTCTCATAAGGTGTCACTTATAGAGGGAATGTAAAAACCGTTACACTTGAACTGAATTACAAAACAGAACAGAATCACACATGCAGAAAACACACTATGGCTGCTTAACGGGAAAGGTGAGGTGGGGTGATACATAAAACAAGAGTTTCAAATTAGCTCTGATACCGTTCCATAAACCCAATATGTAATAGACAAGACCTACTCCTTGCTCAGAGAACTGGACTCAACACGCCCGATTCACCGCACAAGAATATATCTGACTAGTAATAATCTTAAAACCTATGTATTGATATCTCTCTGTTAGTGTGTCAAGTGGGTGTAAAGCGGCCTAAACACAGCCGTGAAAAGCAGCTAAACCCCATTATAAAAATAAATTACTTTTAAAAACCCATGAAACAAAGACAGGGAAAGAGAGAGAAATTCTTACACAATTCGTTCAGGGGCTGTGATGCAACCTGGATTGACCATATCTAGACCCACAGCTGGATGAGACATAAGGGTGGACACTCTTGGGGCTGAGAGGTTTGGTGAGGTTGGGTGAGCAAACGCAGACCCTTTAAAGTAATACTGCGTGCTACCCATCGCATGGGTCCCAAATCTCCAGGTTCAAGGGCATCTTCCTACATCGAAAACATGCATGAGAAACCCAGAAGATGGTACACCATGTGATGGGGAAAGGTTTCTAAAACGCACCTCATTTCTCATCTCCTTGTGCTCGGGTTCGCCATTCCAGCCACTTTACTAGCAATCTCCCTACTTGGAGCATCAGCACCTTTAACCTCCTGTTCCGTACAGGTTGCAATTTGTCCTGAGGATGAACGGGAAGACGGGGAACCAATGAGAGACTAGCTCTTGGTGTTGGGACAGGCACAGGTCACTCTATTTTCCCATCAGGAAGAAGAATTAACCAAAGGCTCAGCCTGCCCCCTGGAACCAGAACAGGGCCTGAAGCCATCCGGCGCTTCTGCGGCCGGCTCCCAAAAAAGCGACTTGTAAAATGGAGCTTCAGGGCACTGCAATTCACAAACCTGCAGAGTTATAAATGACAACTCTCGTCCACAAATATATTGAGGGAAGGCAAAGAAGAGGATTTGAAATCAAGGCAGAATTGCAGGAAACAGATTTCAGGAGGTAGATTCGAATCGCCTTTAAAGCACATGAAAAGCGGCAAAACGTTGACAATGATGCCCTTGGCCAAAAAGGGCGTATGCGTTTTTTCCTGAATATATTCAGGAAAAAACGCATACGCCCTTTTTGGCCAACCAAGCAACCTGGAAAGGCAAATCAGCGCTACAAAGAAGTCTCGCTTCCCATCGGTCAAAAGGGCCATGCTGAAAAAAGTGTCAAAACCAGAAATGCAGGACAGGCCATGGAGAAATGGGAGCCTTGCTACACTGATGGGCGGGATGTACATTGCCAACAGCCACTCTGGAGAAGTGTACGGTGTGTCCTGAAACATCTAAAAAACACAGCTTAGAGAGCATAGGGCACTTCCACGCATGGGGGGATAAAGTGGGAAAACTGAAAATCAGCAAGACACAAGCACCCCAAAGTTTAGGGCTGCTCTGTTGACAAGGACCTCCACTTCCTTCCACCTTAAATATCCCAGGAAAGCGAAAAATGGATAAAAAAGTTGTGGTCCTTATGTACAATGGAATATCACTCAGCCATGAAATCAATGTCATAAGGCTAGTAGCAGCATGATGAGTGGATTTAGGTAAGACGATTCTAAGTGAAATAAGTCACACAGAAAAGGACACTTCTCATAAGGTGTCACTTATAGAGGGAATGTAAAAACCGTTACACTTGAACTGAATTACAAAACAGAACAGAGTCACACATGCAGAAAACACACTATGGCTGCTTAACGGGAAAGGTGAGGTGGGGTGATACATAAAACAAGAGTTTCAAATTAGCTCAGATACCGTTCCATAAACCCAATATGTAATAGACAAGACCTACTCCTTGCTCAGAGAACTGGACTCAACACGCCCGATTCACCGCACAAGAATATATCTGACTAGTAATAATCTTAAAACCTATGTATTGATATCTCTCTGTTAGTGTGTCAAGTGGGTGTAAAGCGGCCTAAACACAGCCGTGAAAAGCAGCTAAACCCCATTATAAAAATAAATTACTTTTAAAAACCCATGAAACAAAGACAGGGAAAGAGAGAGAAATTCTTACACAATTCGTTCAGGGGCTGTGATGCAACCTGGATTGACCATATCTACACCCACAGCTGGATGAGACATAAGGGTGGACACTCTTGGGGCTGAGAGGTTTGGTGAGGTTGGGTGAGCAAACGCAGACCCTTTAAAGTAATACTGCGTGCTACCCATCGCATGGGTCCCAAATCTCCAGGTTCAAGGGCATCTTCCTACATCGAAAACATGCATGAGAAACCCAGAAGATGGTACACCGTGTGATGGGGAAAGGTTTCTAAAACGCACCTCATTTCTCATCTCCTTGTGCTCGGGTTCGCCATTCCAGCCACTTTACTAGCAATCTCCCTACTTGGAGCATCAGCACCTTTAACCTCCTGTTCCGTACAGGTTGCAATTTGTCCTGAGGATGAACGGGAAGACGGGGAACCAATGAGAGACTAGCTCTTGGTGTTGGGACAGGCACAGGTCACTCTATTTTCCCATCAGGAAGAAGAATTAACCACAGGCTCAGCCTGCCCCCCGGAACCAGAACAGGGCCTGAAGCCATCCGGCGCTTCTGCGGCCGGCTCCCAAAAAAGCGACTTGTAAAATGGAGCTTCAGGGCACTGCAATTCACAAACCTGCAGAGTTATAAATGACAACTCTCGTCCACAAATATATTGAGGGAAGGCAAAGAAGAGGATTTGAAATCAAGGCAGAATTGCAGGAAACAGATTTCAGGAGGTAGATTCGAATCGCCTTTAAAGCACATGAAAAGCGGCAAAACGTTGACAATGATGCCCTTGGCCAAAAAGGGCGTATGCGTTTTTTCCTGAATATATTCAGGAAAAAACGCATACGCCCTTTTTGGCCAACCAAGCAACCTGGAAAGGCAAATCAGCGCTACAAAGAAGGCTCGCTTCCCATCGGTCAAAAGGGCCATGCTGAAAAAAGTGTCAAAACCAGAAATGCAGGACAGGCCATGGAGAAATGGGAGCCTTGCTACACTGATGGGCGGGATGTACATTGCCAACAGCCACTCTGGAGAAGTGTACGGTGTGTCCTGAAACATCTAAAAAACACAGCTTAGAGAGCATAGGGCACTTCCACGCATGGGGGGATAAAGCGGGAAAATTGAAAATCAGCAAGACACAAGCACCCCAAAGTTTAGGGCTGCTCTGTTGACAAGGACCTCCACTTCCTTCCACCTTAAATATCCCAGGAAAGCGAAAAATGGATACAAAAGTTGTGGTCCTTATGTACAATGGAATATCACTCAGCCATGAAATCAATGTCATAAGGCTAGTAGCAGCATGATGAGTGGATTTAGGTAAGACGATTCTAAGTGAAATAAGTCACACAGAAAAGGACACTTCTCATAAGGTGTCACTTATAGAGGGAATGTAAAAACCGTTACACTTGAACTGAATTACAAAACAGAACAGAATCACACATGCAGAAAACACACTATGGCTGCTTAACGGGAAAGGTGAGGTGGGGTGATACATAAAACAAGAGTTTCAAATTAGCTCTGATACCGTTCCATAAACCCAATATGTAATAGACAAGACCTACTCCTTGCTCAGAGAACTGGACTCAACACGCCCGATTCACCGCACAAGAATATATCTGACTAGTAATAATCTTAAAACCTATGTATTGATATCTGTCTGTTAGTGTGTCAAGTGGGTGTAAAGCGGCCTAAACACAGCCGTGAAAAGCAGCTAAACCCCATTATAAAAATAAGTTACTTTTAAAAACCCATGAAACAAAGACAGGGAAAGAGAGAGAAATTCTTATACAATTCTTTCAGGGGCTGTGATGCAACCTGGATTGACCATATCTAGACCCACAGCTGGATGAGACATAAGGGTGGACACTCTTGGGGCTGAGAGGTTTGGTGAGGTTGGGTGAGCAAACGCAGACCCTTTAAAGTAATACTGCGTGCTACCCATCGCATGGGTCCCAAATCTCCAGGTTCAAGGGCATCTTCCTACATCGAAAACATGCATGAGAAACCCAGAAGATGGTACACCGTGTGATGGGGAAAGGTTTCTAAAACGCACCTCATTTCTCATCTCCTTGTGCTCGGGTTCGCCATTCCAGCCACTTTACTAGCAATCTCCCTACTTGGAGCATCAGCACCTTTAACCTCCTGTTCCGTACAGGTTGCAATTTGTCCTGAGGATGAACGGGAAGACGGGGAACCAATGAGAGACTAGCTCTTGGTGTTGGGACAGGCACAGGTCACTCTATTTTCCCATCAGGAAGAAGAATTAACCACAGGCTCAGCCTGCCCCCCGGAACCAGAACAGGGCCTGAAGCCATCCGGCGCTTCTGCGGCCGGCTCCCAAAAAAGCGACTTGTAAAATGGAGCTTCAGGGCACTGCAATTCACAAACCTGCAGAGTTATAAATGACAACTCTCGTCCACAAATATATTGAGGGAAGGCAAAGAAGAGGATTTGAAATCAAGGCAGAATTGCAGGAAACAGATTTCAGGAGGTAGATTCGAATCGCCTTTAAAGCACATGAAAAGCGGCAAAACGTTGACAATGATGCCCTTGGCCAAAAAGGGCGTATGCGTTTTTTCCTGAATATATTCAGGAAAAAACGCATACGCCCTTTTTGGCCAACCAAGCAACCTGGAAAGGCAAATCAGCGCTACAAAGAAGTCTCGCTTCCCATCGGTCAAAAGGGCCATGCTGAAAAAAGTGTCAAAACCAGAAATGCAGGACAGGCCATGGAGAAATGGGAGCCTTGCTACACTGATGGGCGGGATGTACATTGCCAACAGCCACTCTGGAGAAGTGTACGGTGTGTCCTGAAACATCTAAAAAACACAGCTTAGAGAGCATAGGGCACTTCCACGCATGGGGGGATAAAGTGGGAAAATTGAAAATCAGCAAGACACAAGCACCCCAAAGTTTAGGGCTGCTCTGTTGACAAGGACCTCCACTTCCTTCCACCTTAAATATCCCAGGAAAGCGAAAAATGGATAAAAAAGTTGTGGTCCTTATGTACAATGGAATATCACTCAGCCATGAAATCAATGTCATAAGGCTAGTAGCAGCATGATGAGTGGATTTAGGTAAGACGATTCTAAGTGAAATAAGTCACACAGAAAAGGACACTTCTCATAAGGTGTCACTTATAGAGGGAATGTAAAAACCGTTACACTTGAACTGAATTACAAAACAGAAGAGAGTCACACATGCAGAAAACACACTATGGCTGCTTAACGGGAAAGGTGAGGTGGGGTGATACATAAAACAAGAGTTTCAAATTAGCTCAGATACCGTTCCATAAACCCAATATGTAATAGACAAGACCTACTCCTTGCTCAGAGAACTGGACTCAACACGCCCGATTCACCGCACAAGAATATATCTGACTAGTAATAATCTTAAAACCTATGTATTGATATCTCTCTGTTAGTGTGTCAAGTGGGTGTAAAGCGGCCTAAACACAGCCGTGTAAAGCAGCTAAACCCCATTATAAAAATAAATTACTTTTAAAAACCCATGAAACAAAGACAGGGAAAGAGAGAGAAATTCTTACACAATTCGTTCAGGGGCTGTGATGCAACCTGGATTGACCATATCTAGACCCACAGCTGGATGAGACATAAGGGTGGACACTCTTGGGGCTGAGAGGTTTGGTGAGGTTGGGTGAGCAAACGCAGACCCTTTAAAGTAATACTGCGTGCTACCCATCGCATGGGTCCCAAATCTCCAGGTTCAAGGGCATCTTCCTACATCGAAAACATGCATGAGAAACCCAGAAGATGGTACACCGTGTGATGGGGAAAGGTTTCTAAAACGCACCTCATTTCTCATCTCCTTGTGCTCGGGTTCGCCATTCCAGCCACTTTACTAGCAATCTCCCTACTTGGAGCATCAGCACCTTTAACCTCCTGTTCCGTACAGGTTGCAATTTGTCCTGAGGATGAACGGGAAGACGGGGAACCAATGAGAGACTAGCTCTTGGTGTTGGGACAGGCACAGGTCACTCTATTTTCCCATCAGGAAGAAGAATTAACCACAGGCTCAGCCTGCCCCCCGGAACCAGAACAGGGCCTGAAGCCATCCGGCGCTTCTGCGGCCGGCTCCCAAAAAAGCGACTTGTAAAATGGAGCTTCAGGGCACTGCAATTCACAAACCTGCAGAGTTATAAATGATAACTCTCGTCCACAAATATATTGAGGGAAGGCAAAGAAGAGGATTAGATATCAAGGCAGAATTGCAGGAAACAGATTTCAGGAGGTAGATTCGAATCGCCTTTAAAGCACATGAAAAGCGGCAAAACGTTGACAATGATGCCCTTGGCCAAAAAGGGCGTATGCGTTTTTTCCTGAATATATTCAGGAAAAAACGCATACGCCCTTTTTGGCCAACCAAGCAACCTGGAAAGGCAAATCAGCGCTACAAAGAAGTCTCGCTTCCCATCGGTCAAAAGGGCCATGCTGAAAAAAGTGTCAAAACCAGAAATGCAGGACAGGCCATGGAGAAATGGGAGCCTTGCTAAACTGATGGGCGGGATGTACATTGCCAACAGCCACTCTGGAGAAGTGTACGGTGGGTCCTGAAACATCTAAAAAACACAGCTTAGAGAGCATAGGGCACTTTCACGCATGGGGGGATAAAGTGGGAAAATTGAAAATCAGCAAGACACAAGCACCCCAAAGTTTAGGGCTGCTCTGTTGACAAGGACCTCCACTTCCTTCCACCTTCAATATCCCAGGAAAGCGAAAAATGGATAAAAAAGTTGTGGTCCTTATGTACAATTCAATATCACTCAGCCATGAAATCAATGTCATAAGGCTAGTAGCAGCATGATGAGTGGATTTAGGTAAGACGATTCTAAGTGAAATAAGTCACACAGAAAAGGAGACTTCTCATAAGGTGTCACTTATAGAGGGAATGTAAAAACCGTTACACTTGAACTGAATTACAAAACAGAACAGAGTCACACATGCAGAAAACACACTATGGCTGCTTAACGGGAAAGGTGAGGTGGGGTGATACATAAAACAAGAGTTTCAAATTAGCTCAGATACCGTTCCATAAACCCAATATGTAATAGACAAGACCTACTCCTTGCTCAGAGAACTGGACTCAACACGCCCGATTCACCGCACAAGAATATATCTGACTAGTAATAATCTTAAAACCTATGTATTGATATCTCTCTGTTAGTGTGTCAAGTGGGTGTAAAGCGGCCTAAACACAGCCGTGAAAAGCAGCTAAACCCCATTATAAAAATAAATTACTTTTAAAAACCCATGAAACAAAGACAGGGAAAGAGAGAGAAATTCTTACACAATTCGTTCAGGGGCTGTGATGCAACCTGGATTGACCATATCTAGACCCACAGCTGGATGAGACATAAGGGTGGACACTCTTGGGGCTGAGAGGTTTGGTGAGGTTGGGTGAGCAAACGCAGACCCTTTAAAGTAATACTGCGTGCTACCCATCGCATGGGTCCCAAATCTCCAGGTTCAAGGGCATCTTCCTACATCGAAAACATGCATGAGAAACCCAGAAGATGGTACACCGTGTGATGGGGAAAGGTTTCTAAAACGCACCTCATTTCTCATCTGCTTGTGCTCGGGTTCGCCATTCCAGCCACTTTACTAGCAATCTCCCTACTTGGAGCATCAGCACCTTTAACCTCCTGTTCCGTACAGGTTGCAATTTGTCCTGAGGATGAACGGGAAGACGGGGAACCAATGAGAGACTAGCTCTTGGTGTAGGGACAGGCACAGGTCACTCTATTTTCCCATCAGGAAGAAGAATTAACCACAGGCTCAGCCTGCCCCCCGAAACCAGAACAGGGCCTGAAGCCATCCTGCGCTTTTGCGGCCGGCTCCCAAAAAAGCGACTTGTAAAATGGAGCTTCAGGGCACTGCAATTCACAAACCTGCAGAGTTATAAATGATAACTCTCGTCCACAAATATATTGAGGGAAGGCAAAGAAGAGGATTTGAAATCAAGGCAGAATTGCAGGAAACAGATTTCAGGAGGTAGATTCGAATCGCCTTTAAAGCACATGAAAAGCGGCAAAACGTTGACAATGATGCCCTTGGCCAAAAAGGGCGTATGCGTTTTTTCCTGAATATATTCAGGAAAAAACGCATACGCCCTTTTTGACCAACCAAGCAACCTGGAAAGGCAAATCAGCGCTACAAAGAAGTCTCGCTTCCCATCGGTCAAAAGGGCCATGCTGAAAAAAGTGTCAAAACCAGAAATGCAGGACAGGCCATGGAGAAATGGGAGCCTTGCTACACTGATGGGCGGGATGTACATTGCCAACAGCCACTCTGGAGAAGTGTACGGTGTGTCCTGAAACATCTAAAAAACACAGCTTAGAGAGCATAGGGCACTTCCACGCATGGGGGGATAAAGCGGGAAAATTGAAAATCAGCAAGACACAAGCACCCCAAAGTTTAGGGCTGCTCTGTTGACAAGGACCTCCACTTCCTTCCACCTTAAATATCCCAGGAAAGCGAAAAATGGATACAAAAGTTGTGGTCCTTATGTACAATGGAATATCACTCAGCCATGAAATCAATGTCATAAGGCTAGTAGCAGCATGATGAGTGGATTTAGGTAAGACGATTCTAAGTGAAATAAGTCACACAGAAAAGGAGACTTCTCATAAAGTGTCACTTATAGAGGGAATGTAAAAACCGTTACACTTGAACTGAATTACAAAACAGAACAGAGTCACACATGCAGAAAACACACTATGGCTGCTTAACGGGAAAGGTGAGGTGGGGTGATACATAAAACAAGAGTTTCAAATTAGCTCAGATACCGTTCCATAAACCCAATATGTAATAGACAAGACCTACTCCTTGCTCAGAGAACTGGACTCAACACGCCCGATTCACCGCACAAGAATATATCTGACTAGTAATAATCTTAAAACCTATGTATTGATATCTCTCTGTTAGTGTGTCAAGTGGGTGTAAAGCGGCCTAAACACAGCCGTGAAAAGCAGCTAAACCCCATTATAAAAATAAATTACTTTAAAAAACCCATGAAACAAAGACAGGGAAAGAGAGAGAAATTCTTACACAATTCGTTCAGGGGCTGTGATGCAACCTGGATTGACCATATCTAGACCCACAGCTGGATGAGACATAAGGGTGGACACTCTTGGGGCTGAGAGGTTTGGTGAGGTTGGGTGAGCAAACGCAGACCCTTTAAAGTAATACTGCGTGCTACCCATCGCATGGGTCCCAAATCTCCAGGTTCAAGGGCATCTTCCTACATCGAAAACACGCATGAGAAACCCAGAAGATGGTACACCGTGTGATGGGGAAAGTTTTCTAAAATGCACCTCATTTCTCATCTCCTTGTGCTCGGGTTCGCCATTCCAGCCACTTTACTAGCAATCTCCCTACTTGGAGCATCAGCACCTTTAACCTCCTGTTCCGTACAGGTTGCAATTTGTCCTGAGGATGAACGGGAAGACGGGGAACCAATGAGAGACTAGCTCTTGGTGTTGGGACAGGCACAGGTCACTCTATTTTCCCATCAGGAAGAAGAATTAACCACAGGCTCAGCCTGCCCCCCGGAACCAGAACAGGGCCTGAAGCCATCCTGCGCTTTTGCGGCCGGCTCCCAAAAAAGCGACTTGTAAAATGGAGCTTCAGGGCACTGCAATTCACAAACCTGCAGAGTTATAAATGATAACTCTCGTCCACAAATATATTGAGGGAAGGCAAAGAAGAGGATTTGAAATCAAGGCAGAATTGCAGGAAACAGATTTCAGGAGGTAGATTCGAATCGCCTTTAAAGCACATGAAAAGCGGCAAAACGTTGACAATGATGCCCTTGGCCAAAAGGGCGTATGCGTTTTTTCCTGAATATATTCAGGAAAAAACGCATACGCCCTTTTTGGCCAACCAAGCAACCTAGAAAGGCAAATCAGCGCTACAAAGAAGGCTCGCTTCCCATCGGTCAAAAGGGCCATGCTGAAAAAACTGTCAAAACCAGAAATGCAGGACAGGCCATGGAGAAATGGGAGCCTTGCTACACTGATGGGCGGGATGTACATTGCCAACAGCCACTCTGGAGAAGTGTACGGTGGGTCCTGAAACATCTAAAAAACACAGCTTAGAGAGCATAGGGCACTTCCACGCATGGGGGGATAAAGCGGGAAAATTGAAAATCAGCAAGACACAAGCACCCCAAAGTTTAGGGCTGCTCTGTTGACAAGGACCTCCACTTCCTTCCACCTTAAATATCCCAGGAAAGCGAAAAATGGATACAAAAGTTCTGGTCCTTATGTACAATGGAATATCACTCAGCCATGAAATCAATGTCATAAGGCTAGTAGCAGCATGATGAGTGGATTTAGGTAAGACGATTCTAAGTGAAATAAGTCACACAGAAAAGGACACTTCTCATAAGGTGTCACTTATAGAGGGAATGTAAAAACCGTTACACTTGAACTGAATTACAAAACAGAACAGAGTCACACATGCAGAAAACACACTATGGCTGCTTAACGGGAAAGGTGAGGTGGGGTGATACATAAAACAAGAGTTTCAAATTAGCTCAGATACCGTTCCATAAACCCAATATGTAATAGACAAGACCTACTCCTTGCTCAGAGAACTGGACTCAACACGCCCGATTCACCGCACAAGAATATATCTGACTAGTAATAATCTTAAAACCTATGTATTGATATCTCTCTGTTAGTGTGTCAAGTGGGTGTAAAGCGGCCTAAACACAGCCGTGAAAAGCAGCTAAACCCCATTATAAAAATAAATTACTTTTAAAAACCCATGAAACAAAGACAGGGAAAGAGAGAGAAATTCTTACACAATTCGTTCAGGGGCTGTGATGCAACCTGGATTGACCATATCTAGACCCACAGCTGGATGAGACATAAGGGTGGACACTCTTGGGGCTGAGAGGTTTGGTGAGGTTGGGTGAGCAAACGCAGACCCTTTAAAGTAATACTGCGTGCTACCCATCGCATGGGTCCCAAATCTCCAGGTTCAAGGGCATCTTCCTACATCGAAAACACGCATGAGAAACCCAGAAGATGGTACACCGTGTGATGGGGAAAGGTTTCTAAAACGCACCTCATTTCTCATCTCCTTGTGCTCGGGTTCGCCATTCCAGCCACTTTACTAGCAATCTCCCTACTTGGAGCATCAGCACCTTTAACCTCCTGTTCCGTACAGGTTGCAATTTGTCCTGAGGATGAACGGGAAGACGGGGAACCAATGAGAGACTAGCTCTTGGTGTTGGGACAGGCACAGGTCACTCTATTTTCCCATCAGGAAGAAGAATTAACCACAGGCTCAGCCTGCCCCCCGGAACCAGAAGAGGGCCTGAAGCCATCCGGCGCTTCTGCGGCCGGCTCCCAAAAAAGCGACTTGTAAAATGGAGCTTCAGGGCACTGCAATTCACAAACCTGCAGAGTTATAAATGACAACTCTCGTCCACAAATATATTGAGGGAAGGCAAAGAAGAGGATTTGAAATCAAGGCAGAATTGCAGGAAACAGATTTCAGGAGGTAGATTCGAATCGCCTTTAAAGCACATGAAAAGCGGCAAAACGTTGACAATGATGCCCTTGGCCAAAAAGGGCGTATGCGTTTTTTCCTGAATATATTCAGGAAAAAACGCATACGCCCTTTTTGGCCAACCAAGCAACCTGGAAAGGCAAATCAGCGCTACAAAGAAGGCTCGCTTCCCATCGGTCAAAAGGGCCATGCTGAAAAAAGTGTCAAAACCAGAAATGCAGGACAGGCCATGGAGAAATGGGAGCCTTGCTACACTGATGGGCGGGATGTACATTGCCAACAGCCACTCTGGAGAAGTGTACGGTGTGTCCTGAAACATCTAAAAAACACAGCTTAGAGAGCATAGGGCACTTCCACGCATGGGGGGATAAAGCGGGAAAATTGAAAATCAGCAAGACACAAGCACCCCAAAGTTTAGGGCTGCTCTGTTGACAAGGACCTCCACTTCCTTCCACCTTAAATATCCCAGGAAAGCGAAAAATGGATACAAAAGTTGTGGTCCTTATGTACAATGGAATATCACTCAGCCATGAAATCAATGTCATAAGGCTAGTAGCAGCATGATGAGTGGATTTAGGTAAGACGATTCTAAGTGAAATAAGTCACACAGAAAAGGACACTTCTCATAAGGTGTCACTTATAGAGGGAATGTAAAAACCGTTACACTTGAACTGAATTACAAAACAGAACAGAATCACACATGCAGAAAACACACTATGGCTGCTTAACGGGAAAGGTGAGGTGGGGTGATACATAAAACAAGAGTTTCAAATTAGCTCAGATACCGTTCCATAAACCCAATATGTAATAGACAAGACCTACTGCTTGCTCAGAGAACTGGACTCAACACGCCCGATTCACCGCACAAGAATATATCTGACTAGTAATAATCTTAAAACCTATGTATTGATATCTGTCTGTTAGTGTGTCAAGTGGGTGTAAAGCGGCCTAAACACAGCCGTGAAAAGCAGCTAAACCCCATTATAAAAATAAGTTACTTTTAAAAACCCATGAAACAAAGACAGGGAAAGAGAGAGAAATTCTTACACAATTCGTTCAGGGGCTGTGATGCAACCTGGATTGACCATATCTAGACCCACAGCTGGATGAGACATAAGGGTGGACACTCTTGGGGCTGAGAGGTTTGGTGAGGTTGGGTGAGCAAACGCAGACCCTTTAAAGTAATACTGCGTGCTACCCATCGCATGGGTCCCAAATCTCCAGGTTCAAGGGCATCTTCCTACATCGAAAACATGCATGAGAAACCCAGAAGATGGTACACCGTGTGATGGGGAAAGGTTTCTAAAACGCACCTCATTTCTCATCTCCTTGTGCTCGGGTTCGCCATTCCAGCCACTTTACTAGCAATCTCCCTACTTGGAGCATCAGCACCTTTAACCTCCTGTTCCGTACAGGTTGCAATTTGTCCTGAGGATGAACGGGAAGACGGGGAACCAATGAGAGACTAGCTCTTGGTGTTGGGACAGGCACAGGTCACTCTATTTTCCCATCAGGAAGAAGAATTAACCACAGGCTCAGCCTGCCCCCCGGAACCAGAACAGGGCCTGAAGCCATCCGGCGCTTCTGCGGCCGGCTCCCAAAAAAGCGACTTGTAAAATGGAGCTTCAGGGCACTGCAATTCACAAAACTGCAGAGTTATAAATGATAACTCTCGTCCACAAATATATTGAGGGAAGGCAAAGAAGAGGATTAGATATCAAGGCAGAATTGCAGGAAACAGATTTCAGGAGGTAGATTCGAATCGCCTTTAAAGCACATGAAAAGCGGCAAAACGTTGACAATGATGCCCTTGGCCAAAAAGGGCGTATGCGTTTTTTCCTGAATATATTCAGGAAAAAACGCATACGCCCTTTTTGGCCAACCAAGCAACCTGGAAAGGCAAATCAGCGCTACAAAGAAGGCTCGCTTCCCATCGGTCAAAAGGGCCATGCTGAAAAAAGTGTCAAAACCAGAAATGCAGGACAGGCCATGGAGAAATGGGAGCCTTGCTACACTGATGGGCGGGATGTACATTGCCAACAGCCACTCTGGAGAAGTGTACGGTGTGTCCTGAAACATCTAAAAAACACAGCTTAGAGAGCATAGGGCACTTCCACGCATGGGGGGATAAAGCGGGAAAATTGAAAATCAGCAAGACACAAGCACCCCAAAGTTTAGGGCTGCTCTGTTGACAAGGACCTCCACTTCCTTCCACCTTAAATATCCCAGGAAAGCGAAAAATGGATACAAAAGTTGTGGTCCTTATGTACAATGGAATATCACTCAGCCATGAAATCAATGTCATAAGGCTAGTAGCAGCATGATGAGTGGATTTAGGTAAGACGATTCTAAGTGAAATAAGTCACACAGAAAAGGACACTTCTCATAAGGTGTCACTTATAGAGGGAATGTAAAAACCGTTACACTTGAACTGAATTACAAAACAGAACAGAATCACACATGCAGAAAACACACTATGGCTGCTTAACGGGAAAGGTGAGGTGGGGTGATACATAAAACAAGAGTTTCAAATTAGCTCAGATACCGTTCCATAAACCCAATATGTAATAGACAAGACCTACTGCTTGCTCAGAGAACTGGACTCAACACGCCCGATTCACCGCACAAGAATATATCTGACTAGTAATAATCTTAAAACCTATGTATTGATATCTGTCTGTTAGTGTGTCAAGTGGGTGTAAAGCGGCCTAAACACAGCCGTGAAAAGCAGCTAAACCCCATTATAAAAATAAGTTACTTTTAAAAACCCATGAAACAAAGACAGGGAAAGAGAGAGAAATTCTTACACAATTCGTTCAGGGGCTGTGATGCAACCTGGATTGACCATATCTAGACCCACAGCTGGATGAGACATAAGGGTGGACACTCTTGGGGCTGAGAGGTTTGGTGAGGTTGGGTGAGCAAACGCAGACCCTTTAAAGTAATACTGCGTGCTACCCATCGCATGGGTCCCAAATCTCCAGGTTCAAGGGCATCTTCCTACATCGAAAACATGCATGAGAAACCCAGAAGATGGTACACCGTGTGATGGGGAAAGGTTTCTAAAACGCACCTCATTTCTCATCTCCTTGTGCTCGGGTTCGCCATTCCAGCCACTTTACTAGCAATCTCCCTACTTGGAGCATCAGCACCTTTAACCTCCTGTTCCGTACAGGTTGCAATTTGTCCTGAGGATGAACGGGAAGACGGGGAACCAATGAGAGACTAGCTCTTGGTGTTGGGACAGGCACAGGTCACTCTATTTTCCCATCAGGAAGAAGAATTAACCACAGGCTCAGCCTGCCCCCCGGAACCAGAACAGGGCCTGAAGCCATCCGGCGCTTCTGCGGCCGGCTCCCAAAAAAGCGACTTGTAAAATGGAGCTTCAGGGCACTGCAATTCACAAACCTGCAGAGTTATAAATGATAACTCTCGTCCACAAATATATTGAGGGAAGGCAAAGAAGAGGATTAGATATCAAGGCAGAATTGCAGGAAACAGATTTCAGGAGGTAGATTCGAATCGCCTTTAAAGCACATGAAAAGCGGCAAAACGTTGACAATGATGCCCTTGGCCAAAAAGGGCGTATGCGTTTTTTCCTGAATATATTCAGGAAAAAACGCATACGCCCTTTTTGGCCAACCAAGCAACCTGGAAAGGCAAATCAGCGCTACAAAGAAGTCTCGCTTCCCATCGGTCAAAAGGGCCATGCTGAAAAAAGTGTCAAAACCAGAAATGCAGGACAGGCCATGGAGAAATGGGAGCCTTGCTAAACTGATGGGCGGGATGTACATTGCCAACAGCCACTCTGGAGAAGTGTACGGTGGGTCCTGAAACATCTAAAAAACACAGCTTAGAGAGCATAGGGCACTTTCACGCATGGGGGGATAAAGTGGGAAAATTGAAAATCAGCAAGACACAAGCACCCCAAAGTTTAGGGCTGCTCTGTTGACAAGGACCTCCACTTCCTTCCACCTTAAATATCCCAGGAAAGCGAAAAATGGATAAAAAAGTTGTGGTCCTTATGTACAATGGAATATCACTCAGCCATGAAATCAATGTCATAAGGCTAGTAGCAGCATGATGAGTGGATTTAGGTAAGACGATTCTAAGTGAAATAAGTCACACAGAAAAGGAGACTTCTCATAAGGTGTCACTTATAGAGGGAATGTAAAAACCGTTACACTTGAACTGAATTACAAAACAGAACAGAGTCACACATGCAGAAAACACACTATGGCTGCTTAACGGGAAAGGTGAGGTGGGGTGATACATAAAACAAGAGTTTCAAATTAGCTCAGATACCGTTCCATAAACCCAATATGTAATAGACAAGACCTACTCCTTGCTCAGAGAACTGGACTCAACACGCCCGATTCACCGCACAAGAATATATCTGACTAGTAATAATCTTAAAACCTATGTATTGATATCTCTCTGTTAGTGTGTCAAGTGGGTGTAAAGCGGCCTAAACACAGCCGTGAAAAGCAGCTAAACCCCATTATAAAAATAAATTACTTTTAAAAACCCATGAAACAAAGACAGGGAAAGAGAGAGAAATTCTTACACAATTCGTTCAGGGGCTGTGATGCAACCTGGATTGACCATATCTAGACCCACAGCTGGATGAGACATAAGGGTGGACACTCTTGGGGCTGAGAGGTTTGGTGAGGTTGGGTGAGCAAACGCAGACCCTTTAAAGTAATACTGCGTGCTACCCATCGCATGGGTCCCAAATCTCCAGGTTCAAGGGCATCTTCCTACATCGAAAACATGCATGAGAAACCCAGAAGATGGTACACCGTGTGATGGGGAAAGGTTTCTAAAACGCACCTCATTTCTCATCTCCTTGTGCTCGGGTTCGCCATTCCAGCCACTTTACTAGCAATCTCCCTACTTGGAGCATCAGCACCTTTAACCTCCTGTTCCGTACAGGTTGCAATTTGTCCTGAGGATGAACGGGAAGACGGGGAACCAATGAGAGACAAGCTCTTGGTGTTGGGACAGGCACAGGTCACTCTATTTTCCCATCAGGAAGAAGAATTAACCACAGGTTCAGCCTGCCCCCCGGAACCAGAACAGGGCCTGAAGCCATCCTGCGCTTTTGTGGCCGGCTCCCAAAAAAGCGACTTGTAAAATGGAGCTTCAGGGCTCTGCAATTCACAAACCTGCAGAGTTATAAATGATAACTCTCGTCCACAAATATATTGAGGGAAGGCAAAGAAGAGGATTTGAAATCAAGGCAGAATTGCAGGAAACAGATTTCAGGAGGTAGATTCGAATCGCCTTTAAAGCACATGAAAAGCGGCAAAACGTTGACAATGATGCCCTTGGCCAAAAAGGGCGTATGCGTTTTTTCCTGAATATATTCAGGAAAAAACGCATACGCCCTTTTTGGCCAACCAAGCAACCTGGAAAGGCAAATCAGCGCTACAAAGAAGGCTCGCTTCCCATCGGTCAAAAGGGCCATGCTGAAAAAAGTGTCAAAACCAGAAATGCAGGACAGGCCATGGAGAAATGGGAACCTTGCTACACTGATGGGCGGGATGTACATTGCCAACAGCCACTCTGGAGAAGTGTACGGTGGGTCCTGAAACATCTAAAAAACACAGCTTAGAGAGCATAGGGCACTTCCACGCATGGAGGGATGAAGCGGGAAAATTGAAAATCAGCAAGACACAAGCACCCCAAAGTTTAGGGCTGCTCTGTTGACAAGGACCTCCACTTCCTTCCACCTTAAATATCCCAGGAAAGCGAAAAATGGATACAAAAGTTGTGGTCCTTATGTACAATGGAATATCACTCAGCCATGAAATCAATGTCATAAGGCTAGTAGCAGCATGATGAGTGGATTTAGGTAAGACGATTCTAAGTGAAATAAGTCACACAGAAAAGGACACTTCTCATAAGGTGTCACTTATAGAGGGAATGTAAAAACCGTTACACTTGAACTGAATTACAAAACAGAACAGAGTCACACATGCAGAAAACACACTATGGCTGCTTAACGGGAAAGGTGAGGTGGGGTGATACATAAAACAAGAGTTTCAAATTAGCTCAGATACCGTTCCATAAACCCAATATGTAATAGACAAGACCTACTCCTTGCTCAGAGAACTGGACTCAACACGCCCGATTCACCGCACAAGAATATATCTGACTAGTAATAATCTTAAAACCTATGTATTGATATCTCTCTGTTAGTGTGTCAAGTGGGTGTAAAGCGGCCTAAACACAGCCGTGAAAAGCAGCTAAACCCCATTATAAAAATAAATTACTTTAAAAAACCCATGAAACAAAGACAGGGAAAGAGAGAGAAATTCTTACACAATTCGTTCAGGGGCTGTGATGCAACCTGGATTGACCATATCTAGACCCACAGCTGGATGAGACATAAGGGTGGACACTCTTGGGGCTGAGAGGTTTGGTGAGGTTGGGTGAGCAAACGCAGACCCTTTAAAGTAATACTGCGTGCTACCCATCGCATGGGTCCCAAATCTCCAGGTTCAAGGGCATCTTCCTACATCGAAAACATGCATGAGAAACCCAGAAGATGGTACACCGTGTGATGGGGAAAGGTTTCTAAAACGCACCTCATTTCTCATCTCCTTGTGCTCGGGTTCGCCATTCCAGCCACTTTACTAGCAATCTCCCTACTTGGAGCATCAGCACCTTTAACCTCCTGTTCCGTACAGGTTGCAATTTGTCCTGAGGATGAACGGGAAGACGGGGAACCAATGAGAGACTAGCTCTTGGTGTTGGGACAGGCACAGGTCACTCTATTTTCCCATCAGGAAGAAGAATTAACCAAAGGCTCAGCCTGCCCCCCGGAACCAGAACAGGTCCTGAAGCCATCCGGCGCTTCTGCGGCCGGCTCCCAAAAAAGCGACTTGTAAAATGGAGCTTCAGGGCACTGCAATTCACAAACCTGCAGAGTTATAAATGACAACTCTCGTCCACAAATATATTGAGGGAAGGCAAAGAAGAGGATTTGAAATCAAGGCAGAATTGCAGGAAACAGATTTCAGGAGGTAGATTCGAATCGCCTTTAAAGCACATGAAAAGCAGCAAAACGTTGACAATGATGCCCTTGGCCAAAAAGGGCGTATGCGTTTTTTCCTGAATATATTCAGGAAAAAACGCATACGCCCTTTTTGGCCAACCAAGCAACCTGGAAAGGCAAATCAGCGCTACAAAGAAGTCTCGCTTCCCATCGGTCAAAAGGGCCATGCTGAAAAAAGTGTCAAAACCAGAAATGCAGGACAGGCCATGGAGAAATGGGAGCCTTGCTACACTGATGGGCGGGATGTACATTGCCAACAGCCACTCTGGAGAAGTGTACGGTGTGTCCTGAAACATCTAAAAAACACAGCTTAGAGAGCATAGGGCACTTCCACGCATGGGGGGATAAAGTGGGAAAATTGAAAATCAGCAAGACACAAGCACCCCAAAGTTTAGGGCTGCTCTGTTTACAAGGACCTCCACTTCCTTCCACCTTAAATATCCCAGGAAAGCGAAAAATGGATAAAAAAGTTGTGGTCCGTATGTACAATGGAATATCACTCAGCCATGAAATCAATGTCATAAGGCTAGTAGCAGCATGATGAGTGGATTTAGGTAAGACGATTCTAAGTGAAATAAGTCACACAGAAAAGGAGACTTCTCATAAGGTGTCACTTATAGAGGGAATGTAAAAACCGTTACACTTGAACTGAATTACAAAACAGAACAGAGTCACACATGCAGAAAACACACTATGGCTGCTTAACGGGAAAGGTGAGGTGGGGTGATACATAAAACAAGAGTTTCAAATTAGCTCAGATACCGTTCCATAAACCCAATATGGAATAGACAAGACCTACTCCTTGCTCAGAGAACTGGACTCAACACGCCCGATTCACCGCACAAGAATATATCTGACTAGTAATAATCTTAAAACCTATGTATTGATATCTCTCTGTTAGTGTGTCAAGTGGGTGTAAAGCGGCCTAAACACAGCCGTGAAAAGCAGCTAAACCCCATTATAAAAATAAATTACTTTTAAAAACCCATGAAACAAAGACAGGGAAAGAGAGAGAAATTCTTACACAATTCGTTCAGGGGCTGTGATGCAACCTGGATTGACCATATCTACACCCACAGCTGGATGAGACATAAGGGTGGACACTCTTGGGGCTGAGAGGTTTGGTGAGGTTGGGTGAGCAAACGCAGACCCTTTAAAGTAATACTGCGTGCTACCCATCGCATGGGTCCCAAATCTCCAGGTTCAAGGGCATCTTCCTACATCGAAAACATGCATGAGAAACCCAGAAGATGGTACACCGTGTGATGGGGAAAGGTTTCTAAAACGCACCTCATTTCTCATCTCCTTGTGCTCGGGTTCGCCATTCCAGCCACTTTACTAGCAATCTCCCTACTTGGAGCATCAGCACCTTTAACCTCCTGTTCCGTACAGGTTGCAATTTGTCCTGAGGATGAACGGGAAGACGGGGAACCAATGAGAGACTAGCTCTTGGTGTTGGGACAGGCACAGGTCACTCTATTTTCCCATCAGGAAGAAGAATTAACCACAGGCTCAGCCTGCCCCCCGGAACCAGAACAGGGCCTGAAGCCATCCGGCGCTTCTGCGGCCGGCTCCCAAAAAAGCGACTTGTAAAATGGAGCTTCAGGGCACTGCAATTCACAAACCTGCAGAGTTATAAATGACAACTCTCGTCCACAAATATATTGAGGGAAGGCAAAGAAGAGGATTTGAAATCAAGGCAGAATTGCAGGAAACAGATTTCAGGAGGTAGATTCGAATCGCCTTTAAAGCACATGAAAAGCGGCAAAACGTTGACAATGATGCCCTTGGCCAAAAAGGGCGTATGCGTTTTTTCCTGAATATATTCAGGAAAAAACGCATACGCCCTTTTTGGCCAACCAAGCAACCTGGAAAGGCAAATCAGCGCTACAAAGAAGGCTCGCTTCCCATCGGTCAAAAGGGCCATGCTGAAAAAAGTGTCAAAACCAGAAATGCAGGACAGGCCATGGAGAAATGGGAGCCTTGCTACACTGATGGGCGGGATGTACATTGCCAACAGCCACTCTGGAGAAGTGTACGGTGTGTCCTGAAACATCTAAAAAACACAGCTTAGAGAGCATAGGGCACTTCCACGCATGGGGGGATAAAGCGGGAAAATTGAAAATCAGCAAGACACAAGCACCCCAAAGTTTAGGGCTGCTCTGTTGACAAGGACCTCCACTTCCTTCCACCTTAAATATCCCAGGAAAGCGAAAAATGGATACAAAAGTTGTGGTCCTTATGTACAATGGAATATCACTCAGCCATGAAATCAATGTCATAAGGCTAGTAGCAGCATGATGAGTGGATTTAGGTAAGACGATTCTAAGTGAAATAAGTTCCACAGAAAAGGACACTTCTCATAAGGTGTCACTTATAGAGGGAATGTAAAAACCGTTACACTTGAACTGAATTACAAAACAGAACAGAATCACACATGCAGAAAACACACTATGGCTGCTTAACGGGAAAGGTGAGGTGGGGTGATACATAAAACAAGAGTTTCAAATTAGCTCTGATACCGTTCCATAAACCCAATATGTAATAGACAAGACCTACTCCTTGCTCAGAGAACTGGACTCAACACGCCCGATTCACCGCACAAGAATATATCTGACTAGTAATAATCTTAAAACCTATGTATTGATATCTCTCTGTTAGTGTGTCAAGTGGGTGTAAAGCGGCCTAAACACAGCCGTGAAAAGCAGCTAAACCCCATTATAAAAATAAATTACTTTTAAAAACCCATGAAACAAAGACAGGGAAAGAGAGAGAAATTCTTACACAATTCGTTCAGGGGCTGTGATGCAACCTGGATTGACCATATCTAGACCCACAGCTGGATGAGACATAAGGGTGGACACTCTTGGGGCTGAGAGGTTTGGTGAGGTTGGGTGAGCAAACGCAGACCCTTTAAAGTAATACTGCGTGCTACCCATCGCATGGGTCCCAAATCTCCAGGTTCAAGGGCATCTTCCTACATCGAAAACATGCATGAGAAACCCAGAAGATGGTACACCATGTGATGGGGAAAGGTTTCTAAAACGCACCTCATTTCTCATCTCCTTGTGCTCGGGTTCGCCATTCCAGCCACTTTACTAGCAATCTCCCTACTTGGAGCATCAGCACCTTTAACCTCCTGTTCCGTACAGGTTGCAATTTGTCCTGAGGATGAACGGGAAGACGGGGAACCAATGAGAGACTAGCTCTTGGTGTTGGGACAGGCACAGGTCACTCTATTTTCCCATCAGGAAGAAGAATTAACCAAAGGCTCAGCCTGCCCCCTGGAACCAGAACAGGGCCTGAAGCCATCCGGCGCTTCTGCGGCCGGCTCCCAAAAAAGCGACTTGTAAAATGGAGCTTCAGGGCACTGCAATTCACAAACCTGCAGAGTTATAAATGACAACTCTCGTCCACAAATATATTGAGGGAAGGCAAAGAAGAGGATTTGAAATCAAGGCAGAATTGCAGGAAACAGATTTCAGGAGGTAGATTCGAATCGCCTTTAAAGCACATGAAAAGCGGCAAAACGTTGACAATGATGCCCTTGGCCAAAAAGGGCGTATGCGTTTTTTCCTGAATATATTCAGGAAAAAACGCATACGCCCTTTTTGGCCAACCAAGCAACCTGGAAAGGCAAATCAGCGCTACAAAGAAGTCTCGCTTCCCATCGGTCAAAAGGGCCATGCTGAAAAAAGTGTCATAACCAGAAATGCAGGACAGGCCATGGAGAAATGGGAGCCTTGCTACACTGATGGGCGGGATGTACATTGCCAACAGCCACTCTGGAGAAGTGTACGGTGTGTCCTGAAACATCTAAAAAACACAGCTTAGAGAGCATAGGGCACTTCCACGCATGGGGGGATAAAGTGGGAAAACTGAAAATCAGCAAGACACAAGCACCCCAAAGTTTAGGGCTGCTCTGTTGACAAGGACCTCCACTTCCTTCCACCTTAAATATCCCAGGAAAGCGAAAAATGGATAAAAAAGTTGTGGTCCTTATGTACAATGGAATATCACTCAGCCATGAAATCAATGTCATAAGGCTAGTAGCAGCATGATGAGTGGATTTAGGTAAGACGATTCTAAGTGAAATAAGTCACACAGAAAAGGACACTTCTCATAAGGTGTCACTTATAGAGGGAATGTAAAAACCGTTACACTTGAACTGAATTACAAAACAGAACAGAGTCACACATGCAGAAAACACACTATGGCTGCTTAACGGGAAAGGTGAGGTGGGGTGATACATAAAACAAGAGTTTCAAATTAGCTCAGATACCGTTCCATAAACCCAATATGTAATAGACAAGACCTACTCCTTGCTCAGAGAACTGGACTCAACACGCCCGATTCACCGCACAAGAATATATCTGACTAGTAATAATCTTAAAACCTATGTATTGATATCTCTCTGTTAGTGTGTCAAGTGGGTGTAAAGCGGCCTAAACACAGCCGTGAAAAGCAGCTAAACCCCATTATAAAAATAAATTACTTTTAAAAACCCATGAAACAAAGACAGGGAAAGAGAGAGAAATTCTTACACAATTCGTTCAGGGGCTGTGATGCAACCTGGATTGACCATATCTACACCCACAGCTGGATGAGACATAAGGGTGGACACTCTTGGGGCTGAGAGGTTTGGTGAGGTTGGGTGAGCAAACGCAGACCCTTTAAAGTAATACTGCGTGCTACCCATCGCATGGGTCCCAAATCTCCAGGTTCAAGGGCATCTTCCTACATCGAAAACATGCATGAGAAACCCAGAAGATGGTACACCGTGTGATGGGGAAAGGTTTCTAAAACGCACCTCATTTCTCATCTCCTTGTGCTCGGGTTCGCCATTCCAGCCACTTTACTAGCAATCTCCCTACTTGGAGCATCAGCACCTTTAACCTCCTGTTCCGTACAGGTTGCAATTTGTCCTGAGGATGAACGGGAAGACGGGGAACCAATGAGAGACTAGCTCTTGGTGTTGGGACAGGCACAGGTCACTCTATTTTCCCATCAGGAAGAAGAATTAACCACAGGCTCAGCCTGCCCCCCGGAACCAGAACAGGGCCTGAAGCCATCCGGCGCTTCTGCGGCCGGCTCCCAAAAAAGCGACTTGTAAAATGGAGCTTCAGGGCACTGCAATTCACAAACCTGCAGAGTTATAAATGACAACTCTCGTCCACAAATATATTGAGGGAAGGCAAAGAAGAGGATTTGAAATCAAGGCAGAATTGCAGGAAACAGATTTCAGGAGGTAGATTCGAATCGCCTTTAAAGCACATGAAAAGCGGCAAAACGTTGACAATGATGCCCTTGGCCAAAAAGGGCGTATGCGTTTTTTCCTGAATATATTCAGGAAAAAACGCATACGCCCTTTTTGGCCAACCAAGCAACCTGGAAAGGCAAATCAGCGCTACAAAGAAGGCTCGCTTCCCATCGGTCAAAAGGGCCATGCTGAAAAAAGTGTCAAAACCAGAAATGCAGGACAGGCCATGGAGAAATGGGAGCCTTGCTACACTGATGGGCGGGATGTACATTGCCAACAGCCACTCTGGAGAAGTGTACGGTGTGTCCTGAAACATCTAAAAAACACAGCTTAGAGAGCATAGGGCACTTCCACGCATGGGGGGATAAAGCGGGAAAATTGAAAATCAGCAAGACACAAGCACCCCAAAGTTTAGGGCTGCTCTGTTGACAAGGACCTCCACTTCCTTCCACCTTAAATATCCCAGGAAAGCGAAAAATGGATACAAAAGTTGTGGTCCTTATGTACAATGGAATATCACTCAGCCATGAAATCAATGTCATAAGGCTAGTAGCAGCATGATGAGTGGATTTAGGTAAGACGATTCTAAGTGAAATAAGTCACACAGAAAAGGACACTTCTCATAAGGTGTCACTTATAGAGGGAATGTAAAAACCGTTACACTTGAACTGAATTACAAAACAGAACAGAGTCACACATGCAGAAAACACACTATGGCTGCTTAACGGGAAAGGTGAGGTGGGGTGATACATAAAACAAGAGTTTCAAATTAGCTCAGATACCGTTCCATAAACCCAATATGTAATAGACAAGACCTACTCCTTGCTCAGAGAACTGGACTCAACACGCCCGATTCACCGCACAAGAATATATCTGACTAGTAATAATCTTAAAACCTATGTATTGATATCTCTCTGTTAGTGTGTCAAGTGGGTGTAAAGCGGCCTAAACACAGCCGTGAAAAGCAGCTAAACCCCATTATAAAAATAAATTACTTTTAAAAACCCATGAAACAAAGACAGGGAAAGAGAGAGAAATTCTTACACAATTCGTTCAGGGGCTGTGATGCAACCTGGATTGACCATATCTAGACCCACAGCTGGATGAGACATAAGGGTGGACACTCTTGGGGCTGAGAGGTTTGGTGAGGTTGGGTGAGCAAACGCAGACCCTTTAAAGTAATACTGCGTGCTACCCATCGCATGGGTCCCAAATCTCCAGGTTCAAGGGCATCTTCCTACATCGAAAACATGCATGAGAAACCCAGAAGATGGTACACCGTGTGATGGGGAAAGGTTTCTAAAACGCACCTCATTTCTCATCTCCTTGTGCTCGGGTTCGCCATTCCAGCCACTTTACTAGCAATCTCCCTACTTGGAGCATCAGCACCTTTAACCTCCTGTTCCGTACAGGTTGCAATTTGTCCTGAGGATGAACGGGAAGACGGGGAACCAATGAGAGACTAGCTCTTGGTGTTGGGACAGGCACAGGTCACTCTATTTTCCCATCAGGAAGAAGAATTAACCACAGGCTCAGCCTGCCCCCCGGAACCAGAACAGGGCCTGAAGCCATCCGGCGCTTCTGCGGCCGGCTCCCAAAAAAGCGACTTGTAAAATGGAGCTTCAGGGCACTGCAATTCACAAACCTGCAGAGTTATAAATGATAACTCTCGTCCACAAATATATTGAGGGAAGGCAAAGAAGAGGATTAGATATCAAGGCAGAATTGCAGGAAACAGATTTCAGGAGGTAGATTCGAATCGCCTTTAAAGCACATGAAAAGCGGCAAAACGTTGACAATGATGCCCTTGGCCAAAAAGGGCGTATGCGTTTTTTCCTGAATATATTCAGGAAAAAACGCATACGCCCTTTTTGGCCAACCAAGCAACCTGGAAAGGCAAATCAGCGCTACAAAGAAGTCTCGCTTCCCATCGGTCAAAAGGGCCATGCTGAAAAAAGTGTCAAAACCAGAAATGCAGGACAGGCCATGGAGAAATGGGAGCCTTGCTAAACTGATGGGCGGGATGTACATTGCCAACAGCCACTCTGGAGAAGTGTACGGTGGGTCCTGAAACATCTAAAAAACACAGCTTAGAGAGCATAGGGCACTTTCACGCATGGGGGGATAAAGTGGGAAAATTGAAAATCAGCAAGACACAAGCACCCCAAAGTTTAGGGCTGCTCTGTTGACAAGGACCTCCACTTCCTTCCACCTTAAATATCCCAGGAAAGCGAAAAATGGATAAAAAATTGTGGTCCTTATGTACAATGGAATATCACTCAGCCATGAAATCAATGTCATAAGGCTAGTAGCAGCATGATGAGTGGATTTAGGTAAGACGATTCTAAGTGAAATAAGTCACACAGAAAAGGACACTTCTCATAAGGTGTCACTTATAGAGGGAATGTAAAAACCGTTACACTTGAACTGAATTACAAAACAGAACAGAGTCACACATGCAGAAAACACACTATGGCTGCTTAACGGGAAAGGTGAGGTGGGGTGATACATAAAACAAGAGTTTCAAATTAGCTCA
Organism: Balaenoptera physalus; assembly: GCF_965194825.1. NCBI lineage: Eukaryota > Metazoa > Chordata > Mammalia > Artiodactyla > Balaenopteridae > Balaenoptera > Balaenoptera physalus. The sequence goes on from NW_028125854.1 coordinate 127,308, forward strand.
GATACCGTTCCATAAACCCAATATGTAATAGACAAGACCTACTCCTTGCTCAGAGAACTGGACTCAACACGCCCGATTCACCGCACAAGAATATATCTGACTAGTAATAATCTTAAAACCTATGTATTGATATCTCTCTGTTAGTGTGTCAAGTGGGTGTAAAGCGGCCTAAACACAGCCGTGAAAAGCAGCTAAACCCCATTATAAAAATAAATTACTTTTAAAAACCCATGAAACAAAGACAGGGAAAGAGAGAGAAATTCTTACACAATTCGTTCAGGGGCTGTGATGCAACCTGGATTGACCATATCTAGACCCACAGCTGGATGAGACATAAGGGTGGACACTCTTGGGGCTGAGAGGTTTGGTGAGGTTGGGTGAGCAAACGCAGACCCTTTAAAGTAATACTGCGTGCTACCCATCGCATGGGTCCCAAATCTCCAGGTTCAAGGGCATCTTCCTACATCGAAAACATGCATGAGAAACCCAGAAGATGGTACACCGTGTGATGGGGAAAGGTTTCTAAAACGCACCTCATTTCTCATCTCCTTGTGCTCGGGTTCGCCATTCCAGCCACTTTACTAGCAATCTCCCTACTTGGAGCATCAGCACCTTTAACCTCCTGTTCCGTACAGGTTGCAATTTGTCCTGAGGATGAACGGGAAGACGGGGAACCAATGAGAGACTAGCTCTTGGTGTTGGGACAGGCACAGGTCACTCTATTTTCCCATCAGGAAGAAGAATTAACCACAGGCTCAGCCTGCCCCCCGGAACCAGAACAGGGCCTGAAGCCATCCGGCGCTTCTGCGGCCGGCTCCCAAAAAAGCGACTTGTAAAATGGAGCTTCAGGGCACTGCAATTCACAAACCTGCAGAGTTATAAATGATAACTCTCGTCCACAAATATATTGAGGGAAGGCAAAGAAGAGGATTAGATATCAAGGCAGAATTGCAGGAAACAGATTTCAGGAGGTAGATTCGAATCGCCTTTAAAGCACATGAAAAGCGGCAAAACGTTGACAATGATGCCCTTGGCCAAAAAGGGCGTATGCGTTTTTTCCTGAATATATTCAGGAAAAAACGCATACGCCCTTTTTGGCCAACCAAGCAACCTGGAAAGGCAAATCAGCGCTACAAAGAAGTCTCGCTTCCCATCGGTCAAAAGGGCCATGCTGAAAAAAGTGTCAAAACCAGAAATGCAGGACAGGCCATGGAGAAATGGGAGCCTTGCTACACTGATGGGCGGGATGTACATTGCCAACAGCCACTCTGGAGAAGTGTACGGTGGGTCCTGAAACATCTAAAAAACACAGCTTAGAGAGCATAGGGCACTTTCACGCATGGGGGGATAAAGTGGGAAAATTGAAAATCAGCAAGACACAAGCACCCCAAAGTTTAGGGCTGCTCTGTTGACAAGGACCTCCACTTCCTTCCACCTTAAATATCCCAGGAAAGCGAAAAATGGATAAAAAAGTTGTGGTCCTTATGTACAATGGAATATCACTCAGCCATGAAATCAATGTCATAAGGCTAGTAGCAGCATGATGAGTGGATTTAGGTAAGACGATTCTAAGTGAAATAAGTCACACAGAAAAGGACACTTCTCATAAGGTGTCACTTATAGAGGGAATGTAAAAACCGTTACACTTGAACTGAATTACAAAACAGAACAGAGTCACACATGCAGAAAACACACTATGGCTGCTTAACGGGAAAGGTGAGGTGGGGTGATACATAAAACAAGAGTTTCAAATTAGCTCAGATACCGTTCCATAAACCCAATATGTAATAGACAAGACCTACTCCTTGCTCAGAGAACTGGACTCAACACGCCCGATTCACCGCACAAGAATATATCTGACTAGTAATAATCTTAAAACCTATGTATTGATATCTCTCTGTTAGTGTGTCAAGTGGGTGTAAAGCGGCCTAAACACAGCCGTGAAAAGCAGCTAAACCCCATTATAAAAATAAATTACTTTTAAAAACCCATGAAACAAAGACAGGGAAAGAGAGAGAAATTCTTACACAATTCGTTCAGGGGCTGTGATGCAACCTGGATTGACCATATCTAGACCCACAGCTGGATGAGACATAAGGGTGGACACTCTTGGGGCTGAGAGGTTTGGTGAGGTTGGGTGAGCAAACGCAGACCCTTTAAAGTAATACTGCGTGCTACCCATCGCATGGGTCCCAAATCTCCAGGTTCAAGGGCATCTTCCTACATCGAAAACATGCATGAGAAACTCAGAAGATGGTACACCATGTGATGGGGAAAGGTTTCTAAAACGCACCTCATTTCTCATCTCCTTGTGCTCGGGTTCGCCATTCCAGCCACTTTACTAGCAATCTCCCTACTTGGAGCATCAGCACCTTTAACCTCCTGTTCCGTACAGGTTGCAATTTGTCCTGAGGATGAACGGGAAGACGGGGAACCAATGAGAGACTAGCTCTTGGTGTTGGGACAGGCACAGGTCACTCTATTTTCCCATCAGGAAGAAGAATTAACCACAGGCTCAGCCTGCCCCCCGGAACCAGAACAGGGCCTGAAGCCATCCGGCGCTTCTGCGGCCGGCTCCCAAAAAAGCGACTTGTAAAATGGAGCTTCAGGGCACTGCAATTCACAAACCTGCAGAGTTATAAATGACAACTCTCGTCCACAAATATATTGAGGGAAGGCAAAGAAGAGGATTTGAAATCAAGGCAGAATTGCAGGAAACAGATTTCAGGAGGTAGATTCGAATCGCCTTTAAAGCACATGAAAAGCGGCAAAACGTTGACAATGATGCCCTTGGCCAAAAAGGGCGTATGCGTTTTTTCCTGAATATATTCAGGAAAAAACGCATACGCCCTTTTTGGCCAACCAAGCAACCTGGAAAGGCAAATCAGCGCTACAAAGAAGTCTCGCTTCCCATCGGTCAAAAGGGCCATGCTGAAAAAAGTGTCAAAACCAGAAATGCAGGACAGGCCATGGAGAAATGGGAGCCTTGCTACACTGATGGGCGGGATGTACATTGCCAACAGCCACTCTGGAGAAGTGTACGGTGTGTCCTGAAACATCTAAAAAACACAGCTTAGAGAGCATAGGGCACTTCCACGCATGGGGGGATAAAGTGGGAAAATTGAAAATCAGCAAGACACAAGCACCCCAAAGTTTAGGGCTGCTCTGTTGACAAGGACCTCCACTTCCTTCCACCTTAAATATCCCAGGAAAGCGAAAAATGGATACAAAAGTTGTGGTCCTTATGTACAATGGAATATCACTCAGCCATGAAATCAATGTCATAAGGCTAGTAGCAGCATGATGAGTGGATTTAGGTAAGACGATTCTAAGTGAAATAAGTCACACAGAAAAGGACACTTCTCATAAGGTGTCACTTATAGAGGGAATGTAAAAACCGTTACACTTGAACTGAATTACAAAACAGAACAGAGTCACACATGCAGAAAACACACTATGGCTGCTTAACGGGAAAGGTGAGGTGGGGTGATACATAAAACAAGAGTTTCAAATTAGCTCAGATACCGTTCCATAAACGCAATATGTAATAGACAAGACCTACTCCTTGCTCAGAGAACTGGACTCAACACGCCCGATTCACCGCACAAGAATATATCTGACTAGTAATAATCTTAAAACCTATGTATTGATATCTCTCTGTTAGTGTGTCAAGTGGGTGTAAAGCGGCCTAAACACAGCCGTGAAAAGCAGCTAAACCCCATTATAAAAATAAATTACTTTTAAAAACCCATGAAACAAAGTCAGGGAAAGAGAGAGAAATTCTTACACAATTCGTTCAGGGGCTGTGATGCAACCTGGATTGACCATATCTACACCCACAGCTGGATGAGACATAAGGGTGGACACTCTTGGGGCTGAGAGGTTTGGTGAGGTTGGGTGAGCAAACGCAGACCCTTTAAAGTAATACTGCGTGCTACCCATCGCATGGGTCTCAAATCTCCAGGTTCAAGGGCATCTTCCTACATCGAAAACATGCATGAGAAACCCAGAAGATGGTACACCGTGTGATGGGGAAAGGTTTCTAAAACGCACCTCATTTCTCATCTCCTTGTGCTCGGGTTCGCCATTCCAGCCACTTTACTAGCAATCTCCCTACTTGGAGCATCAGCACCTTTAACCTCCTGTTCCGTACAGGTTGCAATTTGTCCTGAGGATGAACGGGAAGACGGGGAACCAATGAGAGACTAGCTCTTGGTGTTGGGACAGGCACAGGTCACTCTATTTTCCCATCAGGAAGAAGAATTAACCACAGGCTCAGCCTGCCCCCCGGAACCAGAACAGGGCCTGAAGCCATCCGGCGCTTCTGCGGCCGGCTCCCAAAAAAGCGACTTGTAAAATGGAGCTTCAGGGCACTGCAATTCACAAACCTGCAGAGTTATAAATGACAACTCTCGTCCACAAATATATTGAGGGAAGGCAAAGAAGAGGATTTGAAATCAAGGCAGAATTGCAGGAAACAGATTTCAGGAGGTAGATTCGAATCGCCTTTAAAGCACATGAAAAGCGGCAAAACGTTGACAATGATGCCCTTGGCCAAAAAGGGCGTATGCGTTTTTTCCTGAATATATTCAGGAAAAAACGCATACGCCCTTTTTGGCCAACCAAGCAACCTGGAAAGGCAAATCAGCGCTACAAAGAAGGCTCGCTTCCCATCGGTCAAAAGGGCCATGCTGAAAAAAGTGTCAAAACCAGAAATGCAGGACAGGCCATGGAGAAATGGGAGCCTTGCTACACTGATGGGCGGGATGTACATTGCCAACAGCCACTCTGGAGAAGTGTACGGTGTGTCCTGAAACATCTAAAAAACACAGCTTAGAGAGCATAGGGCACTTCCACGCATGGGGGGATAAAGTGGGAAAATTGAAAATCAGCAAGACACAAGCACCCCAAAGTTTAGGGCTGCTCTGTTGACAAGGACCTCCACTTCCTTCCACCTTAAATATCCCAGGAAAGCGAAAAATGGATAAAAAAGTTGTGGTCCTTATGTACAATGGAATATCACTCAGCCATGAAATCAATGTCATAAGGCTAGTAGCAGCATGATGAGTGGATTTAGGTAAGACGATTCTAAGTGAAATAAGTCACACAGAAAAGGACACTTCTCATAAGGTGTCACTTATAGAGGGAATGTAAAAACCGTTACACTTGAACTGAATTACAAAACAGAACAGAGTCACACATGCAGAAAACACACTATGGCTGCTTAACGGGAAAGGTGAGGTGGGGTGATACATAAAACAAGAGTTTCAAATTAGCTCAGATACCGTTCCATAAACGCAATATGTAATAGACAAGACCTACTCCTTGCTCAGAGAACTGGACTCAACACGCCCGATTCACCGCACAAGAATATATCTGACTAGTAATAATCTTAAAACCTATGTATTGATATCTCTCTGTTAGTGTGTCAAGTGGGTGTAAAGCGGCCTAAACACAGCCGTGAAAAGCAGCTAAACCCCATTATAAAAATAAATTACTTTTAAAAACCCATGAAACAAAGTCAGGGAAAGAGAGAGAAATTCTTACACAATTCGTTCAGGGGCTGTGATGCAACCTGGATTGACCATATCTACACCCACAGCTGGATGAGACATAAGGGTGGACACTCTTGGGGCTGAGAGGTTTGGTGAGGTTGGGTGAGCAAACGCAGACCCTTTAAAGTAATACTGCGTGCTACCCATCGCATGGGTCTCAAATCTCCAGGTTCAAGGGCATCTTCCTACATCGAAAACATGCATGAGAAACCCAGAAGATGGTACACCGTGTGATGGGGAAAGGTTTCTAAAACGCACCTCATTTCTCATCTCCTTGTGCTCGGGTTCGCCATTCCAGCCACTTTACTAGCAATCTCCCTACTTGGAGCATCAGCACCTTTAACCTCCTGTTCCGTACAGGTTGCAATTTGTCCTGAGGATGAACGGGAAGACGGGGAACCAATGAGAGACTAGCTCTTGGTGTTGGGACAGGCACAGGTCACTCTATTTTCCCATCAGGAAGAAGAATTAACCACAGGCTCAGCCTGCCCCCCGGAACCAGAACAGGGCCTGAAGCCATCCGGCGCTTCTGCGGCCGGCTCCCAAAAAAGCGACTTGTAAAATGGAGCTTCAGGGCACTGCAATTCACAAACCTGCAGAGTTATAAATGACAACTCTCGTCCACAAATATATTGAGGGAAGGCAAAGAAGAGGATTTGAAATCAAGGCAGAATTGCAGGAAACAGATTTCAGGAGGTAGATTCGAATCGCCTTTAAAGCACATGAAAAGCGGCAAAACGTTGACAATGATGCCCTTGGCCAAAAAGGGCGTATGCGTTTTTTCCTGAATATATTCAGGAAAAAACGCATACGCCCTTTTTGGCCAACCAAGCAACCTGGAAAGGCAAATCAGCGCTACAAAGAAGGCTCGCTTCCCATCGGTCAAAAGGGCCATGCTGAAAAAAGTGTCAAAACCAGAAATGCAGGACAGGCCATGGAGAAATGGGAGCCTTGCTACACTGATGGGCGGGATGTACATTGCCAACAGCCACTCTGGAGAAGTGTACGGTGTGTCCTGAAACATCTAAAAAACACAGCTTAGAGAGCATAGGGCACTTCCACGCATGGGGGGATAAAGCGGGAAAATTGAAAATCAGCAAGACACAAGCACCCCAAAGTTTAGGGCTGCTCTGTTGACAAGGACCTCCACTTCCTTCCACCTTAAATATCCCAGGAAAGCGAAAAATGGATAAAAAAGTTGTGGTCCTTATGTACAATGGAATATCACTCAGCCATGAAATCAATGTCATAAGGCTAGTAGCAGCATGATGAGTGGATTTAGGTAAGACGATTCTAAGTGAAATAAGTCACACAGAAAAGGACACTTCTCATAAGGTGTCACTTATAGAGGGAATGTAAAAACCGTTACACTTGAACTGAATTACAAAACAGAACAGAATCACACATGCAGAAAACACACTATGGCTGCTTAACGGGAAAGGTGAGGTGGGGTGATACATAAAACAAGAGTTTCAAATTAGCTCAGATACCGTTCCATAAACCCAATATGTAATAGACAAGACCTACTCCTTGCTCACAGAACTGGACTCAACACGCCCGATTCACCGCACAAGAATATATCTGACTAGTAATAATCTTAAAACCTATGTATTGATATCTGTCTGTTAGTGTGTCAAGTGGGTGTAAAGCGGCCTAAACACAGCCGTGAAAAGCAGCTAAACCCCATTATAAAAATAAGTTACTTTTAAAAACCCATGAAACAAAGACAGGGAAAGAGAGAGAAATTCTTACACAATTCGTTCAGGGGCTGTGATGCAACCTGGATTGACCATATCTAGACCCACAGCTGGATGAGACATAAGGGTGGACACTCTTGGGGCTGAGAGGTTTGGTGAGGTTGGGTGAGCAAACGCAGACCCTTTAAAGTAATACTGCGTGCTACCCATCGCATGGGTCCCAAATCTCCAGGTTCAAGGGCATCTTCCTACATCGAAAACATGCATGAGAAACCCAGAAGATGGTACACCGTGTGATGGGGAAAGGTTTCTAAAACGCACCTCATTTCTCATCTCCTTGTGCTCGGGTTCGCCATTCCAGCCACTTTACTAGCAATCTCCCTACTTGGAGCATCAGCACCTTTAACCTCCTGTTCCGTACAGGTTGCAATTTGTCCTGAGGATGAACGGGAAGACGGGGAACCAATGAGAGACTAGCTCTTGGTGTTGGGACAGGCACAGGTCACTCTATTTTCCCATCAGGAAGAAGAATTAACCACAGGCTCAGCCTGCCCCCCGGAACCAGAACAGGGCCTGAAGCCATCCGGCGCTTCTGCGGCCGGCTCCCAAAAAAGCGACTTGTAAAATGGAGCTTCAGGGCACTGCAATTCACAAACCTGCAGAGTTATAAATGACAACTCTCGTCCACAAATATATTGAGGGAAGGCAAAGAAGAGGATTTGAAATCAAGGCAGAATTGCAGGAAACAGATTTCAGGAGGTAGATTCGAATCGCCTTTAAAGCACATGAAAAGCGGCAAAACGTTGACAATGATGCCCTTGGCCAAAAAGGGCGTATGCGTTTTTTCCTGAATATATTCAGGAAAAAACGCATACGCCCTTTTTGGCCAACCAAGCAACCTGGAAAGGCAAATCAGCGCTACAAAGAAGGCTCGCTTCCCATCGGTCAAAAGGGCCATGCTGAAAAAAGTGTCAAAACCAGAAATGCAGGACAGGCCATGGAGAAATGGGAGCCTTGCTACACTGATGGGCGGGATGTACATTGCCAACAGCCACTCTGGAGAAGTGTACGGTGTGTCCTGAAACATCTAAAAAACACAGCTTAGAGAGCATAGGGCACTTCCACGCATGGGGGGATAAAGCGGGAAAATTGAAAATCAGCAAGACACAAGCACCCCAAAGTTTAGGGCTGCTCTGTTGACAAGGACCTCCACTTCCTTCCACCTTAAATATCCCAGGAAAGCGAAAAATGGATACAAAAGTTGTGGTCCTTATGTACAATGGAATATCACTCAGCCATGAAATCAATGTCATAAGGCTAGTAGCAGCATGATGAGTGGATTTAGGTAAGACGATTCTAAGTGAAATAAGTCACACAGAAAAGGACACTTCTCATAAGGTGTCACTTATAGAGGGAATGTAAAAACCGTTACACTTGAACTGAATTACAAAACAGAACAGAATCACACATGCAGAAAACACACTATGGCTGCTTAACGGGAAAGGTGAGGTGGGGTGATACATAAAACAAGAGTTTCAAATTAGCTCTGATACCGTTCCATAAACCCAATATGTAATAGACAAGACCTACTCCTTGCTCAGAGAACTGGACTCAACACGCCCGATTCACCGCACAAGAATATATCTGACTAGTAATAATCTTAAAACCTATGTATTGATATCTCTCTGTTAGTGTGTCAAGTGGGTGTAAAGCGGCCTAAACACAGCCGTGAAAAGCAGCTAAACCCCATTATAAAAATAAGTTACTTTTAAAAACCCATGAAACAAAGACAGGGAAAGAGAGAGAAATTCTTATACAATTCGTTCAGGGGCTGTGATGCAACCTGGATTGACCATATCTAGACCCACAGCTGGATGAGACATAAGGGTGGACACTCTTGGGGCTGAGAGGTTTGGTGAGGTTGGGTGAGCAAACGCAGACCCTTTAAAGTAATACTGCGTGCTACCCATCGCATGGGTCCCAAATCTCCAGGTTCAAGGGCATCTTCCTACATCGAAAACATGCATGAGAAACCCAGAAGATGGTACACCGTGTGATGGGGAAAGGTTTCTAAAACGCACCTCATTTCTCATCTCCTTGTGCTCGGGTTCGCCATTCCAGCCACTTTACTAGCAATCTCCCTACTTGGAGCATCAGCACCTTTAACCTCCTGTTCCGTACAGGTTGCAATTTGTCCTGAGGATGAACGGGAAGACGGGGAACCAATGAGAGACTAGCTCTTGGTGTTGGGACAGGCACAGGTCACTCTATTTTCCCATCAGGAAGAAGAATTAACCAAAGGCTCAGCCTGCCCCCCGGAACCAGAACAGGGCCTGAAGCCATCCGGCGCTTCTGCGGCCGGCTCCCAAAAAAGCGACTTGTAAAATGGAGCTTCAGGGCACTGCAATTCACAAACCTGCAGAGTTATAAATGACAACTCTCGTCCACAAATATATTGAGGGAAGGCAAAGAAGAGGATTTGAAATCAAGGCAGAATTGCAGGAAACAGATTTCAGGAGGTAGATTCGAATCGCCTTTAAAGCACATGAAAAGCGGCAAAACGTTGACAATGATGCCCTTGGCCAAAAAGGGCGTATGCGTTTTTTCCTGAATATATTCAGGAAAAAACGCATACGCCCTTTTTGGCCAACCAAGCAACCTGGAAAGGCAAATCAGCGCTACAAAGAAGTCTCGCTTCCCATCGGTCAAAAGGGCCATGCTGAAAAAAGTGTCAAAACCAGAAATGCAGGACAGGCCATGGAGAAATGGGAGCCTTGCTACACTGATGGGTGGGATGTACATTGCCAACAGCCACTCTGGAGAAGTGTACGGTGTGTCCTGAAACATCTAAAAAACACAGCTTAGAGAGCATAGGGCACTTCCACGCATGGGGGGATAAAGTGGGAAAATTGAAAATCAGCAAGACACAAGCACCCCAAAGTTTAGGGCTGCTCTGTTGACAAGGACCTCCACTTCCTTCCACCTTAAATATCCCAGGAAAGCGAAAAATGGATAAAAAAGTTGTGGTCCTTATGTACAATGGAATATCACTCAGCCATGAAATCAATGTCATAAGGCTAGTAGCAGCATGATGAGTGGATTTAGGTAAGACGATTCTAAGTGAAATAAGTCACACAGAAAAGGACACTTCTCATAAGGTGTCACTTATAGAGGGAATGTAAAAACCGTTACACTTGAACTGAATTACAAAACAGAAGAGAGTCACACATGCAGAAAACACACTATGGCTGCTTAACGGGAAAGGTGAGGTGGGGTGATACATAAAACAAGAGTTTCAAATTAGCTCAGATACCGTTCCATAAACCCAATATGTAATAGACAAGACCTACTCCTTGCTCAGAGAACTGGACTCAACACGCCCGATTCACCGCACAAGAATATATCTGACTAGTAATAATCTTAAAACCTATGTATTGATATCTCTCTGTTAGTGTGTCAAGTGGGTGTAAAGCGGCCTAAACACAGCCGTGTAAAGCAGCTAAACCCCATTATAAAAATAAATTACTTTTAAAAACCCATGAAACAAAGACAGGGAAAGAGAGAGAAATTCTTACACAATTCGTTCAGGGGCTGTGATGCAACCTGGATTGACCATATCTAGACCCACAGCTGGATGAGACATAAGGGTGGACACTCTTGGGGCTGAGAGGTTTGGTGAGGTTGGGTGAGCAAACGCAGACCCTTTAAAGTAATACTGCGTGCTACCCATCGCATGGGTCCCAAATCTCCAGGTTCAAGGGCATCTTCCTACATCGAAAACATGCATGAGAAACCCAGAAGATGGTACACCGTGTGATGGGGAAAGGTTTCTAAAACGCACCTCATTTCTCATCTCCTTGTGCTCGGGTTCGCCATTCCAGCCACTTTACTAGCAATCTCCCTACTTGGAGCATCAGCACCTTTAACCTCCTGTTCCGTACAGGTTGCAATTTGTCCTGAGGATGAACGGGAAGACGGGGAACCAATGAGAGACTAGCTCTTGGTGTTGGGACAGGCACAGGTCACTCTATTTTCCCATCAGGAAGAAGAATTAACCACAGGCTCAGCCTGCCCCCCGGAACCAGAACAGGGCCTGAAGCCATCCGGCGCTTCTGCGGCCGGCTCCCAAAAAAGCGACTTGTAAAATGGAGCTTCAGGGCACTGCAATTCACAAACCTGCAGAGTTATAAATGATAACTCTCGTCCACAAATATATTGAGGGAAGGCAAAGAAGAGGATTAGATATCAAGGCAGAATTGCAGGAAACAGATTTCAGGAGGTAGATTCGAATCGCCTTTAAAGCACATGAAAAGCGGCAAAACGTTGACAATGATGCCCTTGGCCAAAAAGGGCGTATGCGTTTTTTCCTGAATATATTCAGGAAAAAACGCATACGCCCTTTTTGGCCAACCAAGCAACCTGGAAAGGCAAATCAGCGCTACAAAGAAGTCTCGCTTCCCATCGGTCAAAAGGGCCATGCTGAAAAAAGTGTCAAAACCAGAAATGCAGGACAGGCCATGGAGAAATGGGAGCCTTGCTAAACTGATGGGCGGGATGTACATTGCCAACAGCCACTCTGGAGAAGTGTACGGTGGGTCCTGAAACATCTAAAAAACACAGCTTAGAGAGCATAGGGCACTTTCACGCATGGGGGGATAAAGTGGGAAAATTGAAAATCAGCAAGACACAAGCACCCCAAAGTTTAGGGCTGCTCTGTTGACAAGGACCTCCACTTCCTTCCACCTTAAATATCCCAGGAAAGCGAAAAATGGATAAAAAAGTTGTGGTCCTTATGTACAATGGAATATCACTCAGCCATGAAATCAATGTCATAAGGCTAGTAGCAGCATGATGAGTGGATTTAGGTAAGACGATTCTAAGTGAAATAAGTCACACAGAAAAGGACACTTCTCATAAGGTGTCACTTATAGAGGGAATGTAAAAACCGTTACACTTGAACTGAATTACAAAACAGAACAGAGTCACACATGCAGAAAACACACTATGGCTGCTTAACGGGAAAGGTGAGGTGGGGTGATACATAAAACAAGAGTTTCAAATTAGCTCAGATACCGTTCCATAAACCCAATATGTAATAGACAAGACCTACTCCTTGCTCAGAGAACTGGACTCAACACGCCCGATTCACCGCACAAGAATATATCTGACTAGTAATAATCTTAAAACCTATGTATTGATATCTCTCTGTTAGTGTGTCAAGTGGGTGTAAAGCGGCCTAAACACAGCCGTGTAAAGCAGCTAAACCCCATTATAAAAATAAATTACTTTTAAAAACCCATGAAACAAAGACAGGGAAAGAGAGAGAAATTCTTACACAATTCGTTCAGGGGCTGTGATGCAACCTGGATTGACCATATCTAGACCCACAGCTGGATGAGACATAAGGGTGGACACTCTTGGGGCTGAGAGGTTTGGTGAGGTTGGGTGAGCAAACGCAGACCCTTTAAAGTAATACTGCGTGCTACCCATCGCATGGGTCCCAAATCTCCAGGTTCAAGGGCATCTTCCTACATCGAAAACATGCATGAGAAACCCAGAAGATGGTACACCGTGTGATGGGGAAAGGTTTCTAAAACGCACCTCATTTCTCATCTCCTTGTGCTCGGGTTCGCCATTCCAGCCACTTTACTAGCAATCTCCCTACTTGGAGCATCAGCACCTTTAACCTCCTGTTCCGTACAGGTTGCAATTTGTCCTGAGGATGAACGGGAAGACGGGGAACCAATGAGAGACTAGCTCTTGGTGTTGGGACAGGCACAGGTCACTCTATTTTCCCATCAGGAAGAAGAATTAACCACAGGCTCAGCCTGCCCCCCGGAACCAGAACAGGGCCTGAAGCCATCCGGCGCTTCTGCGGCCGGCTCCCAAAAAAGCGACTTGTAAAATGGAGCTTCAGGGCACTGCAATTCACAAACCTGCAGAGTTATAAATGATAACTCTCGTCCACAAATATATTGAGGGAAGGCAAAGAAGAGGATTAGATATCAAGGCAGAATTGCAGGAAACAGATTTCAGGAGGTAGATTCGAATCGCCTTTAAAGCACATGAAAAGCGGCAAAACGTTGACAATGATGCCCTTGGCCAAAAAGGGCGTATGCGTTTTTTCCTGAATATATTCAGGAAAAAACGCATACGCCCTTTTTGGCCAACCAAGCAACCTGGAAAGGCAAATCAGCGCTACAAAGAAGTCTCGCTTCCCATCGGTCAAAAGGGCCATGCTGAAAAAAGTGTCAAAACCAGAAATGCAGGACAGGCCATGGAGAAATGGGAGCCTTGCTACACTGATGGGCGGGATGTACATTGCCAACAGCCACTCTGGAGAAGTGTACGGTGGGTCCTGAAACATCTAAAAAACACAGCTTAGAGAGCATAGGGCACTTTCACGCATGGGGGGATAAAGTGGGAAAATTGAAAATCAGCAAGACACAAGCACCCCAAAGTTTAGGGCTGCTCTGTTGACAAGGACCTCCACTTCCTTCCACCTTAAATATCCCAGGAAAGCGAAAAATGGATAAAAAAGTTGTGGTCCTTATGTACAATGGAATATCACTCAGCCATGAAATCAATGTCATAAGGCTAGTAGCAGCATGATGAGTGGATTTAGGTAAGACGATTCTAAGTGAAATAAGTCACACAGAAAAGGACACTTCTCATAAGGTGTCACTTATAGAGGGAATGTAAAAACCGTTACACTTGAACTGAATTACAAAACAGAACAGAGTCACACATGCAGAAAACACACTATGGCTGCTTAACGGGAAAGGTGAGGTGGGGTGATACATAAAACAAGAGTTTCAAATTAGCTCAGATACCGTTCCATAAACCCAATATGGAATAGACAAGACCTACTCCTTGCTCAGAGAACTGGACTCAACACGCCCGATTCACCGCACAAGAATATATCTGACTAGTAATAATCTTAAAACCTATGTATTGATATCTCTCTGTTAGTGTGTCAAGTGGGTGTAAAGCGGCCTAAACACAGCCGTGAAAAGCAGCTAAACCCCATTATAAAAATAAATTACTTTTAAAAACCCATGAAACAAAGACAGGGAAAGAGAGAGAAATTCTTACACAATTCGTTCAGGGGCTGTGATGCAACCTGGATTGACCATATCTAGACCCACAGCTGGATGAGACATAAGGGTGGACACTCTTGGGGCTGAGAGGTTTGGTGAGGTTGGGTGAGCAAACGCAGACCCTTTAAAGTAATACTGCGTGCTACCCATCGCATGGGTCCCAAATCTCCAGGTTCAAGGGCATCTTCCTACATCGAAAACATGCATGAGAAACCCAGAAGATGGTACACCGTGTGATGGGGAAAGGTTTCTAAAACGCACCTCATTTCTCATCTCTTTGTGCTCGGGTTCGCCATTCCAGCCACTTTACTAGCAATCTCCCTACTTGGAGCATCAGCACCTTTAACCTCCTGTTCCGTACAGGTTGCAATTTGTCCTGAGGATGAACGGGAAGACGGGGAACCAATGAGAGACTAGCTCTTGGTGTTGGGACAGGCACAGGTCACTCTATTTTCCCATCAGGAAGAAGAATTAACCACAGGCTCAGCCTGCCCCCCGGAACCAGAACAGGGCCTGAAGCCATCCGGCGCTTCTGCGGCCGGCTCCCAAAAAAGCGACTTGTAAAATGGAGCTTCAGGGCACTGCAATTCACAAACCTGCAGAGTTATAAATGACAACTCTCGTCCACAAATATATTGAGGGAAGGCAAAGAAGAGGATTTGAAATCAAGGCAGAATTGCAGGAAACAGATTTCAGGAGGTAGATTCGAATCGCCTTTAAAGCACATGAAAAGCGGCAAAACGTTGACAATGATGCCCTTGGCCAAAAAGGGCGTATGCGTTTTTTCCTGAATATATTCAGGAAAAAACGCATACGCCCTTTTTGGCCAACCAAGCAACCTGGAAAGGCAAATCAGCGCTACAAAGAAGTCTCGCTTCCCATCGGTCAAAAGGGCCATGCTGAAAAAAGTGTCAAAACCAGAAATGCAGGACAGGCCATGGAGAAATGGGAGCCTTGCTACACTGATGGGCGGGATGTACATTGCCAACAGCCACTCTGGAGAAGTGTACGGTGTGTCCTGAAACATCTAAAAAACACAGCTTAGAGAGCATAGGGCACTTCCACGCATGGGGGGATAAAGTGGGAAAATTGAAAATCAGCAAGACACAAGCACCCCAAAGTTTAGGGCTGCTCTGTTGACAAGGACCTCCACTTCCTTCCACCTTAAATATCCCAGGAAAGCGAAAAATGGATAAAAAAGTTGTGGTCCTTATGTACAATGGAATATCACTCAGCCATGAAATCAATGTCATAAGGCTAGTAGCAGCATGATGAGTGGATTTAGGTAAGACGATTCTAAGTGAAATAAGTCACACAGAAAAGGACACTTCTCATAAGGTGTCACTTATAGAGGGAATGTAAAAACCGTTACACTTGAACTGAATTACAAAACAGAACAGAGTCACACATGCAGAAAACACACTATGGCTGCTTAACGGGAAAGGTGAGGTGGGGTGATACATAAAACAAGAGTTTCAAATTAGCTCAGATACCGTTCCATAAACCCAATATGTAATAGACAAGACCTACTCCTTGCTCAGAGAACTGGACTCAACACGCCCGATTCACCGCACAAGAATATATCTGACTAGTAATAATCTTAAAACCTATGTATTGATATCTCTCTGTTAGTGTGTCAAGTGGGTGTAAAGCGGCCTAAACACAGCCGTGAAAAGCAGCTAAACCCCATTATAAAAATAAATTACTTTTAAAAACCCATGAAACAAAGTCAGGGAAAGAGAGAGAAATTCTTACACAATTCGTTCAGGGGCTGTGATGCAACCTGGATTGACCATATCTACACCCACAGCTGGATGAGACATAAGGGTGGACACTCTTGGGGCTGAGAGGTTTGGTGAGGTTGGGTGAGCAAACGCAGACCCTTTAAAGTAATACTGCGTGCTACCCATCGCATGGGTCCCAAATCTCCAGGTTCAAGGGCATCTTCCTACATCGAAAACATGCATGAGAAACCCAGAAGATGGTACACCGTGTGATGGGGAAAGGTTTCTAAAACGCACCTCATTTCTCATCTCCTTGTGCTCGGGTTCGCCATTCCAGCCACTTTACTAGCAATCTCCCTACTTGGAGCATCAGCACCTTTAACCTCCTGTTCCGTACAGGTTGCAATTTGTCCTGAGGATGAACGGGAAGACGGGGAACCAATGAGAGACTAGCTCTTGGTGTTGGGACAGGCACAGGTCACTCTATTTTCCCATCAGGAAGAAGAATTAACCACAGGCTCAGCCTGCCCCCCGGAACCAGAACAGGGCCTGAAGCCATCCGGCGCTTCTGCGGCCGGCTCCCAAAAAAGCGACTTGTAAAATGGAGCTTCAGGGCACTGCAATTCACAAACCTGCAGAGTTATAAATGACAACTCTCGTCCACAAATATATTGAGGGAAGGCAAAGAAGAGGATTTGAAATCAAGGCAGAATTGCAGGAAACAGATTTCAGGAGGTAGATTCGAATCGCCTTTAAAGCACATGAAAAGCGGCAAAACGTTGACAATGATGCCCTTGGCCAAAAAGGGCGTATGCGTTTTTTCCTGAATATATTCAGGAAAAAACGCATACGCCCTTTTTGTCCAACCAAGCAACCTGGAAAGGCAAATCAGCGCTACAAAGAAGGCTCGCTTCCCATCGGTCAAAAGGGCCATGCTGAAAAAAGTGTCAAAACCAGAAATGCAGGACAGGCCATGGAGAAATGGGAGCCTTGCTACACTGATGGGCGGGATGTACATTGCCAACAGCCACTCTGGAGAAGTGTACGGTGTGTCCTGAAACATCTAAAAAACACAGCTTAGAGAGCATAGGGCACTTCCACGCATGGGGGGATAAAGCGGGAAAATTGAAAATCAGCAAGACACAAGCACCCCAAAGTTTAGGGCTGCTCTGTTGACAAGGACCTCCACTTCCTTCCACCTTAAATATCCCAGGAAAGCGAAAAATGGATAAAAAAGTTGTGGTCCTTATGTACAATGGAATATCACTCAGCCATGAAATCAATGTCATAAGGCTAGTAGCAGCATGATGAGTGGATTTAGGTAAGACGATTCTAAGTGAAATAAGTCACACAGAAAAGGACACTTCTCATAAGGTGTCACTTATAGAGGGAATGTAAAAACCGTTACACTTGAACTGAATTACAAAACAGAACAGAGTCACACATGCAGAAAACACACTATGGCTGCTTAACGGGAAAGGTGAGGTGGGGTGATACATAAAACAAGAGTTTCAAATTAGCTCAGATACCGTTCCATAAACCCAATATGGAATAGACAAGACCTACTCCTTGCTCAGAGAACTGGACTCAACACGCCCGATTCACCGCACAAGAATATATCTGACTAGTAATAATCTTAAAACCTATGTATTGATATCTCTCTGTTAGTGTGTCAAGTGGGTGTAAAGCGGCCTAAACACAGCCGTGAAAAGCAGCTAAACCCCATTATAAAAATAAATTACTTTTAAAAACCCATGAAACAAAGACAGGGAAAGAGAGAGAAATTCTTACACAATTCGTTCAGGGGCTGTGATGCAACCTGGATTGACCATATCTAGACCCACAGCTGGATGAGACATAAGGGTGGACACTCTTGGGGCTGAGAGGTTTGGTGAGGTTGGGTGAGCAAACGCAGACCCTTTAAAGTAATACTGCGTGCTACCCATCGCATGGGTCCCAAATCTCCAGGTTCAAGGGCATCTTCCTACATCGAAAACATGCATGAGAAACCCAGAAGATGGTACACCGTGTGATGGGGAAAGGTTTCTAAAACGCACCTCATTTCTCATCTCCTTGTGCTCGGGTTCGCCATTCCAGCCACTTTACTAGCAATCTCCCTACTTGGAGCATCAGCACCTTTAACCTCCTGTTCCGTACAGGTTGCAATTTGTCCTGAGGATGAACGGGAAGACGGGGAACCAATGAGAGACTAGCTCTTGGTGTTGGGACAGGCACAGGTCACTCTATTTTCCCATCAGGAAGAAGAATTAACCAAAGGCTCAGCCTGCCCCCCGGAACCAGAACAGGGCCTGAAGCCATCCGGCGCTTCTGCGGCCGGCTCCCAAAAAAGCGACTTGTAAAATGGAGCTTCAGGGCACTGCAATTCACAAACCTGCAGAGTTATAAATGACAACTCTCGTCCACAAATATATTGAGGGAAGGCAAAGAAGAGGATTTGAAATCAAGGCAGAATTGCAGGAAACAGATTTCAGGAGGTAGATTCGAATCGCCTTTAAAGCACATGAAAAGCGGCAAAACGTTGACAATGATGCCCTTGGCCAAAAAGGGCGTATGCGTTTTTTCCTGAATATATTCAGGAAAAAACGCATACGCCCTTTTTGGCCAACCAAGCAACCTGGAAAGGCAAATCAGCGCTACAAAGAAGTCTCGCTTCCCATCGGTCAAAAGGGCCATGCTGAAAAAAGTGTCAAAACCAGAAATGCAGGACAGGCCATGGAGAAATGGGAGCCTTGCTACACTGATGGGCGGGATGTACATTGCCAACAGCCACTCTGGAGAAGTGTACGGTGTGTCCTGAAACATCTAAAAAACACAGCTTAGAGAGCATAGGGCACTTCCACGCATGGGGGGATAAAGTGGGAAAATTGAAAATCAGCAAGACACAAGCACCCCAAAGTTTAGGGCTGCTCTGTTGACAAGGACCTCCACTTCCTTCCACCTTAAATATCCCAGGAAAGCGAAAAATGGATAAAAAAGTTGTGGTCCTTATGTACAATGGAATATCACTCAGCCATGAAATCAATGTCATAAGGCTAGTAGCAGCATGATGAGTGGATTTAGGTAAGACGATTCTAAGTGAAATAAGTCACACAGAAAAGGACACTTCTCATAAGGTGTCACTTATAGAGGGAATGTAAAAACCGTTACACTTGAACTGAATTACAAAACAGAACAGAGTCACACATGCAGAAAACACACTATGGCTGCTTAACGGGAAAGGTGAGGTGGGGTGATACATAAAACAAGAGTTTCAAATTAGCTCAGATACCGTTCCATAAACCCAATATGTAATAGACAAGACCTACTCCTTGCTCAGAGAACTGGACTCAACACGCCCGATTCACCGCACAAGAATATATCTGACTAGTAATAATCTTAAAACCTATGTATTGATATCTGTCTGTTAGTGTGTCAAGTGGGTGTAAAGCGGCCTAAACACAGCCGTGAAAAGCAGCTAAACCCCATTATAAAAATAAATTACTTTTAAAAACCCATGAAACAAAGACAGGGAAAGAGAGAGAAATTCTTACACAATTCGTTCAGGGGCTGTGATGCAACCTGGATTGACCATATCTACACCCACAGCTGGATGAGACATAAGGGTGGACACTCTTGGGGCTGAGAGGTTTGGTGAGGTTGGGTGAGCAAACGCAGACCCTTTAAAGTAATACTGCGTGCTACCCATCGCATGGGTCCCAAATCTCCAGGTTCAAGGGCATCTTCCTACATCGAAAACATGCATGAGAAACCCAGAAGATGGTACACCGTGTGATGGGGAAAGGTTTCTAAAACGCACCTCATTTCTCATCTCCTTGTGCTCGGGTTCGCCATTCCAGCCACTTTACTAGCAATCTCCCTACTTGGAGCATCAGCACCTTTAACCTCCTGTTCCGTACAGGTTGCAATTTGTCCTGAGGATGAACGGGAAGACGGGGAACCAATGAGAGACTAGCTCTTGGTGTTGGGACAGGCACAGGTCACTCTATTTTCCCATCAGGAAGAAGAATTAACCACAGGCTCAGCCTGCCCCCCGGAACCAGAACAGGGCCTGAAGCCATCCGGCGCTTCTGCGGCCGGCTCCCAAAAAAGCGACTTGTAAAATGGAGCTTCAGGGCACTGCAATTCACAAACCTGCAGAGTTATAAATGACAAATCTCGTCCACAAATATATTGAGGGAAGGCAAAGAAGAGGATTTGAAATCAAGGCAGAATTGCAGGAAACAGATTTCAGGAGGTAGATTCGAATTGCCTTTAAAGCACATGAAAAGCGGCAAAACGTTGACAATGATGCCCTTGGCCAAAAAGGGCGTATGCGTTTTTTCCTGAATATATTCAGGAAAAAACGCATACGCCCTTTTTGGCCAACCAAGCAACCTGGAAAGGCAAATCAGCGCTACAAAGAAGTCTCGCTTCCCATCGGTCAAAAGGGCCATGCTGAAAAAAGTGTCAAAACCAGAAATGCAGGACAGGCCATGGAGAAATGGGAGCCTTGCTACACTGATGGGCGGGATGTACATTGCCAACAGCCACTCTGGAGAAGTGTACGGTGGGTCCTGAAACATCTAAAAAACACAGCTTAGAGAGCATAGGGCACTTTCACGCATGGGGGGATAAAGTGGGAAAATTGAAAATCAGCAAGACACAAGCACCCCAAAGTTTAGGGCTGCTCTGTTGACAAGGACCTCCACTTCCTTCCACCTTAAATATCCCAGGAAAGCGAAAAATGGATAAAAAAGTTGTGGTCCTTATGTACAATGGAATATCACTCAGCCATGAAATCAATGTCATAAGGCTAGTAGCAGCATGATGAGTGGATTTAGGTAAGACGATTCTAAGTGAAATAAGTCACACAGAAAAGGACACTTCTCATAAGGTGTCACTTATAGAGGGAATGTAAAAACCGTTACACTTGAACTGAATTACAAAACAGAACAGAGTCACACATGCAGAAAACACACTATGGCTGCTTAACGGGAAAGGTGAGGTGGGGTGATACATAAAACAAGAGTTTCAAATTAGCTCAGATACCGTTCCATAAACCCAATATGGAATAGACAAGACCTACTCCTTGCTCAGAGAACTGGACTCAACACGCCCGATTCACCGCACAAGAATATATCTGACTAGTAATAATCTTAAAACCTATGTATTGATATCTCTCTGTTAGTGTGTCAAGTGGGTGTAAAGCGGCCTAAACACAGCCGTGAAAAGCAGCTAAACCCCATTATAAAAATAAATTACTTTTAAAAACCCATGAAACAAAGACAGGGAAAGAGAGAGAAATTCTTACACAATTCGTTCAGGGGCTGTGATGCAACCTGGATTGACCATATCTAGACCCACAGCTGGATGAGACATAAGGGTGGACACTCTTGGGGCTGAGAGGTTTGGTGAGGTTGGGTGAGCAAACGCAGACCCTTTAAAGTAATACTGCGTGCTACCCATCGCATGGGTCCCAAATCTCCAGGTTCAAGGGCATCTTCCTACATCGAAAACATGCATGAGAAACCCAGAAGATGGTACACCGTGTGATGGGGAAAGGTTTCTAAAACGCACCTCATTTCTCATCTCCTTGTGCTCGGGTTCGCCATTCCAGCCACTTTACTAGCAATCTCCCTACTTGGAGCATCAGCACCTTTAACCTCCTGTTCCGTACAGGTTGCAATTTGTCCTGAGGATGAACGGGAAGACGGGGAACCAATGAGAGACTAGCTCTTGGTGTTGGGACAGGCACAGGTCACTCTATTTTCCCATCAGGAAGAAGAATTAACCAAAGGCTCAGCCTGCCCCCCGGAACCAGAACAGGGCCTGAAGCCATCCGGCGCTTCTGCGGCCGGCTCCCAAAAAAGCGACTTGTAAAATGGAGCTTCAGGGCACTGCAATTCACAAACCTGCAGAGTTATAAATGACAACTCTCGTCCACAAATATATTGAGGGAAGGCAAAGAAGAGGATTTGAAATCAAGGCAGAATTGCAGGAAACAGATTTCAGGAGGTAGATTCGAATCGCCTTTAAAGCACATGAAAAGCGGCAAAACGTTGACAATGATGCCCTTGGCCAAAAAGGGCGTATGCGTTTTTTCCTGAATATATTCAGGAAAAAACGCATACGCCCTTTTTGGCCAACCAAGCAACCTGGAAAGGCAAATCAGCGCTACAAAGAAGTCTCGCTTCCCATCGGTCAAAAGGGCCATGCTGAAAAAAGTGTCAAAACCAGAAATGCAGGACAGGCCATGGAGAAATGGGAGCCTTGCTACACTGATGGGCGGGATGTACATTGCCAACAGCCACTCTGGAGAAGTGTACGGTGTGTCCTGAAACATCTAAAAAACACAGCTTAGAGAGCATAGGGCACTTCCACGCATGGGGGGATAAAGTGGGAAAATTGAAAATCAGCAAGACACAAGCACCCCAAAGTTTAGGGCTGCTCTGTTGACAAGGACCTCCACTTCCTTCCACCTTAAATATCCCAGGAAAGCGAAAAATGGATAAAAAAGTTGTGGTCCTTATGTACAATGGAATATCACTCAGCCATGAAATCAATGTCATAAGGCTAGTAGCAGCATGATGAGTGGATTTAGGTAAGACGATTCTAAGTGAAATAAGTCACACAGAAAAGGACACTTCTCATAAGGTGTCACTTATAGAGGGAATGTAAAAACCGTTACACTTGAACTGAATTACAAAACAGAACAGAGTCACACATGCAGAAAACACACTATGGCTGCTTAACGGGAAAGGTGAGGTGGGGTGATACATAAAACAAGAGTTTCAAATTAGCTCAGATACCGTTCCATAAACCCAATATGTAATAGACAAGACCTACTCCTTGCTCAGAGAACTGGACTCAACACGCCCGATTCACCGCACAAGAATATATCTGACTAGTAATAATCTTAAAACCTATGTATTGATATCTGTCTGTTAGTGTGTCAAGTGGGTGTAAAGCGGCCTAAACACAGCCGTGAAAAGCAGCTAAACCCCATTATAAAAATAAATTACTTTTAAAAACCCATGAAACAAAGACAGGGAAAGAGAGAGAAATTCTTACACAATTCGTTCAGGGGCTGTGATGCAACCTGGATTGACCATATCTACACCCACAGCTGGATGAGACATAAGGGTGGACACTCTTGGGGCTGAGAGGTTTGGTGAGGTTGGGTGAGCAAACGCAGACCCTTTAAAGTAATACTGCGTGCTACCCATCGCATGGGTCCCAAATCTCCAGGTTCAAGGGCATCTTCCTACATCGAAAACATGCATGAGAAACCCAGAAGATGGTACACCGTGTGATGGGGAAAGGTTTCTAAAACGCACCTCATTTCTCATCTCCTTGTGCTCGGGTTCGCCATTCCAGCCACTTTACTAGCAATCTCCCTACTTGGAGCATCAGCACCTTTAACCTCCTGTTCCGTACAGGTTGCAATTTGTCCTGAGGATGAACGGGAAGACGGGGAACCAATGAGAGACTAGCTCTTGGTGTTGGGACAGGCACAGGTCACTCTATTTTCCCATCAGGAAGAAGAATTAACCACAGGCTCAGCCTGCCCCCCGGAACCAGAACAGGGCCTGAAGCCATCCGGCGCTTCTGCGGCCGGCTCCCAAAAAAGCGACTTGTAAAATGGAGCTTCAGGGCACTGCAATTCACAAACCTGCAGAGTTATAAATGACAAATCTCGTCCACAAATATATTGAGGGAAGGCAAAGAAGAGGATTTGAAATCAAGGCAGAATTGCAGGAAACAGATTTCAGGAGGTAGATTCGAATTGCCTTTAAAGCACATGAAAAGCGGCAAAACGTTGACAATGATGCCCTTGGCCAAAAAGGGCGTATGCGTTTTTTCCTGAATATATTCAGGAAAAAACGCATACGCCCTTTTTGGCCAACCAAGCAACCTGGAAAGGCAAATCAGCGCTACAAAGAAGTCTCGCTTCCCATCGGTCAAAAGGGCCATGCTGAAAAAAGTGTCAAAACCAGAAATGCAGGACAGGCCATGGAGAAATGGGAGCCTTGCTACACTGATGGGCGGGATGTACATTGCCAACAGCCACTCTGGAGAAGTGTACGGTGGGTCCTGAAACATCTAAAAAACACAGCTTAGAGAGCATAGGGCACTTTCACGCATGGGGGGATAAAGTGGGAAAATTGAAAATCAGCAAGACACAAGCACCCCAAAGTTTAGGGCTGCTCTGTTGACAAGGACCTCCACTTCCTTCCACCTTAAATATCCCAGGAAAGCGAAAAATGGATAAAAAAGTTGTGGTCCTTATGTACAATGGAATATCACTCAGCCATGAAATCAATGTCATAAGGCTAGTAGCAGCATGATGAGTGGATTTAGGTAAGACGATTCTAAGTGAAATAAGTCACACAGAAAAGGACACTTCTCATAAGGTGTCACTTATAGAGGGAATGTAAAAACCGTTACACTTGAACTGAATTACAAAACAGAACAGAGTCACACATGCAGAAAACACACTATGGCTGCTTAACGGGAAAGGTGAGGTGGGGTGATACATAAAACAAGAGTTTCAAATTAGCTCAGATACCGTTCCATAAACCCAATATGGAATAGACAAGACCTACTCCTTGCTCAGAGAACTGGACTCAACACGCCCGATTCACCGCACAAGAATATATCTGACTAGTAATAATCTTAAAACCTATGTATTGATATCTCTCTGTTAGTGTGTCAAGTGGGTGTAAAGCGGCCTAAACACAGCCGTGAAAAGCAGCTAAACCCCATTATAAAAATAAATTACTTTTAAAAACCCATGAAACAAAGACAGGGAAAGAGAGAGAAATTCTTACACAATTCGTTCAGGGGCTGTGATGCAACCTGGATTGACCATATCTAGACCCACAGCTGGATGAGACATAAGGGTGGACACTCTTGGGGCTGAGAGGTTTGGTGAGGTTGGGTGAGCAAACGCAGACCCTTTAAAGTAATACTGCGTGCTACCCATCGCATGGGTCCCAAATCTCCAGGTTCAAGGGCATCTTCCTACATCGAAAACATGCATGAGAAACCCAGAAGATGGTACACCGTGTGATGGGGAAAGGTTTCTAAAACGCACCTCATTTCTCATCTCCTTGTGCTCGGGTTCGCCATTCCAGCCACTTTACTAGCAATCTCCCTACTTGGAGCATCAGCACCTTTAACCTCCTGTTCCGTACAGGTTGCAATTTGTCCTGAGGATGAACGGGAAGACGGGGAACCAATGAGAGACAAGCTCTTGGTGTTGGGACAGGCACAGGTCACTCTATTTTCCCATCAGGAAGAAGAATTAACCACAGGCTCAGCCTGCCCCCCGGAACCAGAACAGGGCCTGAAGCCATCCTGCGCTTTTGCGGCCGGCTCCCAAAAAAGCGACTTGTAAAATGGAGCTTCAGGGCTCTGCAATTCACAAACCTGCAGAGTTATAAATGATAACTCTCGTCCACAAATATATTGAGGGAAGGCAAAGAAGAGGATTTGAAATCAAGGCAGAATTGCAGGAAACAGATTTCAGGAGGTAGATTCGAATCGCCTTTAAAGCACATGAAAAGCGGCAAAACGTTGACAATGATGCCCTTGGCCAAAAAGGGCGTATGCGTTTTTTCCTGAATATATTCAGGAAAAAACGCATACGCCCTTTTTGGCCAACCAAGCAACCTGGAAAGGCAAATCAGCGCTACAAAGAAGGCTCGCTTCCCATCGGTCAAAAGGGCCATGCTGAAAAAAGTGTCAAAACCAGAAATGCAGGACAGGCCATGGAGAAATGGGAGCCTTGCTACACTGATGGGCGGGATGTACATTGCCAACAGCCACTCTGGAGAAGTGTACGGTGGGTCCTGAAACATCTAAAAAACACAGCTTAGAGAGCATAGGGCACTTCCACGCATGGGGGGATAAAGCGGGAAAATTGAAAATCAGCAAGACACAAGCACCCCAAAGTTTAGGGCTGCTCTGTTGACAAGGACCTCCACTTCCTTCCACCTTAAATATCCCAGGAAAGCTAAAAATGGATACAAAATTGTGGTCCTTATGTACAATGGAATATCACTCAGCCATGAAATCAATGTCAAAAGGCTAGTAGCAGCATGATGAGTGGATTTAGGTAAGACGATTCTAAGTGAAATAAGTCACACAGAAAAGGAGACTTCTCATAAGGTGTCACTTATAGAGGGAATGTAAAAACCGTTACACTTGAACTGAATTACAAAACAGAACAGAGTCACACATGCAGAAAACACACTATGGCTGCTTAACGGGAAAGGTGAGGTGGGGTGATACATAAAACAAGAGTTTCAAATTAGCTCAGATACCGTTCCATAAACCCAATATGGAATAGACAAGACCTACTCCTTGCTCAGAGAACTGGACTCAACACGCCCGATTCACCGCACAAGAATATATTTGACTAGTAATAATCTTAAAACCTATGTATTGATATCTCTCTGTTAGTGTGTTAAGTGGGTGTAAAGCGGCCTAAACACAGCCGTGAAAAGCAGCTAAACCCCATTATAAAAATAAATTACTTTTAAAAACCCATGAAACAAAGACAGGGAAAGAGAGAGAAATTCTTACACAATTCGTTCAGGGGCTGTGATGCAACCTGGATTGACCATATCTAGACCCACAGCTGGATGAGACATAAGGGTGGACACTCTTGGGGCTGAGAGCTTTGGTGAGGTTGGGTGAGCAAACGCAGACCCTTTAAAGTAATACTGCGTGCTACCCATCGCATGGGTCCCAAATCTCCAGGTTCAAGGGCATCTTCCTACATCGAAAACATGCATGAGAAACCCAGAAGATGGTACACCGTGTGATGGGGAAAGTTTTCTAAAACGCACCTCATTTCTCATCTCCTTGTGCTCGGGTTCGCCATTCCAGCCACTTTACTAGCAATCTCCCTACTTGGAGCATCAGCACCTTTAACCTCCTGTTCCGTACAGGTTGCAATTTGTCCTGAGGATGAACGGGAAGACGGGGAACCAATGAGAGACTAGCTCTTGGTGTTGGGACAGGCACAGGTCACTCTATTTTCCCATCAGGAAGAAGAATTAACCACAGGCTCAGCCTGCCCCCCGGAACCAGAACAGGGCCTGAAGCCATCCGGCGCTTCTGCGGCCGGCTCCCAAAAAAGCGACTTGTAAAATGGAGCTTCAGGGCACTGCAATTCACAAACCTGCAGAGTTATAAATGATAACTCTCGTCCACAAATATATTGAGGGAAGGCAAAGAAGAGGATTAGAAATCAAGGCAGAATTGCAGGAAACAGATTTCAGGAGGTAGATTCGAATCGCCTTTAAAGCACATGAAAAGCGGCAAAACGTTGACAATGATGCCCTTGGCCAAAAAGGGCGTATGCGTTTTTTCCTGAATATATTCAGGAAAAAACGCATACGCCCTTTTTGGCCAACCAAGCAACCTGGAAAGGCAAATCAGCGCTACAAAGAAGTCTCGCTTCCCATCGGTCAAAACGGCCATGCTGAAAAAAGTGTCAAAACCAGAAATGCAGGACAGGCCATGAAGAAATGGGAGCCTTGCTACACTGATGGGCGGGATGTACATTGCCAACAGCCACTCTGGAGAAGTGTACGGTGTGTCCTGAAACATCTAAAAAACACAGCTTAGAGAGCATAGGGCACTTCCACGCATGGGGGGATAAAGTGGGAAAATTGAAAATCAGCAAGACACAAGCACCCCAAAGTTTAGGGCTGCTCTGTTGACAAGGACCTCCACTTCCTTCCACCTTAAATATCCCAGGAAAGCGAAAAATGGATAAAAAAGTTGTGGTCCTTATGTACAATGGAATATCACTCAGCCATGAAATCAATGTCATAAGGCTAGTAGCAGCATGATGAGTGGATTTAGGTAAGACGATTCTAAGTGAAATAAGTCACACAGAAAAGGACACTTCTCATAAGGTGTCACTTATAGAGGGAATGTAAAAACCGTTACACTTGAACTGAATTACAAAACAGAACAGAGTCACACATGCACAAAACACACTATGGCTGCTTAACGGGAAAGGTGAGGTGGGGTGATACATAAAACAAGAGTTTCAAATTAGCTCAGATACCGTTCCATAAACCCAATATGTAATAGACAAGACCTACTCCTTGCTCAGAGAACTGGACTCAACACGCCCGATTCACCGCACAAGAATATATCTGACTAGTAATAATCTTAAAACCTATGTATTGATATCTCTCTCTTAGTGTGTCAAGTGGGTGTAAAGCGGCCTAAACACAGCCGTGAAAAGCAGCTAAACCCCATTATAAAAATAAATTACTTTTAAAAACCCATGAAACAAAGACAGGGAAAGAGAGAGAAATTCTTACACAATTCGTTCAGGGGCTGTGATGCAACCTGGATTGACCATATCTAGATCCACAGCTGGATGAGACATAAGGGTGGACACTCTTGAGGCTGAGAGCTTTGGTGAGGTTGGGTGAGCAAACGCAGACCCTTTAAAGTAATACTGCGTGCTACCCATCGCATGGGTCCCAAATCTCCAGGTTCAAGGGCATCTTCCTACATCGAAAACATGCATGAGAAACCCAGAAGATGGTACACCGTGTGATGGGGAAAGGTTTCTAAAACGCACCTCATTTCTCATCTCCTTGTGCTCGGGTTCGCCATTCCAGCCACTTTACTAGCAATCTCCCTACTTGGAGCATCAGCACCTTTAACCTCCTGTTCCGTACAGGTTGCAATTTGTCCTGAGGATGAACGGGAAGACGGGGAACCAATGAGAGACTAGCTCTTGGTGTTGGGACAGGCACAGGTCACTCTATTTTCCCATCAGGAAGAAGAATTAACCACAGGCTCAGCCTGCCCCCCGGAACCAGAACAGGGCCTGAAGCCATCCGGCGCTTCTGCGGCCGGCTCCCAAAAAAGCGACTTGTAAAATGGAGCTTCAGGGCACTGCAATTCACAAACCTGCAGAGTTATAAATGATAACTCTCGTCCACAAATATATTGAGGGAAGGCAAAGAAGAGGATTAGAAATCAAGGCAGAATTGCAGGAAACAGATTTCAGGAGGTAGATTCGAATCGCCTTTAAAGCACATGAAAAGCGGCAAAACGTTGACAATGATGCCCTTGGCCAAAAAGGGCGTATGCGTTTTTTCCTGAATATATTCAGGAAAAAACGCATACGCCCTTTTTGGCCAACCAAGCAACCTGGAAAGGCAAATCAGCGCTACAAAGAAGTCTCGCTTCCCATCGGTCAAAACGGCCATGCTGAAAAAAGTGTCAAAACCAGAAATGCAGGACAGGCCATGAAGAAATGGGAGCCTTGCTACACTGATGGGCGGGATGTACATTGCCAACAGCCACTCTGGAGAAGTGTACGGTGTGTCCTGAAACATCTAAAAAACACAGCTTAGAGAGCATAGGGCACTTCCACGCATGGGGGGATAAAGTGGGAAAATTGAAAATCAGCAAGACACAAGCACCCCAAAGTTTAGGGCTGCTCTGTTGACAAGGACCTCCACTTCCTTCCACCTTAAATATCCCAGGAAAGCGAAAAATGGATAAAAAAGTTGTGGTCCTTATGTACAATGGAATATCACTCAGCCATGAAATCAATGTCATAAGGCTAGTAGCAGCATGATGAGTGGATTTAGGTAAGACGATTCTAAGTGAAATAAGTCACACAGAAAAGGACACTTCTCATAAGGTGTCACTTATAGCGGGAATGTAAAAACCGTTACACTTGAACTGAATTACAAAACAGAACAGAGTCACACATGCAGAAAACACACTATGGCTGCTTAACGGGAAAGGTGAGGTGGGGTGATACATAAAACAAGAGTTTCAAATTAGCTCAGATACCGTTCCATAAACCCAATATGTAAGAGACAAGACCTACTCCTTGCTCAGAGAACTGGACTCAACACGCCCGATTCACCGCACAAGAATATATCTGACTAGTAATAATCTTACAACCTATGTATTGATATCTCTCTGTTAGTGTGTCAAGTGGGTGTAAAGCGGCCTAAACACAGCCGTGAAAAGCAGCTAAACCCCATTATAAAAATAAATTACTTTTAAAAACCCATGAAACAAAGACAGGGAAAGAGAGAGAAATTCTTACACAATTCGTTCAGGGGCTGTGATGCAACCTGGATTGACCATATCTAGACCCACAGCTGGATGAGACATAAGGGTGGACACTCTTGGGGCTGAGAGCTTTGGTGAGGTTGGGTGAGCAAACGCAGACCCTTTATAGTAATACTGCGTGCTACCCATCGCATGGGTCCCAAATCTCCAGGTTCAAGGGCATCTTCCTACATCGAAAACATGCATGAGAAACCCAGAAGATGGTACACCGTGTGATGGGGAAAGGTTTCTAAAACGCACCTCATTTCTCATCTCCTTGTGCTCGGGTTCGCCATTCCAGCCACTTTACTAGCAATCTCCCTACTTGGAGCATCAGCACCTTTAACCTCCTGTTCCGTACAGGTTGCAATTTGTCCTGAGGATGAACGGGAAGACGGGGAACCAATGAGAGACTAGCTCTTGGTGTTGGGACAGGCACAGGTCACTCTATTTTCCCATCAGGAAGAAGAATTAACCACAGGCTCAGCCTGCCCCCCGGAACCAGAACAGGGCCTGAAGCCATCCGGCGCTTCTGCGGCCGGCTCCCAAAAAAGCGACTTTTAAAATGGAGCTTCAGGGCACTGCAATTCACAAACCTGCAGAGTTATAAATGATAACTCTCGTCCACAAATATATTGAGGGAAGGCAAAGAAGAGGATTAGAAATCAAGGCAGAATTGCAGGAAACAGATTTCAGGAGGTGGATTCGAATCGCCTTTAAAGCACATGAAAAGCGGCAAAACGTTGACAATGATGCCCTTGGCCAAAAAGGGCGTATGCGTTTTTTCCTGAATATATTCAGGAAAAAACGCATACGCCCTTTTTGGCCAACCAAGCAACCTGGAAAGGCAAATCAGCGCTACAAAGAAGTCTCGCTTCCCATCGGTCAAAAGGGCCATGCTGAAAAAAGTGTCAAAACCAGAAATGCAGGACAGGCCATGGAGAAATGGGAGCCTTGCTACACTGATGGGCGGGATGTACATTGCCAACAGCCACTCTGGAGAAGTGTACGGTGTGTCCTGAAACATCTAAAAACACAGCTTAGAGAGCATAGGGCACTTCCACGCATGGGGGGATAAAGTGGGAAAATTGAAAATCAGCAAGACACAAGCACCCCAAAGTTTAGGGCTGCTCTGTTGACAAGGACCTCCACTTCCTTCCACCTTAAATATCCCAGGAAAGCGAAAAATGGATAAAAAAGTTGTGGTCCTTATGTACAATGGAATATCACTCAGCCATGAAATCAATGTCATAAGGCTAGTAGCAGCATGATGAGTGGATTTAGGTAAGACGATTCTAAGTGAAATAAGTCACACAGAAAAGGACACTTCTCATAAGGTGTCACTTATAGAGGGAATGTAAAAACCGTTACACTTGAACTGAATTACAAAACAGAACAGAGTCACACATGCAGAAAACACACTATGGCTGCTTAACGGGAAAGGTGAGGTGGGGTGATACATAAAACAAGAGTTTCAAATTAGCTCAGATACCGTTCCATAAACCCAATATGTAATAGACAAGACCTACTCCTTGCTCAGAGAACTGGACTCAACACGCCCGATTCACCGCACAAGAATATATCTGACTAGTAATAATCTTAAAACCTATGTATTGATATCTCTCTGTTAGTGTGTCAAGTGGGTGTAAAGCGGCCTAAACACAGCCGTGAAAAGCAGCTAAACCCCATTATAAAAATAAATTACTTTTAAAAACCCATGAAACAAAGACAGGGAAAGAGAGAGAAATTCTTACACAATTCGTTCAGGGGCTGTGATGCAACCTGGATTGACCATATCTAGACCCACAGCTGGATGAGACATAAGGGTGGACACTCTTGGGGCTGAGAGCTTTGGTGAGGTTGGGTGAGCAAACGCAGACCCTTTATAGTAATACTGCGTGCTACCCATCGCATGGGTCCCAAATCTCCAGGTTCAAGGGCATCTTCCTACATCGAAAACATGCATGAGAAACCCAGAAGATGGTACACCGTGTGATGGGGAAAGGTTTCTAAAACGCACCTCATTTCTCATCTCCTTGTGCTCGGGTTCGCCATTCCAGCCACTTTACTAGCAATCTCCCTACTTGGAGCATCAGCACCTTTAACCTCCTGTTCCGTACAGGTTGCAATTTGTCCTGAGGATGAACGGGAAGACGGGGAACCAATGAGAGACTAGCTCTTGGTGTTGGGACAGGCACAGGTCACTCTATTTTCCCATCAGGAAGAAGAATTAACCACAGGCTCAGCCTGCCCCCCGGAACCAGAACAGGGCCTGAAGCCATCCGGCGCTTCTGCGGCCGGCTCCCAAAAAAGCGACTTTTAAAATGGAGCTTCAGGGCACTGCAATTCACAAACCTGCAGAGTTATAAATGATAACTCTCGTCCACAAATATATTGAGGGAAGGCAAAGAAGAGGATTAGAAATCAAGGCAGAATTGCAGGAAACAGATTTCAGGAGGTGGATTCGAATCGCCTTTAAAGCACATGAAAAGCGGCAAAACGTTGACAATGATGCCCTTGGCCAAAAAGGGCGTATGCGTTTTTTCCTGAATATATTCAGGAAAAAACGCATACGCCCTTTTTGGCCAACCAAGCAACCTGGAAAGGCAAATCAGCGCTACAAAGAAGTCTCGCTTCCCATCGGTCAAAAGGGCCATGCTGAAAAAAGTGTCAAAACCAGAAATGCAGGACAGGCCATGGAGAAATGGGAGCCTTGCTACACTGATGGGCGGGATGTACATTGCCAACAGCCACTCTGGAGAAGTGTACGGTGTGTCCTGAAACATCTAAAAACACAGCTTAGAGAGCATAGGGCACTTCCACGCATGGGGGGATAAAGTGGGAAAATTGAAAATCAGCAAGACACAAGCACCCCAAAGTTTAGGGCTGCTCTGTTGACAAGGACCTCCACTTCCTTCCACCTTAAATATCCCAGGAAAGCGAAAAATGGATACAAAAGTTGTGGTCCTTATGTACAATGGAATATCACTCAGCCATGAAATCAATGTCATAAGGCTAGTAGCAGCATGATGAGTGGATTTAGGTAAGACGATTCTAAGTGAAATAAGTCACACAGAAAAGGACACTTCTCATAAGGTGTCACTTATAGCGGGAATGTAAAAACCGTTACACTTGAACTGAATTACAAAACAGAACAGAGTCACACATGCAGAAAACACACTATGGCTGCTTAACGGGAAAGGTGAGGTGGGGTGATACATAAAACAAGAGTTTCAAATTAGCTCAGATACCGTTCCATAAACCCAATATGTAAGAGACAAGACCTACTCCTTGCTCAGAGAACTGGACTCAACACGCCCGATTCACCGCACAAGAATATATCTGACTAGTAATAATCTTACAACCTATGTATTGATATCTCTCTGTTAGTGTGTCAAGTGGGTGTAAAGCGGCCTAAACACAGCCGTGAAAAGCAGCTAAACCCCATTATAAAAATAAATTACTTTTAAAAACCCATGAAACAAAGACAGGGAAAGAGAGAGAAATTCTTACACAATTCGTTCAGGGGCTGTGATGCAACCTGGATTGACCATATCTAGACCCACAGCTGGATGAGACATAAGGGTGGACACTCTTGGGGCTGAGAGCTTTGGTGAGGTTGGGTGAGCAAACGCAGACCCTTTATAGTAATACTGCGTGCTACCCATCGCATGGGTCCCAAATCTCCAGGTTCAAGGGCATCTTCCTACATCGAAAACATGCATGAGAAACCCAGAAGATGGTACACCGTGTGATGGGG
Source organism: Balaenoptera physalus (assembly GCF_965194825.1). Lineage (NCBI taxonomy): Eukaryota > Metazoa > Chordata > Mammalia > Artiodactyla > Balaenopteridae > Balaenoptera > Balaenoptera physalus. Next base: position 161,259 of record NW_028125854.1, read on the forward strand.
AAAGGTTTCTAAAACGCACCTCATTTCTCATCTCCTTGTGCTCGGGTTCGCCATTCCAGCCACTTTACTAGCAATCTCCCTACTTGGAGCATCAGCACCTTTAACCTCCTGTTCCGTACAGGTTGCAATTTGTCCTGAGGATGAACGGGAAGACGGGGAACCAATGAGAGACTAGCTCTTGGTGTTGGGACAGGCACAGGTCACTCTATTTTCCCATCAGGAAGAAGAATTAACCACAGGCTCAGCCTGCCCCCCGGAACCAGAACAGGGCCTGAAGCCATCCGGCGCTTCTGCGGCCGGCTCCCAAAAAAGCGACTTTTAAAATGGAGCTTCAGGGCACTGCAATTCACAAACCTGCAGAGTTATAAATGATAACTCTCGTCCACAAATATATTGAGGGAAGGCAAAGAAGAGGATTAGAAATCAAGGCAGAATTGCAGGAAACAGATTTCAGGAGGTGGATTCGAATCGCCTTTAAAGCACATGAAAAGCGGCAAAACGTTGACAATGATGCCCTTGGCCAAAAAGGGCGTATGCGTTTTTTCCTGAATATATTCAGGAAAAAACGCATACGCCCTTTTTGGCCAACCAAGCAACCTGGAAAGGCAAATCAGCGCTACAAAGAAGTCTCGCTTCCCATCGGTCAAAAGGGCCATGCTGAAAAAAGTGTCAAAACCAGAAATGCAGGACAGGCCATGGAGAAATGGGAGCCTTGCTACACTGATGGGCGGGATGTACATTGCCAACAGCCACTCTGGAGAAGTGTACGGTGTGTCCTGAAACATCTAAAAACACAGCTTAGAGAGCATAGGGCACTTCCACGCATGGGGGGATAAAGTGGGAAAATTGAAAATCAGCAAGACACAAGCACCCCAAAGTTTAGGGCTGCTCTGTTGACAAGGACCTCCACTTCCTTCCACCTTAAATATCCCAGGAAAGCGAAAAATGGATACAAAAGTTGTGGTCCTTATGTACAATGGAATATCACTCAGCCATGAAATCAATGTCATAAGGCTAGTAGCAGCATGATGAGTGGATTTAGGTAAGACGATTCTAAGTGAAATAAGTCACACAGAAAAGGACACTTCTCATAAGGTGTCACTTATAGCGGGAATGTAAAAACCGTTACACTTGAACTGAATTACAAAACAGAACAGAGTCACACATGCAGAAAACACACTATGGCTGCTTAACGGGAAAGGTGAGGTGGGGTGATACATAAAACAAGAGTTTCAAATTAGCTCAGATACCGTTCCATAAACCCAATATGTAAGAGACAAGACCTACTCCTTGCTCAGAGAACTGGACTCAACACGCCCGATTCACCGCACAAGAATATATCTGACTAGTAATAATCTTACAACCTATGTATTGATATCTCTCTGTTAGTGTGTCAAGTGGGTGTAAAGCGGCCTAAACACAGCCGTGAAAAGCAGCTAAACCCCATTATAAAAATAAATTACTTTTAAAAACCCATGAAACAAAGACAGGGAAAGAGAGAGAAATTCTTACACAATTCGTTCAGGGGCTGTGATGCAACCTGGATTGACCATATCTAGACCCACAGCTGGATGAGACATAAGGGTGGACACTCTTGGGGCTGAGAGCTTTGGTGAGGTTGGGTGAGCAAACGCAGACCCTTTATAGTAATACTGCGTGCTACCCATCGCATGGGTCCCAAATCTCCAGGTTCAAGGGCATCTTCCTACATCGAAAACATGCATGAGAAACCCAGAAGATGGTACACCGTGTGATGGGGAAAGGTTTCTAAAACGCACCTCATTTCTCATCTCCTTGTGCTCGGGTTCGCCATTCCAGCCACTTTACTAGCAATCTCCCTACTTGGAGCATCAGCACCTTTAACCTCCTGTTCCGTACAGGTTGCAATTTGTCCTGAGGATGAACGGGAAGACGGGGAACCAATGAGAGACTAGCTCTTGGTGTTGGGACAGGCACAGGTCACTCTATTTTCCCATCAGGAAGAAGAATTAACCACAGGCTCAGCCTGCCCCCCGGAACCAGAACAGGGCCTGAAGCCATCCGGCGCTTCTGCGGCCGGCTCCCAAAAAAGCGACTTTTAAAATGGAGCTTCAGGGCACTGCAATTCACAAACCTGCAGAGTTATAAATGATAACTCTCGTCCACAAATATATTGAGGGAAGGCAAAGAAGAGGATTAGAAATCAAGGCAGAATTGCAGGAAACAGATTTCAGGAGGTGGATTCGAATCGCCTTTAAAGCACATGAAAAGCGGCAAAACGTTGACAATGATGCCCTTGGCCAAAAAGGGCGTATGCGTTTTTTCCTGAATATATTCAGGAAAAAACGCATACGCCCTTTTTGGCCAACCAAGCAACCTGGAAAGGCAAATCAGCGCTACAAAGAAGTCTCGCTTCCCATCGGTCAAAAGGGCCATGCTGAAAAAAGTGTCAAAACCAGAAATGCAGGACAGGCCATGGAGAAATGGGAGCCTTGCTACACTGATGGGCGGGATGTACATTGCCAACAGCCACTCTGGAGAAGTGTACGGTGTGTCCTGAAACATCTAAAAACACAGCTTAGAGAGCATAGGGCACTTCCACGCATGGGGGGATAAAGTGGGAAAATTGAAAATCAGCAAGACACAAGCACCCCAAAGTTTAGGGCTGCTCTGTTGACAAGGACCTCCACTTCCTTCCACCTTAAATATCCCAGGAAAGCGAAAAATGGATAAAAAAGTTGTGGTCCTTATGTACAATGGAATATCACTCAGCCATGAAATCAATGTCATAAGGCTAGTAGCAGCATGATGAGTGGATTTAGGTAAGACGATTCTAAGTGAAATAAGTCACACAGAAAAGGACACTTCTCATAAGGTGTCACTTATAGAGGGAATGTAAAAACCGTTACACTTGAACTGAATTACAAAACAGAACAGAGTCACACATGCAGAAAACACACTATGGCTGCTTAACGGGAAAGGTGAGGTGGGGTGATACATAAAACAAGAGTTTCAAATTAGCTCAGATACCGTTCCATAAACCCAATATGTAATAGACAAGACCTACTCCTTGCTCAGAGAACTGGACTCAACACGCCCGATTCACCGCACAAGAATATATCTGACTAGTAATAATCTTAAAACCTATGTATTGATATCTCTCTGTTAGTGTGTCAAGTGGGTGTAAAGCGGCCTAAACACAGCCGTGAAAAGCAGCTAAACCCCATTATAAAAATAAATTACTTTTAAAAACCCATGAAACAAAGACAGGGAAAGAGAGAGAAATTCTTACACAATTCGTTCAGGGGCTGTGATGCAACCTGGATTGACCATATCTAGACCCACAGCTGGATGAGACATAAGGGTGGACACTCTTGGGGCTGAGAGCTTTGGTGAGGTTGGGTGAGCAAACGCAGACCCTTTATAGTAATACTGCGTGCTACCCATCGCATGGGTCCCAAATCTCCAGGTTCAAGGGCATCTTCCTACATCGAAAACATGCATGAGAAACCCAGAAGATGGTACACCGTGTGATGGGGAAAGGTTTCTAAAACGCACCTCATTTCTCATCTCCTTGTGCTCGGGTTCGCCATTCCAGCCACTTTACTAGCAATCTCCCTACTTGGAGCATCAGCACCTTTAACCTCCTGTTCCGTACAGGTTGCAATTTGTCCTGAGGATGAACGGGAAGACGGGGAACCAATGAGAGACTAGCTCTTGGTGTTGGGACAGGCACAGGTCACTCTATTTTCCCATCAGGAAGAAGAATTAACCACAGGCTCAGCCTGCCCCCCGGAACCAGAACAGGGCCTGAAGCCATCCGGCGCTTCTGCGGCCGGCTCCCAAAAAAGCGACTTGTAAAATGGAGCTTCAGGGCACTGCAATTCACAAACCTGCAGAGTTATAAATGATAACTCTCGTCCACAAATATATTGAGGGAAGGCAAAGAAGAGGATTAGAAATCAAGGCAGAATTGCAGGAAACAGATTTCAGGAGGTGGATTCGAATCGCCTTTAAAGCACATGAAAAGCGGCAAAACGTTGACAATGATGCCCTTGGCCAAAAAGGGCGTATGCGTTTTTTCCTGAATATATTCAGGAAAAAACGCATACGCCCTTTTTGGCCAACCAAGCAACCTGGAAAGGCAAATCAGCGCTACAAAGAAGTCTCGCTTCCCATCGGTCAAAAGGGCCATGCTGAAAAAAGTGTCAAAACCAGAAATGCAGGACAGGCCATGGAGAAATGGGAGCCTTGCTACACTGATGGGCGGGATGTACATTGCCAACAGCCACTCTGGAGAAGTGTACGGTGTGTCCTGAAACATCTAAAAACACAGCTTAGAGAGCATAGGGCACTTCCACGCATGGGGGGATAAAGTGGGAAAATTGAAAATCAGCAAGACACAAGCACCCCAAAGTTTAGGGCTGCTCTGTTGACAAGGACCTCCACTTCCTTCCACCTTAAATATCCCAGGAAAGCGAAAAATGGATAAAAAAGTTGTGGTCCTTATGTACAATGGAATATCACTCAGCCATGAAATCAATGTCATAAGGCTAGTAGCAGCATGATGAGTGGATTTAGGTAAGACGATTCTAAGTGAAATAAGTCACACAGAAAAGGACACTTCTCATAAGGTGTCACTTATAGAGGGAATGTAAAAACCGTTACACTTGAACTGAATTACAAAACAGAACAGAGTCACACATGCAGAAAACACACTATGGCTGCTTAACGGGAAAGGTGAGGTGGGGTGATACATAAAACAAGAGTTTCAAATTAGCTCAGATACCGTTCCATAAACCCAATATGTAATAGACAAGACCTACTCCTTGCTCAGAGAACTGGACTCAACACGCCCGATTCACCGCACAAGAATATATCTGACTAGTAATAATCTTAAAACCTATGTATTGATATCTCTCTGTTAGTGTGTCAAGTGGGTGTAAAGCGGCCTAAACACAGCCGTGAAAAGCAGCTAAACCCCATTATAAAAATAAATTACTTTTAAAAACCCATGAAACAAAGACAGGGAAAGAGAGAGAAATTCTTACACAATTCGTTCAGGGGCTGTGATGCAACCTGGATTGACCATATCTAGACCCACAGCTGGATGAGACATAAGGGTGGACACTCTTGGGGCTGAGAGCTTTGGTGAGGTTGGGTGAGCAAACGCAGACCCTTTATAGTAATACTGCGTGCTACCCATCGCATGGGTCCCAAATCTCCAGGTTCAAGGGCATCTTCCTACATCGAAAACATGCATGAGAAACCCAGAAGATGGTACACCGTGTGATGGGGAAAGGTTTCTAAAACGCACCTCATTTCTCATCTCCTTGTGCTCGGGTTCGCCATTCCAGCCACTTTACTAGCAATCTCCCTACTTGGAGCATCAGCACCTTTAACCTCCTGTTCCGTACAGGTTGCAATTTGTCCTGAGGATGAACGGGAAGACGGGGAACCAATGAGAGACTAGCTCTTGGTGTTGGGACAGGCACAGGTCACTCTATTTTCCCATCAGGAAGAAGAATTAACCACAGGCTCAGCCTGCCCCCCGGAACCAGAACAGGGCCTGAAGCCATCCGGCGCTTCTGCGGCCGGCTCCCAAAAAAGCGACTTTTAAAATGGAGCTTCAGGGCACTGCAATTCACAAACCTGCAGAGTTATAAATGATAACTCTCGTCCACAAATATATTGAGGGAAGGCAAAGAAGAGGATTAGAAATCAAGGCAGAATTGCAGGAAACAGATTTCAGGAGGTGGATTCGAATCGCCTTTAAAGCACATGAAAAGCGGCAAAACGTTGACAATGATGCCCTTGGCCAAAAAGGGCGTATGCGTTTTTTCCTGAATATATTCAGGAAAAAACGCATACGCCCTTTTTGGCCAACCAAGCAACCTGGAAAGGCAAATCAGCGCTACAAAGAAGTCTCGCTTCCCATCGGTCAAAAGGGCCATGCTGAAAAAAGTGTCAAAACCAGAAATGCAGGACAGGCCATGGAGAAATGGGAGCCTTGCTACACTGATGGGCGGGATGTACATTGCCAACAGCCACTCTGGAGAAGTGTACGGTGTGTCCTGAAACATCTAAAAACACAGCTTAGAGAGCATAGGGCACTTCCACGCATGGGTGGATAAAGTGGGAAAATTGAAAATCAGCAAGACACAAGCACCCCAAAGTTTAGGGCTGCTCTGTTGACAAGGACCTCCACTTCCTTCCACCTTAAATATCCCAGGAAAGCGAAAAATGGATAAAAAAGTTGTGGTCCTTATGTACAATGGAATATCACTCAGCCATGAAATCAATGTCATAAGGCTAGTAGCAGCATGATGAGTGGATTTAGGTAAGACGATTCTAAGTGAAATAAGTCACACAGAAAAGGACACTTCTCATAAGGTGTCACTTATAGCGGGAATGTAAAAACCGTTACACTTGAACTGAATTACAAAACAGAACAGAGTCACACATGCAGAAAACACACTATGGCTGCTTAACGGGAAAGGTGAGGTGGGGTGATACATAAAACAAGAGTTTCAAATTAGCTCAGATACCGTTCCATAAACCCAATATGTAAGAGACAAGACCTACTCCTTGCTCAGAGAACTGGACTCAACACGCCCGATTCACCGCACAAGAATATATCTGACTAGTAATAATCTTACAACCTATGTATTGATATCTCTCTGTTAGTGTGTCAAGTGGGTGTAAAGCGGCCTAAACACAGCCGTGAAAAGCAGCTAAACCCCATTATAAAAATAAATTACTTTTAAAAACCCATGAAACAAAGACAGGGAAAGAGAGAGAAATTCTTACACAATTCGTTCAGGGGCTGTGATGCAACCTGTATTGACCATATCTAGACCCACAGCTGGATGAGACATAAGGGTGGACACTCTTGGGGCTGAGAGCTTTGGTGAGGTTGGGTGAGCAAACGCAGACCCTTTATAGTAATACTGCGTGCTACCCATCGCATGGGTCCCAAATCTCCAGGTTCAAGGGCATCTTCCTACATCGAAAACATGCATGAGAAACCCAGAAGATGGTACACCGTGTGATGGGGAAAGGTTTCTAAAACGCACCTCATTTCTCATCTCCTTGTGCTCGGGTTCGCCATTCCAGCCACTTTACTAGCAATCTCCCTACTTGGAGCATCAGCACCTTTAACCTCCTGTTCCGTACAGGTTGCAATTTGTCCTGAGGATGAACGGGAAGACGGGGAACCAATGAGAGACTAGCTCTTGGTGTTGGGACAGGCACAGGTCACTCTATTTTCCCATCAGGAAGAAGAATTAACCACAGGCTCAGCCTGCCCCCCGGAACCAGAACAGGGCCTGAAGCCATCCGGCGCTTCTGCGGCCGGCTCCCAAAAAAGCGACTTTTAAAATGGAGCTTCAGGGCACTGCAATTCACAAACCTGCAGAGTTATAAATGATAACTCTCGTCCACAAATATATTGAGGGAAGGCAAAGAAGAGGATTAGAAATCAAGGCAGAATTGCAGGAAACAGATTTCAGGAGGTGGATTCGAATCGCCTTTAAAGCACATGAAAAGCGGCAAAACGTTGACAATGATGCCCTTGGCCAAAAAGGGCGTATGCGTTTTTTCCTGAATATATTCAGGAAAAAACGCATACGCCCTTTTTGGCCAACCAAGCAACCTGGAAAGGCAAATCAGCGCTACAAAGAAGTCTCGCTTCCCATCGGTCAAAAGGGCCATGCTGAAAAAAGTGTCAAAACCAGAAATGCAGGACAGGCCATGGAGAAATGGGAGCCTTGCTACACTGATGGGCGGGATGTACATTGCCAACAGCCACTCTGGAGAAGTGTACGGTGTGTCCTGAAACATCTAAAAACACAGCTTAGAGAGCATAGGGCACTTCCACGCATGGGGGGATAAAGTGGGAAAATTGAAAATCAGCAAGACACAAGCACCCCAAAGTTTAGGGCTGCTCTGTTGACAAGGACCTCCACTTCCTTCCACCTTAAATATCCCAGGAAAGCGAAAAATGGATAAAAAAGTTGTGGTCCTTATGTACAATGGAATATCACTCAGCCATGAAATCAATGTCATAAGGCTAGTAGCAGCCTTATGAGTGGATTTAGGTAAGACGATTCTAAGTGAAATAAGTCACACAGAAAAGGACACTTCTCATAAGGTGTCACTTATAGAGGGAATGTAAAAACCGTTACACTTGAACTGAATTACAAAACAGAACAGAGTCACACATGCAGAAAACACACTATGGCTGCTTAACGGGAAAGGTGAGGTGGGGTGATACATAAAACAAGAGTTTCAAATTAGCTCAGATACCGTTCCATAAACCCAATATGTAATAGACAAGACCTACTCCTTGCTCAGAGAACTGGACTCAACACGCCCGATTCACCGCACAAGAATATATCTGACTAGTAATAATCTTAAAACCTATGTATTGATATCTCTCTGTTAGTGTGTCAAGTGGGTGTAAAGCGGCCTAAACACAGCCGTGAAAAGCAGCTAAACCCCATTATAAAAATAAATTACTTTTAAAAACCCATGAAACAAAGACAGGGAAAGAGAGAGAAATTCTTACACAATTCGTTCAGGGGCTGTGATGCAACCTGGATTGACCATATCTAGACCCACAGCTGGATGAGACATAAGGGTGGACACTCTTGGGGCTGAGAGCTTTGGTGAGGTTGGGTGAGCAAACGCAGACCCTTTATAGTAATACTGCGTGCTACCCATCGCATGGGTCCCAAATCTCCAGGTTCAAGGGCATCTTCCTACATCGAAAACATGCATGAGAAACCCAGAAGATGGTACACCGTGTGATGGGGAAAGGTTTCTAAAACGCACCTCATTTCTCATCTCCTTGTGCTCGGGTTCGCCATTCCAGCCACTTTACTAGCAATCTCCCTACTTGGAGCATCAGCACCTTTAACCTCCTGTTCCGTACAGGTTGCAATTTGTCCTGAGGATGAACGGGAAGACGGGGAACCAATGAGAGACTAGCTCTTGGTGTTGGGACAGGCACAGGTCACTCTATTTTCCCATCAGGAAGAAGAATTAACCACAGGCTCAGCCTGCCCCCCGGAACCAGAACAGGGCCTGAAGCCATCCGGCGCTTCTGCGGCCGGCTCCCAAAAAAGCGACTTGTAAAATGGAGCTTCAGGGCACTGCAATTCACAAACCTGCAGAGTTATAAATGATAACTCTCGTCCACAAATATATTGAGGGAAGGCAAAGAAGAGGATTAGAAATCAAGGCAGAATTGCAGGAAACAGATTTCAGGAGGTGGATTCGAATCGCCTTTAAAGCACATGAAAAGCGGCAAAACGTTGACAATGATGCCCTTGGCCAAAAAGGGCGTATGCGTTTTTTCCTGAATATATTCAGGAAAAAACGCATACGCCCTTTTTGGCCAACCAAGCAACCTGGAAAGGCAAATCAGCGCTACAAAGAAGTCTCGCTTCCCATCGGTCAAAAGGGCCATGCTGAAAAAAGTGTCAAAACCAGAAATGCAGGACAGGCCATGGAGAAATGGGAGCCTTGCTACACTGATGGGCGGGATGTACATTGCCAACAGCCACTCTGGAGAAGTGTACGGTGTGTCCTGAAACATCTAAAAACACAGCTTAGAGAGCATAGGGCACTTCCACGCATGGGGGGATAAAGTGGGAAAATTGAAAATCAGCAAGACACAAGCACCCCAAAGTTTAGGGCTGCTCTGTTGACAAGGACCTCCACTTCCTTCCACCTTAAATATCCCAGGAAAGCGAAAAATGGATAAAAAAGTTGTGGTCCTTATGTACAATGGAATATCACTCAGCCATGAAATCAATGTCATAAGGCTAGTAGCAGCATGATGAGTGGATTTAGGTAAGACGATTCTAAGTGAAATAAGTCACACAGAAAAGGACACTTCTCATAAGGTGTCACTTATAGCGGGAATGTAAAAACCGTTACACTTGAACTGAATTACAAAACAGAACAGAGTCACACATGCAGAAAACACACTATGGCTGCTTAACGGGAAAGGTGAGGTGGGGTGATACATAAAACAAGAGTTTCAAATTAGCTCAGATACCGTTCCATAAACCCAATATGTAATAGACAAGACCTACTCCTTGCTCAGAGAACTGGACTCAACACGCCCGATTCACCGCACAAGAATATATCTGACTAGTAATAATCTTACAACCTATGTATTGATATCTCTCTGTTAGTGTGTCAAGTGGGTGTAAAGCGGCCTAAACACAGCCGTGAAAAGCAGCTAAACCCCATTATAAAAATAAATTACTTTTAAAAACCCATGAAACAAAGACAGGGAAAGAGAGAGAAATTCTTACACAATTCGTTCAGGGGCTGTGATGCAACCTGGATTGACCATATCTAGACCCACAGCTGGATGAGACATAAGGGTGGACACTCTTGGGGCTGAGAGCTTTGGTGAGGTTGGGTGAGCAAACGCAGACCCTTTATAGTAATACTGCGTGCTACCCATCGCATGGGTCCCAAATCTCCAGGTTCAAGGGCATCTTCCTACATCGAAAACATGCATGAGAAACCCAGAAGATGGTACACCGTGTGATGGGGAAAGGTTTCTAAAACGCACCTCATTTCTCATCTCCTTGTGCTCGGGTTCGCCATTCCAGCCACTTTACTAGCAATCTCCCTACTTGGAGCATCAGCACCTTTAACCTCCTGTTCCGTACAGGTTGCAATTTCTCCTGAGGATGAACGGGAAGACGGGGAACCAATGAGAGACTAGCTCTTGGTGTTGGGACAGGCACAGGTCACTCTATTTTCCCATCAGGAAGAAGAATTAACCACAGGCTCAGCCTGCCCCCCGGAACCAGAACAGGGCCTGAAGCCATCCGGCGCTTCTGCGGCCGGCTCCCAAAAAAGCGACTTGTAAAATGGAGCTTCAGGGCACTGCAATTCACAAACCTGCAGAGTTATAAATGATAACTCTCGTCCACAAATATATTGAGGGAAGGCAAAGAAGAGGATTAGAAATCAAGGCAGAATTGCAGGAAACAGATTTCAGGAGGTGGATTCGAATCGCCTTTAAAGCACATGAAAAGCGGCAAAACGTTGACAATGATGCCCTTGGCCAAAAAGGGCGTATGCGTTTTTTCCTGAATATATTCAGGAAAAAACGCATACGCCCTTTTTGGCCAACCAAGCAACCTGGAAAGGCAAATCAGCGCTACAAAGAAGTCTCGCTTCCCATCGGTCAAAAGGGCCATGCTGAAAAAAGTGTCAAAACCAGAAATGCAGGACAGGCCATGGAGAAATGGGAGCCTTGCTACACTGATGGGCGGGATGTACATTGCCAACAGCCACTCTGGAGAAGTGTACGGTGTGTCCTGAAACATCTAAAAACACAGCTTAGAGAGCATAGGGCACTTCCACGCATGGGGGGATAAAGTGGGAAAATTGAAAATCAGCAAGACACAAGCACCCCAAAGTTTAGGGCTGCTCTGTTGACAAGGACCTCCACTTCCTTCCACCTTAAATATCCCAGGAAAGCGAAAAATGGATACAAAAGTTGTGGTCCTTATGTACAATGGAATATCACTCAGCCATGAAATCAATGTCATAAGGCTAGTAGCAGCATGATGAGTGGATTTAGGTAAGACGATTCTAAGTGAAATAAGTCACACAGAAAAGGACACTTCTCATAAGGTGTCACTTATAGCGGGAATGTAAAAACCGTTACACTTGAACTGAATTACAAAACAGAACAGAGTCACACATGCAGAAAACACACTATGGCTGCTTAACGGGAAAGGTGAGGTGGGGTGATACATAAAACAAGAGTTTCAAATTAGCTCAGATACCGTTCCATAAACCCAATATGTAATAGACAAGACCTACTCCTTGCTCAGAGAACTGGACTCAACACGCCCGATTCACCGCACAAGAATATATCTGACTAGTAATAATCTTACAACCTATGTATTGATATCTCTCTGTTAGTGTGTCAAGTGGGTGTAAAGCGGCCTAAACACAGCCGTGAAAAGCAGCTAAACCCCATTATAAAAATAAATTACTTTTAAAAACCCATGAAACAAAGACAGGGAAAGAGAGAGAAATTCTTACACAATTCGTTCAGGGGCTGTGATGCAACCTGGATTGACCATATCTAGACCCACAGCTGGATGAGACATAAGGGTGGACACTCTTGGTGCTGAGAGCTTTGGTGAGGTTGGGTGAGCAAACGCAGACCCTTTATAGTAATACTGCGTGCTACCCATCGCATGGGTCCCAAATCTCCAGGTTCAAGGGCATCTTCCTACATCGAAAACATGCATGAGAAACCCAGAAGATGGTACACCGTGTGATGGGGAAAGGTTTCTAAAACGCACCTCATTTCTCATCTCCTTGTGCTCGGGTTCGCCATTCCAGCCACTTTACTAGCAATCTCCCTACTTGGAGCATCAGCACCTTTAACCTCCTGTTCCGTACAGGTTGCAATTTGTCCTGAGGATGAACGGGAAGACGGGGAACCAATGAGAGACTAGCTCTTGGTGTTGGGACAGGCACAGGTCACTCTATTTTCCCATCAGGAAGAAGAATTAACCACAGGCTCAGCCTGCCCCCCGGAACCAGAACAGGGCCTGAAGCCATCCGGCGCTTCTGCGGCCGGCTCCCAAAAAAGCGACTTGTAAAATGGAGCTTCAGGGCACTGCAATTCACAAACCTGCAGAGTTATAAATGATAACTCTCGTCCACAAATATATTGAGGGAAGGCAAAGAAGAGGATTAGAAATCAAGGCAGAATTGCAGGAAACAGATTTCAGGAGGTGGATTCGAATCGCCTTTAAAGCACATGAAAAGCGGCAAAACGTTGACAATGATGCCCTTGGCCAAAAAGGGCGTATGCGTTTTTTCCTGAATATATTCAGGAAAAAACGCATACGCCCTTTTTGGCCAACCAAGCAACCTGGAAAGGCAAATCAGCGCTACAAAGAAGTCTCGCTTCCCATCGGTCAAAAGGGCCATGCTGAAAAAAGTGTCAAAACCAGAAATGCAGGACAGGCCATGGAGAAATGGGAGCCTTGCTACACTGATGGGCGGGATGTACATTGCCAACAGCCACTCTGGAGAAGTGTACGGTGTGTCCTGAAACATCTAAAAACACAGCTTAGAGAGCATAGGGCACTTCCACGCATGGGGGGATAAAGTGGGAAAATTGAAAATCAGCAAGACACAAGCACCCCAAAGTTTAGGGCTGCTCTGTTGACAAGGACCTCCACTTCCTTCCACCTTAAATATCCCAGGAAAGCGAAAAATGGATACAAAAGTTGTGGTCCTTATGTACAATGGAATATCACTCAGCCATGAAATCAATGTCATAAGGCTAGTAGCAGCATGATGAGTGGATTTAGGTAAGACGATTCTAAGTGAAATAAGTCACACAGAAAAGGACACTTCTCATAAGGTGTCACTTATAGCGGGAATGTAAAAACCGTTACACTTGAACTGAATTACAAAACAGAACAGAGTCACACATGCAGAAAACACACTATGGCTGCTTAACGGGAAAGGTGAGGTGGGGTGATACATAAAACAAGAGTTTCAAATTAGCTCAGATACCGTTCCATAAACCCAATATGTAAGAGACAAGACCTACTCCTTGCTCAGAGAACTGGACTCAACACGCCCGATTCACCGCACAAGAATATATCTGACTAGTAATAATCTTAAAACCTATGTATTGATATCTCTCTGTTAGTGTGTCAAGTGGGTGTAAAGCGGCCTAAACACAGCCGTGAAAAGCAGCTAAACCCCATTATAAAAATAAATTACTTTTAAAAACCCATGAAACAAAGACAGGGAAAGAGAGAGAAATTCTTACACAATTCGTTCAGGGGCTGTGATGCAACCTGGATTGACCATATCTAGACCCACAGCTGGATGAGACATAAGGGTGGACACTCTTGGGGCTGAGAGCTTTGGTGAGGTTGGGTGAGCAAACGCAGACCCTTTATAGTAATACTGCGTGCTACCCATCGCATGGGTCCCAAATCTCCAGGTTCAAGGGCATCTTCCTACATCGAAAACATGCATGAGAAACCCAGAAGATGGTACACCGTGTGATGGGGAAAGGTTTCTAAAACGCACCTCATTTCTCATCTCCTTGTGCTCGGGTTCGCCATTCCAGCCACTTTACTAGCAATCTCCCTACTTGGAGCATCAGCACCTTTAACCTCCTGTTCCGTACAGGTTGCAATTTGTCCTGAGGATGAACGGGAAGACGGGGAACCAATGAGAGACTAGCTCTTGGTGTTGGGACAGGCACAGGTCACTCTATTTTCCCATCAGGAAGAAGAATTAACCACAGGCTCAGCCTGCCCCCCGGAACCAGAACAGGGCCTGAAGCCATCCGGCGCTTCTGCGGCCGGCTCCCAAAAAAGCGACTTTTAAAATGGAGCTTCAGGGCACTGCAATTCACAAACCTGCAGAGTTATAAATGATAACTCTCGTCCACAAATATATTGAGGGAAGGCAAAGAAGAGGATTAGAAATCAAGGCAGAATTGCAGGAAACAGATTTCAGGAGGTGGATTCGAATCGCCTTTAAAGCACATGAAAAGCGGCAAAACGTTGACAATGATGCCCTTGGCCAAAAAGGGCGTATGCGTTTTTTCCTGAATATATTCAGGAAAAAACGCATACGCCCTTTTTGGCCAACCAAGCAACCTGGAAAGGCAAATCAGCGCTACAAAGAAGTCTCGCTTCCCATCGGTCAAAAGGGCCATGCTGAAAAAAGTGTCAAAACCAGAAATGCAGGACAGGCCATGGAGAAATGGGAGCCTTGCTACACTGATGGGCGGGATGTACATTGCCAACAGCCACTCTGGAGAAGTGTACGGTGTGTCCTGAAACATCTAAAAACACAGCTTAGAGAGCATAGGGCACTTCCACGCATGGGGGGATAAAGTGGGAAAATTGAAAATCAGCAAGACACAAGCACCCCAAAGTTTAGGGCTGCTCTGTTGACAAGGACCTCCACTTCCTTCCACCTTAAATATCCCAGGAAAGCGAAAAATGGATAAAAAAGTTGTGGTCCTTATGTACAATGGAATATCACTCAGCCATGAAATCAATGTCATAAGGCTAGTAGCAGCATGATGAGTGGATTTAGGTAAGACGATTCTAAGTGAAATAAGTCACACAGAAAAGGACACTTCTCATAAGGTGTCACTTATAGAGGGAATGTAAAAACCGTTACACTTGAACTGAATTACAAAACAGAACAGAGTCACACATGCAGAAAACACACTATGGCTGCTTAACGGGAAAGGTGAGGTGGGGTGATACATAAAACAAGAGTTTCAAATTAGCTCAGATACCGTTCCATAAACCCAATATGTAATAGACAAGACCTACTCCTTGCTCAGAGAACTGGACTCAACACGCCCGATTCACCGCACAAGAATATATCTGACTAGTAATAATCTTAAAACCTATGTATTGATATCTCTCTGTTAGTGTGTCAAGTGGGTGTAAAGCGGCCTAAACACAGCCGTGAAAAGCAGCTAAACCCCATTATAAAAATAAATTACTTTTAAAAACCCATGAAACAAAGACAGGGAAAGAGAGAGAAATTCTTACACAATTCGTTCAGGGGCTGTGATGCAACCTGGATTGACCATATCTAGACCCACAGCTGGATGAGACATAAGGGTGGACACTCTTGGGGCTGAGAGCTTTGGTGAGGTTGGGTGAGCAAACGCAGACCCTTTATAGTAATACTGCGTGCTACCCATCGCATGGGTCCCAAATCTCCAGGTTCAAGGGCATCTTCCTACATCGAAAACATGCATGAGAAACCCAGAAGATGGTACACCGTGTGATGGGGAAAGGTTTCTAAAACGCACCTCATTTCTCATCTCCTTGTGCTCGGGTTCGCCATTCCAGCCACTTTACTAGCAATCTCCCTACTTGGAGCATCAGCACCTTTAACCTCCTGTTCCGTACAGGTTGCAATTTGTCCTGAGGATGAACGGGAAGACGGGGAACCAATGAGAGACTAGCTCTTGGTGTTGGGACAGGCACAGGTCACTCTATTTTCCCATCAGGAAGAAGAATTAACCACAGGCTCAGCCTGCCCCCCGGAACCAGAACAGGGCCTGAAGCCATCCGGCGCTTCTGCGGCCGGCTCCCAAAAAAGCGACTTGTAAAATGGAGCTTCAGGGCACTGCAATTCACAAACCTGCAGAGTTATAAATGATAACTCTCGTCCACAAATATATTGAGGGAAGGCAAAGAAGAGGATTAGAAATCAAGGCAGAATTGCAGGAAACAGATTTCAGGAGGTGGATTCGAATCGCCTTTAAAGCACATGAAAAGCGGCAAAACGTTGACAATGATGCCCTTGGCCAAAAAGGGCGTATGCGTTTTTTCCTGAATATATTCAGGAAAAAACGCATACGCCCTTTTTGGCCAACCAAGCAACCTGGAAAGGCAAATCAGCGCTACAAAGAAGTCTCGCTTCCCATCGGTCAAAAGGGCCATGCTGAAAAAAGTGTCAAAACCAGAAATGCAGGACAGGCCATGGAGAAATGGGAGCCTTGCTACACTGATGGGCGGGATGTACATTGCCAACAGCCACTCTGGAGAAGTGTACGGTGTGTCCTGAAACATCTAAAAACACAGCTTAGAGAGCATAGGGCACTTCCACGCATGGGGGGATAAAGTGGGAAAATTGAAAATCAGCAAGACACAAGCACCCCAAAGTTTAGGGCTGCTCTGTTGACAAGGACCTCCACTTCCTTCCACCTTAAATATCCCAGGAAAGCGAAAAATGGATACAAAAGTTGTGGTCCTTATGTACAATGGAATATCACTCAGCCATGAAATCAATGTCATAAGGCTAGTAGCAGCATGATGAGTGGATTTAGGTAAGACGATTCTAAGTGAAATAAGTCACACAGAAAAGGACACTTCTCATAAGGTGTCACTTATAGAGGGAATGTAAAAACCGTTACACTTGAACTGAATTACAAAACAGAACAGAGTCACACATGCAGAAAACACACTATGGCTGCTTAACGGGAAAGGTGAGGTGGGGTGATACATAAAACAAGAGTTTCAAATTAGCTCAGATACCGTTCCATAAACCCAATATGTAATAGACAAGACCTACTCCTTGCTCAGAGAACTGGACTCAACACGCCCGATTCACCGCACAAGAATATATCTGACTAGTAATAATCTTAAAACCTATGTATTGATATCTCTCTGTTAGTGTGTCAAGTGGGTGTAAAGCGGCCTAAACACAGCCGTGAAAAGCAGCTAAACCCCATTATAAAAATAAATTACTTTTAAAAACCCATGAAACAAAGACAGGGAAAGAGAGAGAAATTCTTACACAATTCGTTCAGGGGCTGTGATGCAACCTGGATTGACCATATCTAGACCCACAGCTGGATGAGACATAAGGGTGGACACTCTTGGGGCTGAGAGCTTTGGTGAGGTTGGGTGAGCAAACGCAGACCCTTTATAGTAATACTGCGTGCTACCCATCGCATGGGTCCCAAATCTCCAGGTTCAAGGGCATCTTCCTACATCGAAAACATGCATGAGAAACCCAGAAGATGGTACACCGTGTGATGGGGAAAGGTTTCTAAAACGCACCTCATTTCTCATCTCCTTGTGCTCGGGTTCGCCATTCCAGCCACTTTACTAGCAATCTCCCTACTTGGAGCATCAGCACCTTTAACCTCCTGTTCCGTACAGGTTGCAATTTGTCCTGAGGATGAACGGGAAGACGGGGAACCAATGAGAGACTAGCTCTTGGTGTTGGGACAGGCACAGGTCACTCTATTTTCCCATCAGGAAGAAGAATTAACCACAGGCTCAGCCTGCCCCCCGGAACCAGAACAGGGCCTGAAGCCATCCGGCGCTTCTGCGGCCGGCTCCCAAAAAAGCGACTTTTAAAATGGAGCTTCAGGGCACTGCAATTCACAAACCTGCAGAGTTATAAATGATAACTCTCGTCCACAAATATATTGAGGGAAGGCAAAGAAGAGGATTAGAAATCAAGGCAGAATTGCAGGAAACAGATTTCAGGAGGTGGATTCGAATCGCCTTTAAAGCACATGAAAAGCGGCAAAACGTTGACAATGATGCCCTTGGCCAAAAAGGGCGTATGCGTTTTTTCCTGAATATATTCAGGAAAAAACGCATACGCCCTTTTTGGCCAACCAAGCAACCTGGAAAGGCAAATCAGCGCTACAAAGAAGTCTCGCTTCCCATCGGTCAAAAGGGCCATGCTGAAAAAAGTGTCAAAACCAGAAATGCAGGACAGGCCATGGAGAAATGGGAGCCTTGCTACACTGATGGGCGGGATGTACATTGCCAACAGCCACTCTGGAGAAGTGTACGGTGTGTCCTGAAACATCTAAAAACACAGCTTAGAGAGCATAGGGCACTTCCACGCATGGGGGGATAAAGTGGGAAAATTGAAAATCAGCAAGACACAAGCACCCCAAAGTTTAGGGCTGCTCTGTTGACAAGGACCTCCACTTCCTTCCACCTTAAATATCCCAGGAAAGCGAAAAATGGATAAAAAAGTTGTGGTCCTTATGTACAATGGAATATCACTCAGCCATGAAATCAATGTCATAAGGCTAGTAGCAGCATGATGAGTGGATTTAGGTAAGACGATTCTAAGTGAAATAAGTCACACAGAAAAGGACACTTCTCATAAGGTGTCACTTATAGAGGGAATGTAAAAACCGTTACACTTGAACTGAATTACAAAACAGAACAGAGTCACACATGCAGAAAACACACTATGGCTGCTTAACGGGAAAGGTGAGGTGGGGTGATACATAAAACAAGAGTTTCAAATTAGCTCAGATACCGTTCCATAAACCCAATATGTAATAGACAAGACCTACTCCTTGCTCAGAGAACTGGACTCAACACGCCCGATTCACCGCACAAGAATATATCTGACTAGTAATAATCTTAAAACCTATGTATTGATATCTCTCTGTTAGTGTGTCAAGTGGGTGTAAAGCGGCCTAAACACAGCCGTGAAAAGCAGCTAAACCCCATTATAAAAATAAATTACTTTTAAAAACCCATGAAACAAAGACAGGGAAAGAGAGAGAAATTCTTACACAATTCGTTCAGGGGCTGTGATGCAACCTGGATTGACCATATCTAGACCCACAGCTGGATGAGACATAAGGGTGGACACTCTTGGGGCTGAGAGCTTTGGTGAGGTTGGGTGAGCAAACGCAGACCCTTTATAGTAATACTGCGTGCTACCCATCGCATGGGTCCCAAATCTCCAGGTTCAAGGGCATCTTCCTACATCGAAAACATGCATGAGAAACCCAGAAGATGGTACACCGTGTGATGGGGAAAGGTTTCTAAAACGCACCTCATTTCTCATCTCCTTGTGCTCGGGTTCGCCATTCCAGCCACTTTACTAGCAATCTCCCTACTTGGAGCATCAGCACCTTTAACCTCCTGTTCCGTACAGGTTGCAATTTCTCCTGAGGATGAACGGGAAGACGGGGAACCAATGAGAGACTAGCTCTTGGTGTTGGGACAGGCACAGGTCACTCTATTTTCCCATCAGGAAGAAGAATTAACCACAGGCTCAGCCTGCCCCCCGGAACCAGAACAGGGCCTGAAGCCATCCGGCGCTTCTGCGGCCGGCTCCCAAAAAAGCGACTTGTAAAATGGAGCTTCAGGGCACTGCAATTCACAAACCTGCAGAGTTATAAATGATAACTCTCGTCCACAAATATATTGAGGGAAGGCAAAGAAGAGGATTAGAAATCAAGGCAGAATTGCAGGAAACAGATTTCAGGAGGTGGATTCGAATCGCCTTTAAAGCACATGAAAAGCGGCAAAACGTTGACAATGATGCCCTTGGCCAAAAAGGGCGTATGCGTTTTTTCCTGAATATATTCAGGAAAAAACGCATACGCCCTTTTTGGCCAACCAAGCAACCTGGAAAGGCAAATCAGCGCTACAAAGAAGTCTCGCTTCCCATCGGTCAAAAGGGCCATGCTGAAAAAAGTGTCAAAACCAGAAATGCAGGACAGGCCATGGAGAAATGGGAGCCTTGCTACACTGATGGGCGGGATGTACATTGCCAAAAGCCACTCTGGAGAAGTGTACGGTGTGTCCTGAAACATCTAAAAACACAGCTTAGAGAGCATAGGGCACTTCCACGCATGGGGGGATAAAGTGGGAAAATTGAAAATCAGCAAGACACAAGCACCCCAAAGTTTAGGGCTGCTCTGTTGACAAGGACCTCCACTTCCTTCCACCTTAAATATCCCAGGAAAGCGAAAAATGGATACAAAAGTTGTGGTCCTTATGTACAATGGAATATCACTCAGCCATGAAATCAATGTCATAAGGCTAGTAGCAGCATGATGAGTGGATTTAGGTAAGACGATTCTAAGTGAAATAAGTCACACAGAAAAGGACACTTCTCATAAGGTGTCACTTATAGCGGGAATGTAAAAACCGTTACACTTGAACTGAATTACAAAACAGAACAGAGTCACACATGCAGAAAACACACTATGGCTGCTTAACGGGAAAGGTGAGGTGGGGTGATACATAAAACAAGAGTTTCAAATTAGCTCAGATACCGTTCCATAAACCCAATATGTAAGAGACAAGACCTACTCCTTGCTCAGAGAACTGGACTCAACACGCCCGATTCACCGCACAAGAATATATCTGACTAGTAATAATCTTACAACCTATGTATTGATATCTCTCTGTTAGTGTGTCAAGTGGGTGTAAAGCGGCCTAAACACAGCCGTGAAAAGCAGCTAAACCCCATTATAAAAATAAATTACTTTTAAAAACCCATGAAACAAAGACAGGGAAAGAGAGAGAAATTCTTACACAATTCGTTCAGGGGCTGTGATGCAACCTGGATTGACCATATCTAGACCCACAGCTGGATGAGACATAAGGGTGGACACTCTTGGGGCTGAGAGCTTTGGTGAGGTTGGGTGAGCAAACGCAGACCCTTTATAGTAATACTGCGTGCTACCCATCGCATGGGTCCCAAATCTCCAGGTTCAAGGGCATCTTCCTACATCGAAAACATGCATGAGAAACCCAGAAGATGGTACACCGTGTGATGGGGAAAGGTTTCTAAAACGCACCTCATTTCTCATCTCCTTGTGCTCGGGTTCGCCATTCCAGCCACTTTACTAGCAATCTCCCTACTTGGAGCATCAGCACCTTTAACCTCCTGTTCCGTACAGGTTGCAATTTGTCCTGAGGATGAACGGGAAGACGGGGAACCAATGAGAGACTAGCTCTTGGTGTTGGGACAGGCACAGGTCACTCTATTTTCCCATCAGGAAGAAGAATTAACCACAGGCTCAGCCTGCCCCCCGGAACCAGAACAGGGCCTGAAGCCATCCGGCGCTTCTGCGGCCGGCTCCCAAAAAAGCGACTTTTAAAATGGAGCTTCAGGGCACTGCAATTCACAAACCTGCAGAGTTATAAATGATAACTCTCGTCCACAAATATATTGAGGGAAGGCAAAGAAGAGGATTAGAAATCAAGGCAGAATTGCAGGAAACAGATTTCAGGAGGTGGATTCGAATCGCCTTTAAAGCACATGAAAAGCGGCAAAACGTTGACAATGATGCCCTTGGCCAAAAAGGGCGTATGCGTTTTTTCCTGAATATATTCAGGAAAAAACGCATACGCCCTTTTTGGCCAACCAAGCAACCTGGAAAGGCAAATCAGCGCTACAAAGAAGTCTCGCTTCCCATCGGTCAAAAGGGCCATGCTGAAAAAAGTGTCAAAACCAGAAATGCAGGACAGGCCATGGAGAAATGGGAGCCTTGCTACACTGATGGGCGGGATGTACATTGCCAACAGCCACTCTGGAGAAGTGTACGGTGTGTCCTGAAACATCTAAAAACACAGCTTAGAGAGCATAGGGCACTTCCACGCATGGGGGGATAAAGTGGGAAAATTGAAAATCAGCAAGACACAAGCACCCCAAAGTTTAGGGCTGCTCTGTTGACAAGGACCTCCACTTCCTTCCACCTTAAATATCCCAGGAAAGCGAAAAATGGATAAAAAAGTTGTGGTCCTTATGTACAATGGAATATCACTCAGCCATGAAATCAATGTCATAAGGCTAGTAGCAGCATGATGAGTGGATTTAGGTAAGACGATTCTAAGTGAAATAAGTCACACAGAAAAGGACACTTCTCATAAGGTGTCACTTATAGAGGGAATGTAAAAACCGTTACACTTGAACTGAATTACAAAACAGAACAGAGTCACACATGCAGAAAACACACTATGGCTGCTTAACGGGAAAGGTGAGGTGGGGTGATACATAAAACAAGAGTTTCAAATTAGCTCAGATACCGTTCCATAAACCCAATATGTAATAGACAAGACCTACTCCTTGCTCAGAGAACTGGACTCAACACGCCCGATTCACCGCACAAGAATATATCTGACTAGTAATAATCTTAAAACCTATGTATTGATATCTCTCTGTTAGTGTGTCAAGTGGGTGTAAAGCGGCCTAAACACAGCCGTGAAAAGCAGCTAAACCCCATTATAAAAATAAATTACTTTTAAAAACCCATGAAACAAAGACAGGGAAAGAGAGAGAAATTCTTACACAATTCGTTCAGGGGCTGTGATGCAACCTGGATTGACCATATCTAGACCCACAGCTGGATGAGACATAAGGGTGGACACTCTTGGGGCTGAGAGCTTTGGTGAGGTTGGGTGAGCAAACGCAGACCCTTTATAGTAATACTGCGTGCTACCCATCGCATGGGTCCCAAATCTCCAGGTTCAAGGGCATCTTCCTACATCGAAAACATGCATGAGAAACCCAGAAGATGGTACACCGTGTGATGGGGAAAGGTTTCTAAAACGCACCTCATTTCTCATCTCCTTGTGCTCGGGTTCGCCATTCCAGCCACTTTACTAGCAATCTCCCTACTTGGAGCATCAGCACCTTTAACCTCCTGTTCCGTACAGGTTGCAATTTGTCCTGAGGATGAACGGGAAGACGGGGAACCAATGAGAGACTAGCTCTTGGTGTTGGGACAGGCACAGGTCACTCTATTTTCCCATCAGGAAGAAGAATTAACCACAGGCTCAGCCTGCCCCCCGGAACCAGAACAGGGCCTGAAGCCATCCGGCGCTTCTGCGGCCGGCTCCCAAAAAAGCGACTTGTAAAATGGAGCTTCAGGGCACTGCAATTCACAAACCTGCAGAGTTATAAATGATAACTCTCGTCCACAAATATATTGAGGGAAGGCAAAGAAGAGGATTAGAAATCAAGGCAGAATTGCAGGAAACAGATTTCAGGAGGTGGATTCGAATCGCCTTTAAAGCACATGAAAAGCGGCAAAACGTTGACAATGATGCCCTTGGCCAAAAAGGGCGTATGCGTTTTTTCCTGAATATATTCAGGAAAAAACGCATACGCCCTTTTTGGCCAACCAAGCAACCTGGAAAGGCAAATCAGCGCTACAAAGAAGTCTCGCTTCCCATCGGTCAAAAGGGCCATGCTGAAAAAAGTGTCAAAACCAGAAATGCAGGACAGGCCATGGAGAAATGGGAGCCTTGCTACACTGATGGGCGGGATGTACATTGCCAACAGCCACTCTGGAGAAGTGTACGGTGTGTCCTGAAACATCTAAAA
This sequence comes from Balaenoptera physalus, assembly GCF_965194825.1. Lineage (NCBI taxonomy): Eukaryota > Metazoa > Chordata > Mammalia > Artiodactyla > Balaenopteridae > Balaenoptera > Balaenoptera physalus. The sequence continues at coordinate 184,917 of NW_028125854.1, forward strand.
ACACAGCTTAGAGAGCATAGGGCACTTCCACGCATGGGGGGATAAAGTGGGAAAATTGAAAATCAGCAAGACACAAGCACCCCAAAGTTTAGGGCTGCTCTGTTGACAAGGACCTCCACTTCCTTCCACCTTAAATATCCCAGGAAAGCGAAAAATGGATACAAAAGTTGTGGTCCTTATGTACAATGGAATATCACTCAGCCATGAAATCAATGTCATAAGGCTAGTAGCAGCATGATGAGTGGATTTAGGTAAGACGATTCTAAGTGAAATAAGTCACACAGAAAAGGACACTTCTCATAAGGTGTCACTTATAGAGGGAATGTAAAAACCGTTACACTTGAACTGAATTACAAAACAGAACAGAGTCACACATGCAGAAAACACACTATGGCTGCTTAACGGGAAAGGTGAGATGGGGTGATACATAAAACAAGAGTTTCAAATTAGCTCAGATACCGTTCCATAAACCCAATATGTAATAGACAAGACCTACTCCTTGCTCAGAGAACTGGACTCAACACGCCCGATTCACCGCACAAGAATATATCTGACTAGTAATAATCTTAAAACCTATGTATTGATATCTCTCTGTTAGTGTGTCAAGTGGGTGTAAAGCGGCCTAAACACAGCCGTGAAAAGCAGCTAAACCCCATTATAAAAATAAATTACTTTTAAAAACCCATGAAACAAAGACAGGGAAAGAGAGAGAAATTCTTACACAATTCGTTCAGGGGCTGTGATGCAACCTGGATTGACCATATCTAGACCCACAGCTGGATGAGACATAAGGGTGGACACTCTTGGGGCTGAGAGCTTTGGTGAGGTTGGGTGAGCAAACGCAGACCCTTTATAGTAATACTGCGTGCTACCCATCGCATGGGTCCCAAATCTCCAGGTTCAAGGGCATCTTCCTACATCGAAAACATGCATGAGAAACCCAGAAGATGGTACACCGTGTGATGGGGAAAGGTTTCTAAAACGCACCTCATTTCTCATCTCCTTGTGCTCGGGTTCGCCATTCCAGCCACTTTACTAGCAATCTCCCTACTTGGAGCATCAGCACCTTTAACCTCCTGTTCCGTACAGGTTGCAATTTGTCCTGAGGATGAACGGGAAGACGGGGAACCAATGAGAGACTAGCTCTTGGTGTTGGGACAGGCACAGGTCACTCTATTTTCCCATCAGGAAGAAGAATTAACCACAGGCTCAGCCTGCCCCCCGGAACCAGAACAGGGCCTGAAGCCATCCGGCGCTTCTGCGGCCGGCTCCCAAAAAAGCGACTTTTAAAATGGAGCTTCAGGGCACTGCAATTCACAAACCTGCAGAGTTATAAATGATAACTCTCGTCCACAAATATATTGAGGGAAGGCAAAGAAGAGGATTAGAAATCAAGGCAGAATTGCAGGAAACAGATTTCAGGAGGTGGATTCGAATCGCCTTTAAAGCACATGAAAAGCGGCAAAACGTTGACAATGATGCCCTTGGCCAAAAAGGGCGTATGCGTTTTTTCCTGAATATATTCAGGAAAAAACGCATACGCCCTTTTTGGCCAACCAAGCAACCTGGAAAGGCAAATCAGCGCTACAAAGAAGTCTCGCTTCCCATCGGTCAAAAGGGCCATGCTGAAAAAAGTGTCAAAACCAGAAATGCAGGACAGGCCATGGAGAAATGGGAGCCTTGCTACACTGATGGGCGGGATGTACATTGCCAACAGCCACTCTGGAGAAGTGTACGGTGTGTCCTGAAACATCTAAAAACACAGCTTAGAGAGCATAGGGCACTTCCACGCATGGGGGGATAAAGTGGGAAAATTGAAAATCAGCAAGACACAAGCACCCCAAAGTTTAGGGCTGCTCTGTTGACAAGGACCTCCACTTCCTTCCACCTTAAATATCCCAGGAAAGCGAAAAATGGATAAAAAAGTTGTGGTCCTTATGTACAATGGAATATCACTCAGCCATGAAATCAATGTCATAAGGCTAGTAGCAGCATGATGAGTGGATTTAGGTAAGACGATTCTAAGTGAAATAAGTCACACAGAAAAGGACACTTCTCATAAGGTGTCACTTATAGAGGGAATGTAAAAACCGTTACACTTGAACTGAATTACAAAACAGAACAGAGTCACACATGCAGAAAACACACTATGGCTGCTTAACGGGAAAGGTGAGGTGGGGTGATACATAAAACAAGAGTTTCAAATTAGCTCAGATACCGTTCCATAAACCCAATATGTAATAGACAAGACCTACTCCTTGCTCAGAGAACTGGACTCAACACGCCCGATTCACCGCACAAGAATATATCTGACTAGTAATAATCTTAAAACCTATGTATTGATATCTCTCTGTTAGTGTGTCAAGTGGGTGTAAAGCGGCCTAAACACAGCCGTGAAAAGCAGCTAAACCCCATTATAAAAATAAATTACTTTTAAAAACCCATGAAACAAAGACAGGGAAAGAGAGAGAAATTCTTACACAATTCGTTCAGGGGCTGTGATGCAACCTGGATTGACCATATCTAGACCCACAGCTGGATGAGACATAAGGGTGGACACTCTTGGGGCTGAGAGCTTTGGTGAGGTTGGGTGAGCAAACGCAGACCCTTTATAGTAATACTGCGTGCTACCCATCGCATGGGTCCCAAATCTCCAGGTTCAAGGGCATCTTCCTACATCGAAAACATGCATGAGAAACCCAGAAGATGGTACACCGTGTGATGGGGAAAGGTTTCTAAAACGCACCTCATTTCTCATCTCCTTGTGCTCGGGTTCGCCATTCCAGCCACTTTACTAGCAATCTCCCTACTTGGAGCATCAGCACCTTTAACCTCCTGTTCCGTACAGGTTGCAATTTGTCCTGAGGATGAACGGGAAGACGGGGAACCAATGAGAGACTAGCTCTTGGTGTTGGGACAGGCACAGGTCACTCTATTTTCCCATCAGGAAGAAGAATTAACCACAGGCTCAGCCTGCCCCCCGGAACCAGAACAGGGCCTGAAGCCATCCGGCGCTTCTGCGGCCGGCTCCCAAAAAAGCGACTTGTAAAATGGAGCTTCAGGGCACTGCAATTCACAAACCTGCAGAGTTATAAATGATAACTCTCGTCCACAAATATATTGAGGGAAGGCAAAGAAGAGGATTAGAAATCAAGGCAGAATTGCAGGAAACAGATTTCAGGAGGTGGATTCGAATCGCCTTTAAAGCACATGAAAAGTGGCAAAACGTTGACAATGATGCCCTTGGCCAAAAAGGGCGTATGCGTTTTTTCCTGAATATATTCAGGAAAAAACGCATACGCCCTTTTTGGCCAACCAAGCAACCTGGAAAGGCAAATCAGCGCTACAAAGAAGTCTCGCTTCCCATCGGTCAAAAGGGCCATGCTGAAAAAAGTGTCAAAACCAGAAATGCAGGACAGGCCATGGAGAAATGGGAGCCTTGCTACAGTGATGGGCGGGATGTACATTGCCAACAGCCACTCTGGAGAAGTGTACGGTGTGTCCTGAAACATCTAAAAAACACAGCTTAGAGAGCATAGGGCACTTCCACGCATGGGGGGATAAAGTGGGAAAATTGAAAATCAGCAAGACACAAGCACCCCAAAGTTTAGGGCTGCTCTGTTGACAAGGACCTCCACTTCCTTCCACCTTAAATATCCCAGGAAAGCGAAAAATGGATAAAAAAGTTGTGGTCCTTATGTACAATGGAATATCACTCAGCCATGAAATCAATGTCATAAGGCTAGTAGCAGCATGATGAGTGGATTTAGGTAAGACGATTCTAAGTGAAATAAGTCACACAGAAAAGGACACTTCTCATAAGGTGTCACTTATAGAGGGAATGTAAAAACCGTTACACTTGAACTGAATTACAAAACAGAACAGAGTCACACATGCAGAAAACACACTATGGCTGCTTAACGGGAAAGGTGAGGTGGGGTGATACATAAAACAAGAGTTTCAAATTAGCTCAGATACCGTTCCATAAACCCAATATGTAATAGACAAGACCTACTCCTTGCTCAGAGAACTGGACTCAACACGCCCGATTCACCGCACAAGAATATATCTGACTAGTAATAATCTTAAAACCTATGTATTGATATCTCTCTGTTAGTGTGTCAAGTGGGTGTAAAGCGGCCTAAACACAGCCGTGAAAAGCAGCTAAACCCCATTATAAAAATAAATTACTTTTAAAAACCCATGAAACAAAGACAGGGAAAGAGAGAGAAATTCTTACACAATTCGTTCAGGGGCTGTGATGCAACCTGAATTGACCATATCTAGACCCACAGCTGGATGAGACATAAGGGTGGACACTCTTGGGGCTGAGAGCTTTGGTGAGGTTGGGTGAGCAAACGCAGACCCTTTATAGTAATACTGCATGCTACCCATCGCATGGGTCCCAAATCTCCAGGTTCAAGGGCATCTTCCTACATCGAAAACATGCATGAGAAACCCAGAAGATGGTACACCGTGTGATGGGGAAAGGTTTCTAAAACGCACCTCATTTCTCATCTCCTTGTGCTCGGGTTCGCCATTCCAGCCACTTTACTAGCAATCTCCCTACTTGGAGCATCAGCACCTTTAACCTCCTGTTCCGTACAGGTTGCAATTTGTCCTGAGGATGAACGGGAAGACGGGGAACCAATGAGAGACTAGCTCTTGGTGTTGGGACAGGCACAGGTCACTCTATTTTCCCATCAGGAAGAAGAATTAACCACAGGCTCAGCCTGCCCCCCGGAACCAGAACAGGGCCTGAAGCCATCCGGCGCTTCTGCGGCCGGCTCCCAAAAAAGAGACTTGTAAAATGGAGCTTCAGGGCACTGCAATTCACAAACCTGCAGAGTTATAAATGATAACTCTCGTCCACAAATATATTGAGGGAAGGCAAAGAAGAGGATTAGAAATCAAGGCAGAATTGCAGGAAACAGATTTCAGGAGGTAGATTCGAATCGCCTTTAAAGCACATGAAAAGCGGCAAAACGTTGACAATGATGCCCTTGGCCAAAAAGGGCGTATGCGTTTTTTCCTGAATATATTCAGGAAAAAACGCATACGCCCTTTTTGGCCAACCAAGCAACCTGGAAAGGCAAATCAGCGCTACAAAGAAGTCTCGCTTCCCATCGGTCAAAAGGGCCATGGTGAAAAAAGTGTCAAAACCAGAAATGCAGGACAGGCCATGGAGAAATGGGAGCCTTGCTACACTGATGGGCGGGATGTACATTGCCAACAGCCACTCTGGAGAAGTGTACGGTGTGTCCTGAAACATCTAAAAAACACAGCTTAGAGAGCATAGGGCACTTCCACGCATGGGGGGATAAAGTGGGAAAATTGAAAATCAGCAAAACACAAGCACCCCAAAGTTTAGGGCTGCTCTGTTGACAAGGACCTCCACTTCCTTCCACCTTAAATATCCCAGGAAAGCGAAAAATGGATAAAAAAGTTGTGGTCCTTATGTACAATGGAATATCACTCAGCCATGAAATCAATGTCATAAGGCTAGTAGCAGCATGATGAGTGGATTTAGGTAAGACGATTCTAAGTGAAATAAGTCACACAGAAAAGGACACTTCTCATAAGGTGTCACTTATAGAGGGAATGTAAAAACCGTTACACTTGAACTGAATTACAAAACAGAACAGAGTCACACATGCAGAAAACACACTATGGCTGCTTAACGGGAAAGGTGAGGTGGGGTGATACATAAAACAAGAGTTTCAAATTAGCTCAGATACCGTTCCATAAACCCAATATGTAATAGACAAGACCTACTCCTTGCTCAGAGAACTGGACTCAACACGCCCGATTCACCGCACAAGAATATATCTGACTAGTAATAATCTTAAAACCTATGTATTGATATCTCTCTGTTAGTGTGTCAAGTGGGTGTAAAGCGGCCTAAACACAGCCGTGAAAAGCAGCTAAACCCCATTATAAAAATAAATTACTTTTAAAAACCCATGAAACAAAGACAGGGAAAGAGAGAGAAATTCTTACACAATTCGTTCAGGGGCTGTGATGCAACCTGAATTGACCATATCTAGACCCACAGCTGGATGAGACATAAGGGTGGACACTCTTGGGGCTGAGAGCTTTGGTGAGGTTGGGTGAGCAAACGCAGACCCTTTATAGTAATACTGCATGCTACCCATCGCATGGGTCCCAAATCTCCAGGTTCAAGGGCATCTTCCTACATCGAAAACATGCATGAGAAACCCAGAAGATGGTACACCGTGTGATGGGGAAAGGTTTCTAAAACGCACCTCATTTCTCATCTCCTTGTGCTCGGGTTCGCCATTCCAGCCACTTTACTAGCAATCTCCCTACTTGGAGCATCAGCACCTTTAACCTCCTGTTCCGTACAGGTGGCAATTTGTCCTGAGGATGAACGGGAAGACGGGGAACCAATGAGAGACTAGCTCTTGGTGTTGGGACAGGCACAGGTCACTCTATTTTCCCATCAGGAAGAAGAATTAACCACAGGCTCAGCCTGCCCCCCGGAACCAGAACAGGGCCTGAAGCCATCCGGCGCTTCTGCGGCCGGCTCCCAAAAAAGAGACTTGTAAAATGGAGCTTCAGGGCACTGCAATTCACAAACCTGCAGAGTTATAAATGATAACTCTCGTCCACAAATATATTGAGGGAAGGCAAAGAAGAGGATTAGAAATCAAGGCAGAATTGCAGGAAACAGATTTCAGGAGGTAGATTCGAATCGCCTTTAAAGCACATGAAAAGCGGCAAAACGTTGACAATGATGCCCTTGGCCAAAAAGGGCGTATGCGTTTTTTCCTGAATATATTCAGGAAAAAACGCATACGCCCTTTTTGGCCAACCAAGCAACCTGGAAAGGCAAATCAGCGCTACAAAGAAGTCTCGCTTCCCATCGGTCAAAAGGGCCATGCTGAAAAAAGTGTCAAAACCAGAAATGCAGGACAGGCCATGGAGAAATGGGAGCCTTGCTACACTGATGGGAGGGATGTACATTGCCAACAGCCACTCTGGAGAAGTGTACGGTGTGTCCTGAAACATCTAAAAAACACAGCTTAGAGAGCATAGGGCACTTCCACGCATGGGGGGATAAAGTGGGAAAATTGAAAATCAGCAAGACACAAGCACCCCAAAGTTTAGGGCTGCTCTGTTGACAAGGACCTCCACTTCATTCCACCTTAAATATCCCAGGAAAGCGAAAAATGGATAAAAAAGTTGTGGTCCTTATGTACAATGGAATATCACTCAGCCATGAAATCAATGTCATAAGGCTAGTAGCAGCATGATGAGTGGATTTAGGTAAGACGATTCTAAGTGAAATAAGTCACACAGAAAAGGACACTTCTCATAAGGTGTCACTTATAGAGGGAATGTAAAAACCGTTACACTTGAACTGAATTACAAAACAGAACAGAGTCACACATGCAGAAAACACACTATGGCTGCTTAACGGGAAAGGTAAGGTGGGGTGATACATAAAACAAGAGTTTCAAATTAGCTCAGATACCGTTCCATAAACTCAATATGTAATAGACAAGACCTACGCCTTGCTCAGAGAACTGGACTCAACACGCCCGATTCACCGCACAAGAATATATCTGACTAGTAATAATCTTAAAACCTATGTATTGATATCTCTCTGTTAGTGTGTTAAGTGGGTGTAAAGCGGCCTAAACACAGCCGTGAAAAGCAGCTAAACCCCATTATAAAAATAAATTACTTTTAAAAACCCATGAAACAAAGACAGGGAAAGAGAGAGAAATTCTTACACAATTCGTTCAGGGGCTGTGATGCAACCTGGATTGACCATATCTAGACCCACAGCTGGATGAGACATAAGGGTGGACACTCTTGGGGCTGAGAGCTTTGGTGAGGTTGGGTGAGCAAACGCAGACCCTTTAAAGTAATACTGCGTGCTACCCATCGCATGGGTCCCAAATCTCCAGGTTCAAGGGCATCTTCCTACATCGAAAACATGCATGAGAAACCCAGAAGATGGTACACCGTGTGATGGGGAAAGTTTTCTAAAACGCACCTCATTTCTCATCTCCTTGTGCTCGGGTTCGCCATTCCAGCCACTTTACTAGCAATCTCCCTACTTGGAGCATCAGCACCTTTAACCTCCTGTTCCGTACAGGTTGCAATTTGTCCTGAGGATGAACGGGAAGACGGGGAACCAATGAGAGACTAGCTCTTGGTGTTGGGACAGGCACAGGTCACTCTATTTTCCCATCAGGAAGAAGAATTAACCACAGGCTCAGCCTGCCCCCCGGAACCAGAACAGGGCCTGAAGCCATCCGGCGCTTCTGCGGCCGGCTCCCAAAAAAGCGACTTGTAAAATGGAGCTTCAGGGCACTGCAATTCACAAACCTGCAGAGTTATAAATGATAACTCTCGTCCACAAATATATTGAGGGAAGGCAAAGAAGAGGATTAGAAATCAAGGCAGAATTGCAGGAAACAGATTTCAGGAGGTAGATTCGAATCGCCTTTAAAGCACATGAAAAGCGGCAAAACGTTGACAATGATGCCCTTGGCCAAAAAGGGCGTATGCGTTTTTTCCTGAATATATTCAGGAAAAAACGCATACGCCCTTTTTGGCCAACCAAGTAACCTGGAAAGGCAAATCAGCGCTACAAAGAAGTCTCGCTTCCCATCGGTCAAAACAGCCATGCTGAAAAAAGTGTCAAAACCAGAAATGCAGGACAGGCCATGAAGAAATGGGAGCCTTGCTACACTGATGGGCGGGATGTACATTGCCAACAGCCACTCTGGAGAAGTGTACGGTGTGTCCTGAAACATCTAAAAAACACAGCTTAGAGAGCATAGGGCACTTCCACGCATGGGGGGATAAAGTGGGAAAATTGAAAATCAGCAAGACACAAGCACCCCAAAGTTTAGGGCTGCTCTGTTGACAAGGACCTCCACTTCCTTCCACCTTAAATATCCCAGGAAAGCGAAAAATGGATAAAAAAGTTGTGGTCCTTATGTACAATGGAATATCACTCAGCCATGAAATCAATGTCATAAGGCTAGTAGCAGCATGATGAGTGGATTTAGGTAAGACGATTCTAAGTGAAATAAGTCACACAGAAAAGGACACTTCTCATAAGGTGTCACTTATAGAGGGAATGTAAAAACCGTTACACTTGAACTGAATTACAAAACAGAACAGAGTCACACATGCAGAAAACACACTATGGCTGCTTAACGGGAAAGGTGAGGTGGGGTGATACATAAAACAAGAGTTTCAAATTAGCTCAGATACCGTTCCATAAACCCAATATGGAATAGACAAGACCTACTCCTTGCTCAGAGAACTGGACTCAACACGCCCGATTCACCGCACAAGAATATATCTGACTAGTAATAATCTTAAAACCTATGTATTGATATCTCTCTCTTAGTGTGTCAAGTGGGTGTAAAGCGGCCTAAACACAGCCGTGAAAAGCAGCTAAACCCCATTATAAAAATAAATTACTTTTAAAAACCCATGAAACAAAGACAGGGAAAGAGAGAGAAATTCTTACACAATTCGTTCAGGGGCTGTGATGCAACCTGGATTGACCATATCTAGATCCACAGCTGGATGAGACATAAGGGTGGACACTCTTGAGGCTGAGAGCTTTGGTGAGGTTGGGTGAGCAAACGCAGACCCTTTAAAGTAATACTGCGTGCTACCCATCGCATGGGTCCCAAATCTCCAGGTTCAAGGGCATCTTCCTACATCGAAAACATGCATGAGAAACCCAGAAGATGGTACACCGTGTGATGGGGAAAGTTTTCTAAAACGCACCTCATTTCTCATCTCCTTGTGCTCGGGTTCGCCATTCCAGCCACTTTACTAGCAATCTCCCTACTTGGAGCATCAGCACCTTTAACCTCCTGTTCCGTACAGGTTGCAATTTGTCCTGAGGATGAACGGGAAGACGGGGAACCAATGAGAGACTAGCTCTTGGTGTTGGGACAGGCACAGGTCACTCTATTTTCCCATCAGGAAGAAGAATTAACCACAGGCTCAGCCTGCCCCCCGGAACCAGAACAGGGCCTGAAGCCATCCGGCGCTTCTGCGGCCGGCTCCCAAAAAAGCGACTTGTAAAATGGAGCTTCAGGGCACTGCAATTCACAAACCTGCAGAGTTATAAATGATAACTCTCGTCCACAAATATATTGAGGGAAGGCAAAGAAGAGGATTAGAAATCAAGGCAGAATTGCAGGAAACAGATTTCAGGAGGTAGATTCGAATCGCCTTTAAAGCACATGAAAAGCGGCAAAACGTTGACAATGATGCCCTTGGCCAAAAAGGGCATATGCGTTTTTTCCTGAATATATTCAGGAAAAAACGCATACGCCCTTTTTGGCCAACCAAGCAACCTGGAAAGGCAAATCAGCGCTACAAAGAAGTCTCGCTTCCCATCGGTCAAAACGGCCATGCTGAAAAAAGTGTCAAAACCAGAAATGCAGGACAGGCCATGAAGAAATGGGAGCCTTGCTACACTGATGGGCGGGATGTACATTGCCAACAGCCACTCTGGAGAAGTGTACGGTGTGTCCTGAAACATCTAAAAAACACAGCTTAGAGAGCATAGGGCACTTCCACGCATGGGGGGATAAAGTGGGAAAATTGAAAATCAGCAAGACACAAGCACCCCAAAGTTTAGGGCTGCTCTGTTGACAAGGACCTCCACTTCCTTCCACCTTAAATATCCCAGGAAAGCGAAAAATGGATAAAAAAGTTGTGGTCCTTATGTACAATGGAATATCACTCAGCCATGAAATCAATGTCATAAGGCTAGTAGCAGCATGATGAGTGGATTTAGGTAAGACGTTTCTAAGTGAAATAAGTCACACAGAAAAGGACACTTCTCATAAGGTGTCACTTATAGCGGGAATGTAAAAACCGTTACACTTGAACTGAATTACAAAACAGAACAGAGTCACACATGCAGAAAACACACTATGGCTGCTTAACGGGAAAGGTGAGGTGGGGTGATACATAAAACAAGAGTTTCAAATTAGCTCAGATACCGTTCCATAAACCCAATATGGAATAGACAAGACCTACTCCTTGCTCAGAGAACTGGACTCAACACGCCCGATTCACCGCACAAGAATATATCTGACTAGTAATAATCTTACAACCTATGTATTGATATCTCTCTGTTAGTGTGTCAAGTGGGTGTAAAGCGGCCTAAACACAGCCGTGAAAAGCAGCTAAGCCCCATTATAAAAATAAATTACTTTTAAAAACCCATGAAACAAAGACAGGGAAAGAGAGAGAAATTCTTACACAATTCGTTCAGGGGCTGTGATGCAACCTGGATTGACCATATCTAGACCCACAGCTGGATGAGACATAAGGGTGGACACTCTTGGGGCTGAGAGCTTTGGTGAGGTTGGGTGAGCAAACGCAGACCCTTTATAGTAATACTGCGTGCTACCCATCGCATGGGTCCCAAATCTCCAGGTTCAAGGGCATCTTCCTACATCGAAAACATGCATGAGAAACCCAGAAGATGGTACACCGTGTGATGGGGAAAGGTTTCTAAAACGCACCTCATTTCTCATCTCCTTGTGCTCGGGTTCGCCATTCCAGCCACTTTACTAGCAATCTCCCTACTTGGAGCATCAGCACCTTTAACCTCCTGTTCCGTACAGGTTGCAATTTGTCCTGAGGATGAACGGGAAGACGGGGAACCAATGAGAGACTAGCTCTTGGTGTTGGGACAGGCACAGGTCACTCTATTTTCCCATCAGGAAGAAGAATTAACCACAGGCTCAGCCTGCCCCCCGGAACCAGAACAGGGCCTGAACCCATCCGGCGCTTCTGCGGCCGGCTCCCAAAAAAGCGACTTGTAAAATGGAGCTTCAGGGCACTGCAATTCACAAACCTGCAGAGTTATAAATGATAACTCTCGTCCACAAATATATTGAGGGAAGGCAAAGAAGAGGATTAGAAATCAAGGCAGAATTGCAGGAAACAGATTTCAGGAGGTGGATTCGAATCGCCTTTAAAGCACATGAAAAGTGGCAAAACGTTGACAATGATGCCCTTGGCCAAAAAGGGCGTATGCGTTTTTTCCTGAATATATTCAGGAAAAAACGCATACGCCCTTTTTGGCCAACCAAGCAACCTGGAAAGGCAAATCAGCGCTACAAAGAAGTCTCGCTTCCCATCGGTCAAAAGGGCCATGCTGAAAAAAGTGTCAAAACCAGAAATGCAGGACAGGCCATGGAGAAATGGGAGCCTTGCTACACTGATGGGCGGGATGTACATTGCCAACAGCCACTCTGGAGAAGTGTACGGTGTGTCCTGAAACATCTAAAAAACACAGCTTAGAGAGCATAGGGCACTTGCACGCATGGGGGGATAAAGTGGGAAAATTGAAAATCAGCAAGACACAAGCACCCCAAAGTTTAGGGCTGCTCTGTTGACAAGGACCTCCACTTCCTTCCACCTTAAATATCCCAGGAAAGCGAAAAATGGATAAAAAAGTTGTGGTCCTTATGTACAATGGAATATCACTCAGCCATGAAATCAATGTCATAAGGCTAGTAGCAGCATGATGAGTGGATTTAGGTAAGACGATTCTAAGTGAAATAAGTCACACAGAAAAGGACACTTCTCATAAGGTGTCACTTATAGAGGGAATGTAAAAACCGTTACACTTGAACTGAATTACAAAACAGAACAGAGTCACACATGCAGAAAACACACTATGGCTGCTTAACGGGAAAGGTGAGGTGGGGTGATACATAAAACAAGAGTTTCAAATTAGCTCAGATACCGTTCCATAAACCCAATATGTAATAGACAAGACCTACTCCTTGCTCAGAGAACTGGACTCAACACGCCCGATTCACCGCACAAGAATATATCTGACTAGTAATAATCTTAAAACCTATGTATTGATATCTCTCTGTTAGTGTGTCAAGTGGGTGTAAAGCGGCCTAAACACAGCCGTGAAAAGCAGCTAAACCCCATTATAAAAATAAATTACTTTTAAAAACCCATGAAACAAAGACAGGGAAAGAGAGAGAAATTCTTACACAATTCGTTCAGGGGCTGTGATGCAACCTGAATTGACCATATCTAGACCCACAGCTGGATGAGACATAAGGGTGGACACTCTTGGGGCTGAGAGCTTTGGTGAGGTTGGGTGAGCAAACGCAGACCCTTTATAGTAATACTGCGTGCTACCCATCGCATGGGTCCCAAATCTCCAGGTTCAAGGGCATCTTCCTACATCGAAAACATGCATGAGAAACCCAGAAGATGGTACACCGTGTGATGGGGAAAGGTTTCTAAAACGCACCTCATTTCTCATCTCCTTGTGCTCGGGTTCGCCATTCCAGCCACTTTACTAGCAATCTCCCTACTTGGAGCATCAGCACCTTTAACCTCCTGTTCCGTACAGGTTGCAATTTGTCCTGAGGATGAACGGGAAGACGGGGAACCAATGAGAGACTAGCTCTTGGTGTTGGGACAGGCACAGGTCACTCTATTTTCCCATCAGGAAGAAGAATTAACCACAGGCTCAGCCTGCCCCCCGGAACCAGAACAGGGCCTGAAGCCATCCGGCGCTTCTGCGGCTGGCTCCCAAAAAAGCGAATTGTAAAATGGAGCTTCAGGGCACTGCAATTCACAAACCTGCAGAGTTATAAATGATAACTCTCGTCCACAAATATATTGAGGGAAGGCAAAGAAGAGGATTAGAAATCAAGGCAGAATTGCAGGAAACAGATTTCAGGAGGTAGATTCGAATCGCCTTTAAAGCACATGAAAAGCGGCAAAACGTTGACAATGATGCCCTTGGCCAAAAAGGGCGTATGCGTTTTTTCCTGAATATATTCAGGAAAAAACGCATACGCCCTTTTTGGCCAACCAAGCAACCTGGAAAGGCAAATCAGCGCTACAAAGAAGTCTCGCTTCCCATCGGTCAAAAGGGCCATGCTGAAAAAAGTATCAAAACCAGAAATGCAGGACAGGCCATGGAGAAATGGGAGCCTTGCTACACTGATGGGCGGGATGTACATTGCCAACAGCCACTCTGGAGAAGTGTACGGTGTGTCCTGAAACATCTAAAAAACACAGCTTAGAGAGCATAGGGCACTTCCACGCATGGGGGGATAAAGTGGGAAAATTGAAAATCAGCAAGACACAAGCACCCCAAAGTTTAGGGCTGCTCTGTTGACAAGGACCTCCACTTCCTTCCACCTTAAATATCCCAGGAAAGCGAAAAATGGATAAAAAAGTTGTGGTCCTTATGTACAATGGAATATCACTCAGCCATGAAATCAATGTCATAAAGCTAGTAGCAGCATGATGAGTGGATTTAGGTAAGACGATCCTAAGTGAAATAAGTCACACAGAAAAGGACACTTCTCATAAGGTGTCACTTATAGAGGGAATGTAAAAACCGTTACACTTGAACTGAATTACAAAACAGAACAGAGTCACACATGCAGAAAACACACTATGGCTGCTTAACGGGAAAGGTGAGGTGGGGTGATACATAAAACAAGAGTTTCAAATTAGCTCAGATACCGTTCCATAAACCCAATATGGAATAGACAAGACCTACTCCTTGCTCAGAGAACTGGACTCAACACGCCCGATTCACCGCACAAGAATATATCTGACTAGTAATAATCTTAAAACCTATGTATTGATATCTCTCTGTTAGTGTGTCAAGTGGGTGTAAAGCGGCCTAAACACAGCCGTGAAAAGCAGCTAAACCCCATTATAAAAATAAATTACTTTTAAAAACCCATGAAACAAAGACAGGGAAAGAGAGAGAAATTCTTACACAATTCGTTCAGGGGCTGTGATGCAACCTGGATTGACCATATCTAGATCCACAGCTGGATGAGACATAAGGGTGGACACTCTTGAGGCTCAGAGCTTTGGTGAGGTTGGGTGAGCAAACGCAGACCCTTTAAAGTAATACTGCATGCTACCCATCGCATGGGTCCCAAATCTCCAGGTTCAAGGGCATCTTCCTACATCGAAAACATGCATGAGAAACCCAGAAGATGGTACACCGTGTGATGGGGAAAGGTTTCTAAAACGCACCTCATTTCTCATCTCCTTGTGCTCGGGTTCGCCATTCCAGCCACTTTACTAGCAATCTCCCTACTTGGAGCATCAGCACCTTTAACCTCCTGTTCCGTACAGGTTGCAATTTGTCCTGAGGATGAACGGGAAGACGGGGAACCAATGAGAGACTAGCTCTTGGTGTTGGGACAGGCACAGGTCACTCTATTTTCCCATCAGGAAGAAGAATTAACCACAGGCTCAGCCTGCCCCCCGGAACGAGAACAGGGCCTGAAGCCATCCGGCGCTTCTGCGGCCGGCTCCCAAAAAAGCGACTTGTAAAATGGAGCTTCAGGGCACTGCAATTCACAAACCTGCAGAGTTATAAATGATAACTCTCGTCCACAAATATATTGAGGGAAGGCAAAGAAGAGGATTAGAAATCAAGGCAGAATTGCAGGAAACAGATTTCAGGAGGTAGATTCGAATCGCCTTTAAAGCACATGAAAAGCGGCAAAACGTTGACAATGATGCCCTTGGCCAAAAAGGGCGTATGCGTTTTTTCCTGAATATATTCAGGAAAAAACGCATACGCCCTTTTTGGCCAACCAAGCAACCTGGAAAGGCAAATCAGCGCTACAAAGAAGTCTCGCTTCCCATCGGTCAAAAGGGCCATGCTGAAAAAAGTATCAAAACCAGAAATGCAGGACAGGCCATGGAGAAATGGGAGCCTTGCTACACTGATGGGCGGGATGTACATTGCCAACAGCCACTCTGGAGAAGTGTACGGTGTGTCCTGAAACATCTAAAAAACACAGCTTAGAGAGCATAGGGCACTTCCACGCATGGGGGGATAAAGTGGGAAAATTGAAAATCAGCACGACACAAGCACCCCAAAGTTTAGGGCTGCTCTGTTGACAAGGACCTCCACTTCCTTCCACCTTAAATATCCCAGGAAAGCGAAAAATGGATACAAAAGTTGTGGTCCTTATGTACAATGGAATATCACTCAGCCATGAAATCAATGTCATAAGGCTAGTAGCAGCATGATGAGTGGATTTAGGTAAGACGATTCTAAGTGAAATAAGTCACACAGAAAAGGACACTTCTCATAAGGTGTCACTTATAGAGGGAATGTAAAAACCGTTACACTTGAACTGAATTACAAAACAGAACAGAGTCACTCATGCAGAAAACACACTATGGCTGCTTAACGGGAAAGGTGAGGTGGGGTGATACATAAAACAAGAGTTTCAAATTAGCTCAGATACCGTTCCATAAACCCAATATGTAATAGACAAGACCTACTCCTTGCTCAGAGAACTGGACTCAACACGCCCGATTCACCGCACAAGAATATATCTGACTAGTAATAATCTTAAAACCTATGTATTGATATCTCTCTGTTAGTGTGTCAAGTGGGTGTAAAGCGGCCTAAACACAGCCGTGAAAAGCAGCTAAACCCCATTATAAAAATAAATTACTTTTAAAAACCCATGAAACAAAGACAGGGAAAGAGAGAGAAATTCTTACACAATTCGTTCAGGGGCTGTGATGCAACCTGGATTGACCATATCTAGATCCACAGCTGGATGAGACATAAGGGTGGACACTCTTGAGGCTCAGAGCTTTGGTGAGGTTGGGTGAGCAAACGCAGACCCTTTAAAGTAATACTGCATGCTACCCATCGCATGGGTCCCAAATCTCCAGGTTCAAGGGCATCTTCCTACATCGAAAACATGCATGAGAAACCCAGAAGATGGTACACCGTGTGATGGGGAAACGTTTCTAAAACGCACCTCATTTCTCATCTCCTTGTGCTCGGGTTCGCCATTCCAGCCACTTTACTAGCAATCTCCCTACTTGGAGCATCAGCACCTTTAACCTCCTGTTCCGTACAGGTTGCAATTTGTCCTGAGGATGAACGGGAAGACGGGGAACCAATGAGAGACTAGCTCTTGGTGTTGGGACAGGCACAGGTCACTCTATTTTCCCATCAGGAAGAAGAATTAACCACAGGCTCAGCCTGCCCCCCGGAACCAGAACAGGGCCTGAAGCCATCCGGCGCTTCTGCGGCCGGCTCCCAAAAAAGCGACTTGTAAAATGGAGCTTCAGGGCACTGCAATTCACAAACCTGCAGAGTTATAAATGATAACTCTCGTCCACAAATATATTGAGGGAAGGCAAAGAAGAGGATTAGAAATCAAGGCAGAATTGCAGGAAACAGATTTCAGGAGGTAGATTCGAATCGCCTTTAAAGCACATGAAAAGCGGCAAAACGTTGACAATGATGCCCTTGGCCAAAAAGGGCGTATGCGTTTTTTCCTGAATATATTCAGGAAAAAACGCATACGCCCTTTTTGGCCAACCAAGCAACCTGGAAAGGCAAATCAGCGCTACAAAGAAGTCTCGCTTCCCATCGGTCAAAAGGGCCATGCTGAAAAAAGTGTCAAAACCAGAAATGCAGGACAGGCCATGGAGAAATGGGAGCCTTGCTACACTGATGGGAGGGATGTACATTGCCAACAGCCACTCTGGAGAAGTGTACGGTGTGTCCTGAAACATCTAAAAAACACAGCTTAGAGAGCATAGGGCACTTCCACGCATGGGGGGATAAAGTGGGAAAATTGAAAATCAGCAAGACACAAGCACCCCAAAGTTTAGGGCTGCTCTGTTGACAAGGACCTCCACTTCCTTCCACCTTAAATATCCCAGGAACGCGAAAAATGGATAAAAAAGTTGTGGTCCTTATGTACAATGGAATATCACTCAGCCATGAAATCAATGTCATAAGGCTAGTAGCAGCATGATGAGTGGATTTAGGTAAGACGATTCTAAGTGAAATAAGTCACACAGAAAAGGACACTTCTCATAAGGTGTCACTTATAGCGGGAATGTAAAAACCGTTACACTTGAACTGAATTACAAAACAGAACAGAGTCACACATGCAGAAAACACACTATGGCTGCTTAACGGGAAAGGTGAGGTGGGGTGATACATAAAACAAGAGTTTCAAATTAGCTCAGATACCGTTCCATAAACCCAATATGTAATAGACAAGACCTACTCCTTGCTCAGAGAACTGGACTCAACACGCCCGATTCACCGCACAAGAATATATCTGACTAGTAATAATCTTACAACCTATGTATTGATATCTCTCTGTTAGTGTGTCAAGTGGGTGTAAAGCGGCCTAAACACAGCCGTGAAAAGCAGCTAAACCCCATTATAAAAATAAATTACTTTTAAAAACCCATGAAACAAAGACAGGGAAAGAGAGAGAAATTCTTACACAATTCGTTCAGGGGCTGTGATGCAACCTGGATTGACCATATCTAGACCCACAGCTGGATGAGACATAAGGGTGGACACTCTTGGGGCTGAGAGCTTTGGTGAGGTTGGGTGAGCAAACGCAGACCCTTTATAGTAATACTGCGTGCTACCCATCGCATGGGTCCCAAATCTCCAGGTTCAAGGGCATCTTCCTACATCGAAAACATGCATGAGAAACCCAGAAGATGGTACACCGTGTGATGGGGAAAGGTTTCTAAAACGCACCTCATTTCTCATCTCCTTGTGCTCGGGTTCGCCATTCCAGCCACTTTACTAGCAATCTCCCTACTTGGAGCATCAGCACCTTTAACCTCCTGTTCCGTACAGGTTGCAATTTGTCCTGAGGATGAACGGGAAGACGGGGAACCAATGAGAGACTAGCTCTTGGTGTTGGGACAGGCACAGGTCACTCTATTTTCCCATCAGGAAGAAGAATTAACCACAGGCTCAGCCTGCCCCCCGGAAGCAGAACAGGGCCTGAAGCCATCCGGCGCTTCTGCGGCCGGCTCCCAAAACAGCGACTTTTAAAATGGAGCTTCAGGGCACTGCAATTCACAAACCTGCAGAGTTATAAATGATAACTCTCGTCCACAAATATATTGAGGGAAGGCAAAGAAGAGGATTAGAAATCAAGGCAGAATTGCAGGAAACAGATTTCAGGAGGTGGATTCGAATCGCCTTTAAAGCACATGAAAAGCGGCAAAACGTTGACAATGATGCCCTTGGCCAAAAAGGGCGTATGCGTTTTTTCCTGAATATATTCAGGAAAAAACGCATACGCCCTTTTTGGCCAACCAAGCAACCTGGAAAGGCAAATCAGCGCTACAAAGAAGTCTCGCTTCCCATCGGTCAAAAGGGCCATGCTGAAAAAAGTGTCAAAACCAGAAATGCAGGACAGGCCATGGAGAAATGGGAGCCTTGCTACACTGATGGGCGGGATGTACATTGCCAACAGCCACTCTGGAGAAGTGTACGGTGTGTCCTGAAACATCTAAAAACACAGCTTAGAGAGCATAGGGCACTTCCACGCATGGGGGGATAAAGTGGGAAAATTGAAAATCAGCAAGACACAAGCACCCCAAAGTTTAGGGCTGCTCTGTTGACAAGGACCTCCACTTCCTTCCACCTTAAATATCCCAGGAAAGCGAAAAATGGATAAAAAAGTTGTGGTCCTTATGTACAATGGAATATCACTCAGCCATGAAATCAATGTCATAAGGCTAGCAGCATCATGATGAGTGGATTTAGGTAAGACGATTCTAAGTGAAATAAGTCACACAGAAAAGGACACTTCTCATAAGGTGTCACTTATAGAGGGAATGTAAAAACCGTTACACTTGAACTGAATTACAAAACAGAACAGAGTCACTCATGCAGAAAACACACTATGGCTGCTTAACGGGAAAGGTGAGGTGGGGTGATACATAAAACAAGAGTTTCAAATTAGCTCAGATACCGTTCCATAAACCCAATATGTAATAGACAAGACCTACTCCTTGCTCAGAGAACTGGACTCAACACGCCCGATTCACCGCACAAGAATATATCTGACTAGTAATAATCTTAAAACCTATGTATTGATATCTCTCTGTTAGTGTGTCAAGTGGGTGTAAAGCGGCCTAAACACAGCCGTGAAAAGCAGCTAAACCCCATTATAAAAATAAATTATTTTTAAAAACCCATGAAACAAAGACAGGGAAAGAGAGAGAAATTCTTACACAATTCGTTCAGGGGCTGTGATGCAACCTGGATTGACCATATCTAGATCCACAGCTGGTTGAGACATAAGGGTGGACACTCTTGAGGCTCAGAGCTTTGGTGAGGTTGGGTGAGCAAACGCAGACCCTGTAAAGTAATACTGCATGCTACCCATCGCATGGGTCCCAAATCTCCAGGTTCAAGGGCATCTTCCTACATCGAAAACATGCATGAGAAACCCAGAAGATGGTACACCGTGTGATGGGGAAAGGTTTCTAAAACGCACCTCATTTCTCATCTCCTTGTGCTCGGGTTCGCCATTCCAGCCACTTTACTAGCAATCTCCCTACTTGGAGCATCAGCACCTTTAACCTCCTGTTCCGTACAGGTTGCAATTTGTCCTGAGGATGAACGGGAAGACGGGGAACCAATGAGAGACTAGCTCTTGGTGTTGGGACAGGCACAGGTCACTCTATTTTCCCATCAGGAAGAAGAATTAACCACAGGCTCAGCCTGCCCCCCGGAACCAGAACAGGGCCTGAAGCCATCCGGCGCTTCTGCGGCCGGCTCCCAAAAAAGCGACTTGTAAAATGGAGCTTCAGGGCACTGCAATTCACAAACCTGCAGAGTTATAAATGATAACTCTCGTCCACAAATATATTGAGGGAAGGCAAAGAAGAGGATTAGAAATCAAGGCAGAATTGCAGGAAACAGATTTCAGGAGGTGGATTCGAATCGCCTTTAAAGCACATGAAAAGTGGCAAAACGTTGACAATGATGCCCTTGGCCAAAAAGGGCGTATGCGTTTTTTCCTGAATATATTCAGGAAAAAACGCATACGCCCTTTTTGGCCAACCAAGCAACCTGGAAAGGCAAATCAGCGCTACAAAGAAGTCTCGCTTCCCATCGGTCAAAAGGGCCATGCTGAAAAAAGTGTCAAAACCAGAAATGCAGGACAGGCCATGGAGAAATGGGAGCCTTGCTACACTGATGGGCGGGATGTACATTGCCAACAGCCACTCTGGAGAAGTGTACGGTGTGTCCTGAAACATCTAAAAAACACAGCTTAGAGAGCATAGGGCACTTCCACGCATGGGGGGATAAAGTGGGAAAATTGAAAATCAGCAAGACACAAGCACCCCAAAGTTTAGGGCTGCTCTGTTGACAAGGACCTCCACTTCCTTCCACCTTAAATATCCCAGGAAAGCGAAAAATGGATAAAAAAGTTGTGGTCCTTATGTACAATGGAATATCACTCAGCCATGAAATCAATGTCATAAGGCTAGTAGCAGCATGATGAGTGGATTTAGGTAAGACGATTCTAAGTGAAATAAGTCACACAGAAAAGGACACTTCTCATAAGGTGTCACTTATAGAGGGAATGTAAAAACCGTTACACTTGAACTGAATTACAAAACAGAACAGAGTCACACATGCAGAAAACACACTATGGCGGCTTAACGGGAAAGGTGAGGTGGGGTGATACATAAAACAAGAGTTTCAAATTAGCTCAGATACCGTTCCATAAACCCAATATGTAATAGACAAGACCTACTCCTTGCTCAGAGAACTGGACTCAACACGCCCGATTCACCGCACAAGAATATATCTGACTAGTAATAATCTTAAAACCTATGTATTGATATCTCTCTGTTAGTGTGTCAAGTGGGTGTAAAGCGGCCTAAACACAGCCGTGAAAAGCAGCTAAACCCCATTATAAAAATAAATTACTTTTAAAAACCCATGAAACAAAGACAGGGAAAGAGAGAGAAATTCTTACACAATTCGTTCAGGGGCTGTGATGCAACCTGGATTGACCATATCTAGACCCACAGCTGGATGAGACATAAGGGTGGACACTCTTGGGGCTGAGAGGTTTGGTGAGGTTGGGTGAGCAAACGCAGACCCTTTAAAGTAATACTGCGTGCTACCCATCGCATGGGTCCCAAATCTCCAGGTTCAAGGGCATCTTCCTACATCGAAAACATGCATGAGAAACCCAGAAGATGGTACACCGTGTGATGGGGAAAGGTTTCTAAAACGCACCTCATTTCTCATCTCCTTGTGCTCGGGTTCGCCATTCCAGCCACTTTACTAGCAATCTCCCTACTTGGAGCATCAGCACCTTTAACCTCCTGTTCCGTACAGGTTGCAATTTGTCCTGAGGATGAACGGGAAGACGGGGAACCAATGAGAGACTAGCTCTTGGTGTTGGGACAGGCACAGGTCACTCTATTTTCATATCAGGAAGAAGAATTAACCACAGGCTCAGCCTGCCCCCCGGAACCAGAACAGGGCCTGAAGCCATCCGGCACTTCTGCGGCCGGCTCCCAAAAAAGCGACTTGTAAAATGGAGCTTCAGGGCACTGCAATTCACAAACCTGCAGAGTTATAAATGATAACTCTCGTCCACAAATATATTGAGGGAAGGCAAAGAAGAGGATTAGAAATCAAGGCAGAATTGCAGGAAACAGATTTCAGGAGGTGGATTCGAATCGCCTTTAAAGCACATGAAAGGTGGCAAAACGTTGACAATGATGCCCTTGGCCAAAAAGGGCGTATGCGTTTTTTCCTGAATATATTCAGGAAAAAACGCATACGCCCTTTTTGGCCAACCAAGCAACCTGGAAAGGCAAATCAGCGCTACAAAGAAGTCTCGCTTCCCATCGGTCAAAAGGGCCATGCTGAAAAAAGTGTCAAAACCAGAAATGCAGGACAGGCCATGGAGAAATGGGAGCCTTGCTACACTGATGGGCGGGATGTACATTGCCAACAGCCACTCTGGAGAAGTGTACGGTGTGTCCTGAAACATCTAAAAAACACAGCTTAGAGAGCATAGGGCACTTCCACGCATGGGGGGATAAAGTGGGAAAATTGAAAATCAGCAAGACACAAGCACCCCAAAGTTTAGGGCTGCTCTGTTGACAAGGACCTCCACTTCCTTCCACCTTAAATATCCCAGGAAAGCGAAAAATGGATAAAAAAGTTGTGGTCCTTATGTACAATGGAATATCACTCAGCCATGAAATCAATGTCATAAGGCTAGTAGCAGCATGATGAGTGGATTTAGGTAAGACGATTCTAAGTGAAATAAGTCACACAGAAAAGGACACTTCTCATAAGGTGTCACTTATAGAGGGAATGTAAAAACCGTTACACTTGAACTGAATTACAAAACAGAACAGAGTCACACATGCAGAAAACACACTATGGCTGCTTAACGGGAAAGGTGAGGTGGGGTGATACATAAAACAAGAGTTTCAAATTAGCTCAGATACCGTTCCATAAACCCAATATGGAATAGACAAGACCTACTCCTTGCTCAGAGAACTGGACTCAACACGCCCGATTCACCGCACAAGAATATATCTGACTAGTAATAATCTTAAAACCTATGTATTGATATCTCTCTGTTAGTGTGTCAAGTGGGTGTAAAGCGGCCTAAACACAGCCGTGAAAAGCAGCTAAACCCCATTATAAAAATAAATTACTTTTAAAAACCCATGAAACAAAGACAGGGAAAGAGAGAGAAATTCTTACACAATTCGTTCAGGGGCTGTGATGCAACCTGGATTGACCATATCTAGACCCACAGCTGGATGAGACATAAGGGTGGACACTCTTGGGGCTGAGAGGTTTGGTGAGGTTGGGTGAGCAAACGCAGACCCTTTAAAGTAATACTGCGTGCTACCCATCGCATGGGTCCCAAATCTCCAGGTTCAAGGGCATCTTCCTACATCGAAAACATGCATGAGAAACCCAGAAGATGGTACACCGTGTGATGGGGAAAGGTTTCTAAAACGCACCTCATTTCTCATCTCCTTGTGCTCGGGTTCGCCATTCCAGCCACTTTACTAGCAATCTCCCTACTTGGAGCATCAGCACCTTTAACCTCCTGTTCCGTACAGGTTGCAATTTGTCCTGAGGATGAACGGGAAGACGGGGAACCAATGAGAGACTAGCTCTTGGTGTTGGGACAGGCACAGGTCACTCTATTTTCCCATCAGGAAGAAGAATTAACCACAGGCTCAGCCTGCCCCCCGGAACCAGAACAGGGCCTGAAGCCATCCGGCGCTTCTGCGGCCGGCTCCCAAAAAAGCGACTTGTAAAATGGAGCTTCAGGGCACTGCAATTCACAAACCTGCAGAGTTATAAATGATAACTCTCGTCCACAAATATATTGAGGGAAGGCAAAGAAGAGGATTAGAAATCAAGGCAGAATTGCAGGAAACAGATTTCAGGAGGTAGATTCGAATCGCCTTTAAAGCACATGAAAAGCGGCAAAACGTTGACAATGATGCCCTTGGCCAAAAAGGGCGTATGCGTTTTTTCCTGAATATATTCAGGAAAAAACGCATACGCCCTTTTTGGCCAACCAAGCAACCTGGAAAGGCAAATCAGCGCTACAAAGAAGTCTCGCTTCCCATCGGTCAAAAGGGCCATGCTGAAAAAAGTATCAAAACCAGAAATGCAGGACAGGCCATGGAGAAATGGGAGCCTTGCTACACTGATGGGCGGGATGTACATTGCCAACAGCCACTCTGGAGAAGTGTACGGTGTGTCCTGAAACATCTAAAAAACACAGCTTAGAGAGCATAGGGCACTTCCACGCATGGGGGGATAAAGTGGGAAAATTGAAAATCAGCAAGACACAAGCACCCCAAAGTTTAGGGCTGCTCTGTTGACAAGGACCTCCACTTCCTTCCACCTTAAATATCCCAGGAAAGCGAAAAATGGATAAAAAAGTTGTGGTCCTTATGTACAATGGAATATCACTCAGCCATGAAATCAATGTCATAAGGCTAGTAGCAGCATGATGAGTGGATTTAGGTAAGACGATTCTAAGTGAAATAAGTCACACAGAAAAGGACACTTCTCATAAGGTGTCACTTATAGAGGGAATGTAAAAACCGTTACACTTGAACTGAATTACAAAACAGAACAGAGTCACTCATGCAGAAAACACACTATGGCTGCTTAACGGGAAAGGTGAGGTGGGGTGATACATAAAACAAGAGTTTCAAATTAGCTCAGATACCGTTCCATAAACCCAATATGTAATAGACAAGACCTACTCCTTGCTCAGAGAACTGGACTCAACACGCCCGATTCACCGCACAAGAATATATCTGACTAGTAATAATCTTAAAACCTATGTATTGATATCTCTCTGTTAGTGTGTCAAGTGGGTGTAAAGCGGCCTAAACACAGCCGTGAAAAGCAGCTAAACCCCATTATAAAAATAAATTACTTTTAAAAACCCATGAAACAAAGACAGGGAAAGAGAGAGAAATTCTTACACAATTCGTTCAGGGGCTGTGATGCAACCTGGATTGACCATATCTAGATCCACAGCTGGATGAGACATAAGGGTGGACACTCTTGAGGCTCAGAGCTTTGGTGAGGTTGGGTGAGCAAACGCAGACCCTTTAAAGTAATACTGCATGCTACCCATCGCATGGGTCCCAAATCTCCAGGTTCAAGGGCATCTTCCTACATCGAAAACATGCATGAGAAACCCAGAAGATGGTACACCGTGTGATGGGGAAAGGTTTCTAAAACGCACCTCATTTCTCATCTCCTTGTGCTCGGGTTCGCCATTCCAGCCACTTTACTAGCAATCTCCCTACTTGGAGCATCAGCACCTTTAACCTCCTGTTCCGTACAGGTTGCAATTTGTCCTGAGGATGAACGGGAAGACGGGGAACCAATGAGAGACTAGCTCTTGGTGTTGGGACAGGCACAGGTCACTCTATTTTCCCATCAGGAAGAAGAATTAACCACAGGCTCAGCCTGCCCCCCGGAACCAGAACAGGGCCTGAAGCCATCCGGCGCTTCTGCGGCCGGCTCCCAAAACAGCGACTTGTAAAATGGAGCTTCAGGGCACTGCAATTCACAAACCTGCAGAGTTATAAATGATAACTCTCGTCCACAAATATATTGAGGGAAGGCAAAGAAGAGGATTAGAAATCAAGGCAGAATTGCAGGAAACAGATTTCAGGAGGTGGATTCGAATCGCCTTTAAAGCACATGAAAAGTGGCAAAACGTTGACAATGATGCCCTTGGCCAAAAAGGGCGTATGCGTTTTTTCCTGAATATATTCAGGAAAAAACGCATACGCCCTTTTTGGCCAACCAAGCAACCTGGAAAGGCAAATCAGCGCTACAAAGAAGTCTCGCTTCCCATCGGTCAAAAGGGCCATGCTGAAAAAAGTGTCAAAACCAGAAATGCAGGACAGGCCATGGAGAAATGGGAGCCTTGCTACACTGATGGGCGGGATGTACATTGCCAACAGCCACTCTGGAGAAGTGTACGGTGTGTCCTGAAACATCTAAAAAACACAGCTTAGAGAGCATAGGGCACTTCCACGCATGGGGGGATAAAGTGGGAAAATTGAAAATCAGCAAGACACAAGCACCCCAAAGTTTAGGGCTGCTCTGTTGACAAGGACCTCCACTTCCTTCCACCTTAAATATCCCAGGAAAGCGAAAAATGGATACAAAAGTTGTGGTCCTTATGTACAATGGAATATCACTCAGCCATGAAATCAATGTCATAAGGCTAGTAGCAGCATGATGAGTGGATTTAGGTAAGACGATTCTAAGTGAAATAAGTCACACAGAAAAGGACACTTCTCATAAGGTGTCACTTATAGAGGGAATGTAAAAACCGTTACACTTGAACTGAATTACAAAACAGAACAGAGTCACACATGCAGAAAACACACTATGGCTGCTTAACGGGAAAGGTGAGGTGGGGTGATACATAAAACAAGAGTTTCAAATTAGCTCAGATACCGTTCCATAAACCCAATATGTAATAGACAAGACCTACTCCTTGCTCAGAGAACTGGACTCAACACGCCCGATTCCCCGCACAAGAATATATCTGACTAGTAATAATCTTAAAACCTATGTATTGATATCTCTCTGTTAGTGTGTCAAGTGGGTGTAAAGCGGCCTAAACACAGCCGTGAAAAGCAGCTAAACCCCATTATAAAAATAAATTACTTTTAAAAACCCATGAAACAAAGACAGGGAAAGAGAGAGAAATTCTTACACAATTCGTTCAGGGGCTGTGATGCAACCTGGATTGACCATATCTAGACCCACAGCTGGATGAGACATAAGGGTGGACACTCTTGGGGCTGAGAGGTTTGGTGAGGTTGGGTGAGCAAACGCAGACCCTTTAAAGTAATACTGCGTGCTACCCATCGCATGGGTCCCAAATCTCCAGGTTCAAGGGCATCTTCCTACATCGAAAACATGCATGAGAAACCCAGAAGATGGTACACCGTGTGATGGGGAAAGGTTTCTAAAACGCACCTCATTTCTCATCTCCTTGTGCTCGGGTTCGCCATTCCAGCCACTTTACTAGCAATCTCCCTACTTGGAGCATCAGCACCTTTAACCTCCTGTTCCGTACAGGTTGCAATTTGTCCTGAGGATGAACGGGAAGACGGGGAACCAATGAGAGACTAGCTCTTGGTGTTGGGACAGGCACAGGTCACTCTATTTTCCCATCAGGAAGAAGAATTAACCACAGGCTCAGCCTGCCCCCCGGAACCAGAACAGGGCCTGAAGCCATCCGGCGCTTCTGCGGCCGGCTCCCAAAAAAGCGACTTGTAAAATGGAGCTTCAGGGCACTGCAATTCACAAACCTGCAGAGTTATAAATGATAACTCTCGTCCACAAATATATTGAGGGAAGGCAAAGAAGAGGATTAGAAATCAAGGCAGAATTGCAGGAAACAGATTTCAGGAGGTAGATTCGAATCGCCTTTAAAGCACATGAAAAGCGGCAAAACGTTGACAATGATGCCCTTGGCCAAAAAGGGCGTATGCGTTTTTTCCTGAATATATTCAGGAAAAAACGCATACGCCCTTTTTGGCCAACCAAGCAACCTGGAAAGGCAAATCAGCGCTACAAAGAAGTCTCGCTTCCCATCGGTCAAAAGGGCCATGCTGAAAAAAGTATCAAAACCAGAAATGCAGGACAGGCCATGGAGAAATGGGAGCCTTGCTACACTGATGGGCGGGATGTACATTGCCAACAGCCACTCTGGAGAAGTGTACGGTGTGTCCTGAAACATCTAAAAAACACAGCTTAGAGAGCATAGGGCACTTCCACGCATGGGGGGATAAAGGGGGAAAATTGAAAATCAGCAAGACACAAGCACCCCAAAGTTTAGGGCTGCTCTGTTGACAAGGACCTCCACTTCCTTCCACCTTAAATATCCCAGGAAAGCGAAAAATGGATAAAAAAGTTGTGGTCCTTATGTACAATGGAATATCACTCAGCCATGAAATCAATGTCATAAGGCTAGCAGCAGCATGATGAGTGGATTTAGGTAAGACGATTCTAAGTGAAATAAGTCACACAGAAAAGGACACTTCTCATAAGGTGTCACTTATAGAGGGAATGTAAAAACCGTTACACTTGAACTGAATTACAAAACAGAACAGAGTCACTCATGCAGAAAACACACTATGGCTGCTTAACGGGAAAGGTGAGGTGGGGTGATACATAAAACAAGAGTTTCAAATTAGCTCAGATACCGTTCCATAAACCCAATATGTAATAGACAAGACCTACTCCTTGCTCAGAGAACTGGACTCAACACGCCCGATTCACCGCACAAGAATATATCTGACTAGTAATAATCTTAAAACCTATGTATTGATATCTCTCTGTTAGTGTGTCAAGTGGGTGTAAAGCGGCCTAAACACAGCCGTGAAAAGCAGCTAAACCCCATTATAAAAATAAATTACTTTTAAAAACCCATGAAACAAAGACAGGGAAAGAGAGAGAAATTCTTACACAATTCGTTCAGGGGCTGTGATGCAACCTGGATTGACCATATCTAGATCCACAGCTGGTTGAGACATAAGGGTGGACACTCTTGAGGCTCAGAGCTTTGGTGAGGTTGGGTGAGCAAACGCAGACCCTGTAAAGTAATACTGCATGCTACCCATCGCATGGGTCCCAAATCTCCAGGTTCAAGGGCATCTTCCTACATCGAAAACATGCATGAGAAACCCAGAAGATGGTACACCGTGTGATGGGGAAAGGTTTCTAAAACGCACCTCATTTCTCATCTCCTTGTGCTCGGGTTCGCCATTCCAGCCACTTTACTAGCAATCTCCCTACTTGGAGCATCAGCACCTTTAACCTCCTGTTCCGTACAGGTTGCAATTTGTCCTGAGGATGAACGGGAAGACGGGGAACCAATGAGAGACTAGCTCTTGGTGTTGGGACAGGCACAGGTCACTCTATTTTCCCATCAGGAAGAAGAATTAACCACAGGCTCAGCCTGCCCCCCGGAACCAGAACAGGGCCTGAAGCCATCCGGCGCTTCTGCGGCCGGCTCCCAAAACAGCGACTTGTAAAATGGAGCTTCAGGGCACTGCAATTCACAAACCTGCAGAGTTATAAATGATAACTCTCGTCCACAAATATATTGAGGGAAGGCAAAGAAGAGGATTAGAAATCAAGGCAGAATTGCAGGAAACAGATTTCAGGAGGTGGATTCGAATCGCCTTTAAAGCACATGAAAAGTGGCAAAACGTTGACAATGATGCCCTTGGCCAAAAAGGGCGTATGCGTTTTTTCCTGAATATATTCAGGAAAAAACGCATACGCCCTTTTTGGCCAACCAAGCAACCTGGAAAGGCAAATCAGCGCTACAAAGAAGTCTCGCTTCCCATCGGTCAAAAGGGCCATGCTGAAAAAAGTGTCAAAACCAGAAATGCAGGACAGGCCATGGAGAAATGGGAGCCTTGCTACACTGATGGGCGGGATGTACATTGCCAACAGCCACTCTGGAGAAGTGTACGGTGTGTCCTGAAACATCTAAAAAACACAGCTTAGAGAGCATAGGGCACTTCCACGCATGGGGGGATAAAGTGGGAAAATTGAAAATCAGCAAGACACAAGCACCCCAAAGTTTAGGGCTGCTCTGTTGACAAGGACCTCCACTTCCTTCCACCTTAAATATCCCAGGAAAGCGAAAAATGGATAAAAAAGTTGTGGTCCTTATGTACAATGGAATATCACTCAGCCATGAAATCAATGTCATAAGGCTAGTAGCAGCATGATGAGTGGATTTAGGTAAGACGATTCTAAGTGAAATAAGTCACACAGAAAAGGACACTTCTCATAAGGTGTCACTTATAGAGGGAATGTAAAAACCGTTACACTTGAACTGAATTACAAAACAGAACAGAGTCACACATGCAGAAAACACACTATGGCGGCTTAACGGGAAAGGTGAGGTGGGGTGATACATAAAACAAGAGTTTCAAATTAGCTCAGATACCGTTCCATAAACCCAATATGTAATAGACAAGACCTACTCCTTGCTCAGAGAACTGGACTCAACACGCCCGATTCACCGCACAAGAATATATCTGACTAGTAATAATCTTAAAACCTATGTATTGATATCTCTCTGTTAGTGTGTCAAGTGGGTGTAAAGCGGCCTAAACACAGCCGTGAAAAGCAGCTAAACCCCATTATAAAAATAAATTACTTTTAAAAACCCATGAAACAAAGACAGGGAAAGAGAGAGAAATTCTTACACAATTCGTTCAGGGGCTGTGATGCAACCTGGATTGACCATATCTAGACCCACAGCTGGATGAGACATAAGGGTGGACACTCTTGGGGCTGAGAGGTTTGGTGAGCTTGGGTGAGCAAACGCAGACCCTTTAAAGTAATACTGCGTGCTACCCATCGCATGGGTCCCAAATCTCCAGGTTCAAGGGCATCTTCCTACATCGAAAACATGCATGAGAAACCCAGAAGATGGTACACCGTGTGATGGGGAAAGGTTTCTAAAACGCACCTCATTTCTCATCTCCTTGTGCTCGGGTTCGCCATTCCAGCCACTTTACTAGCATTCTCCCTACTTGGAGCATCAGCACCTTTAACCTCCTGTTCCGTACAGGTTGCAATTTGTCCTGAGGATGAACGGGAAGACGGGGAACCAATGAGAGACTAGCTCTTGGTGTTGGGACAGGCACAGGTCACTCTATTTTCCCATCAGGAAGAAGAATTAACCACAGGCTCAGCCTGCCCCCCGGAACCAGAACAGGGCCTGAAGCCATCCGGCGCTTCTGCGGCCGGCTCCCAAAAAAGCGACTTGTAAAATGGAGCTTCAGGGCACTGCAATTCACAAACCTGCAGAGTTATAAATGATAACTCTCGTCCACAAATATATTGAGGGAAGGCAAAGAAGAGGATTAGAAATCAAGGCAGAATTGCAGGAAACAGATTTCAGGAGGTAGATTCGAATCGCCTTTAAAGCACATGAAAAGCGGCAAAACGTTGACAATGATGCCCTTGGCCAAAAAGGGCGTATGCGTTTTTTCCTGAATATATTCAGGAAAAAACGCATACGCCCTTTTTGGCCAACCAAGCAACCTGGAAAGGCAAATCAGCGCTACAAAGAAGTCTCGCTTCCCATCGGTCAAAAGGGCCATGCTGAAAAAAGTATCAAAACCAGAAATGCAGGACAGGCCATGGAGAAATGGGAGCCTTGCTACACTGATGGGCGGGATGTACATTGCCAACAGCCACTCTGGAGAAGTGTACGGTGTGTCCTGAAACATCTAAAAAACACAGCTTAGAGAGCATAGGGCACTTCCACGCATGGGGGGATAAAGGGGGAAAATTGAAAATCAGCAAGACACAAGCACCCCAAAGTTTAGGGCTGCTCTGTTGACAAGGACCTCCACTTCCTTCCACCTTAAATATCCCAGGAAAGCGAAAAATGGATAAAAAAGTTGTGGTCCTTATGTACAATGGAATATCACTCAGCCATGAAATCAATGTCATAAGGCTAGCAGCAGCATGATGAGTGGATTTAGGTAAGACGATTCTAAGTGAAATAAGTCACACAGAAAAGGACACTTCTCATAAGGTGTCACTTATAGAGGGAATGTAAAAACCGTTACACTTGAACTGAATTACAAAACAGAACAGAGTCACTCATGCAGAAAACACACTATGGCTGCTTAACGGGAAAGGTGAGGTGGGGTGATACATAAAACAAGAGTTTCAAATTAGCTCAGATACCGTTCCATAAACCCAATATGTAATAGACAAGACCTACTCCTTGCTCAGAGAACTGGACTCAACACGCCCGATTCACCGCACAAGAATATATCTGACTAGTAATAATCTTAAAACCTATGTATTGATATCTCTCTGTTAGTGTGTCAAGTGGGTGTAAAGCGGCCTAAACACAGCCGTGAAAAGCAGCTAAACCCCATTATAAAAATAAATTACTTTTAAAAACCCATGAAACAAAGACAGGGAAAGAGAGAGAAATTCTTACACAATTCGTTCAGGGGCTGTGATGCAACCTGGATTGACCATATCTAGACCCACAGCTGGATGAGACATAAGGGTGGACACTCTTGAGGCTCAGAGCTTTGGTGAGGTTGGGTGAGCAAACGCAGACCCTGTAAAGTAATACTGCATGCTACCCATCGCATGGGTCCCAAATCTCCAGGTTCAAGGGCATCTTCCTACATCGAAAACATGCATGAGAAACCCAGAAGATGGTACACCGTGTGATGGGGAAAGGTTTCTAAAACGCACCTCATTTCTCATCTCCTTGTGCTCGGGTTCGCCATTCCAGCCACTTTACTAGCAATCTCCCTACTTGGAGCATCAGCACCTTTAACCTCCTGTTCCGTACAGGTTGCAATTTGTCCTGAGGATGAACGGGAAGACGGGGAACCAATGAGAGACTAGCTCTTGGTGTTGGGACAGGCACAGGTCACTCTATTTTCCCATCAGGAAGAAGAATTAACCACAGGCTCAGCCTGCCCCCCGGAACCAGAACAGGGCCTGAAGCCATCCGGCGCTTCTGCGGCCGGCTCCCAAAAAAGCGACTTGTAAAATGGAGCTTCAGGGCACTGCAATTCACAAACCTGCAGAGTTATAAATGATAACTCTCGTCCACAAATATATTGAGGGAAGGCAAAGAAGAGGATTAGAAATCAAGGCAGAATTGCAGGAAACAGATTTCAGGAGGTGGATTCGAATCGCCTTTAAAGCACATGAAAAGTGGCAAAACGTTGACAATGATGCCCTTGGCCAAAAAGGGCGTATGCGTTTTTTCCTGAATATATTCAGGAAAAAACGCATACGCCCTTTTTGGCCAACCAAGCAACCTGGAAAGGCAAATCAGCGCTACAAAGAAGTCTCGCTTCCCATCGGTCAAAAGGGCCATGCTGAAAAAAGTGTCAAAACCAGAAATGCAGGACAGGCCATGGAGAAATGGGAGCCTTGCTACACTGATGGGCGGGATGTACATTGCCAACAGCCACTCTGGAGAAGTGTACGGTGTGTCCTGAAACATCTAAAAAACACAGCTTAGAGAGCATAGGGCACTTCCACGCATGGGGGGATAAAGTGGGAAAATTGAAAATCAGCAAGACACAAGCACCCCAAAGTTTAGGGCTGCTCTGTTGACAAGGACCTCCACTTCCTTCCACCTTAAATATCCCAGGAAAGCGAAAAATGGATAAAAAAGTTGTGGTCCTTATGTACAATGGAATATCACTCAGCCATGAAATCAATGTCATAAGGCTAGTAGCAGCATGATGAGTGGATTTAGGTAAGACGATTCTAAGTGAAATAAGTCACACAGAAAAGGACACTTCTCATAAGGTGTCACTTATAGAGGGAATGTAAAAACCGTTACACTTGAACTGAATTACAAAACAGAACAGAGTCACACATGCAGAAAACACACTATGGCGGCTTAACGGGAAAGGTGAGGTGGGGTGATACATAAAACAAGAGTTTCAAATTAGCTCAGATACCGTTCCATAAACCCAATATGTAATAGACAAGACCTACTCCTTGCTCAGAGAACTGGACTCAACACGCCCGATTCACCGCACAAGAATATATCTGACTAGTAATAATCTTAAAACCTATGTATTGATATCTCTCTGTTAGTGTGTCAAGTGGGTGTAAAGCGGCCTAAACACAGCCGTGAAAAGCAGCTAAACCCCATTATAAAAATAAATTACTTTTAAAAACCCATGAAACAAAGACAGGGAAAGAGAGAGAAATTCTTACACAATTCGTTCAGGGGCTGTGATGCAACCTGGATTGACCATATCTAGACCCACAGCTGGATGAGACATAAGGGTGGACACTCTTGGGGCTGAGAGGTTTGGTGAGGTTGGGTGAGCAAACGCAGACCCTTTAAAGTAATACTGCGTGCTACCCATCGCATGGGTCCCAAATCTCCAGGTTCAAGGGCATCTTCCTACATCGAAAACATGCATGAGAAACCCAGAAGATGGTACACCGTGTGATGGGGAAAGGTTTCTAAAACGCACCTCATTTCTCATCTCCTTGTGCTCGGGTTCGCCATTCCAGCCACTTTACTAGCAATCTCCCTACTTGGAGCATCAGCACCTTTAACCTCCTGTTCCGTACAGGTTGCAATTTGTCCTGAGGATGAACGGGAAGACGGGGAACCAATGAGAGACTAGCTCTTGGTGTTGGGACAGGCACAGGTCACTCTATTTTCCCATCAGGAAGAAGAATTAACCACAGGCTCAGCCTGCCCCCCGGAACCAGAACAGGGCCTGAAGCCATCCGGCCCTTCTGCGGCCGGCTCCCAAAAAAGCGACTTGTAAAATGGAGCTTCAGGGCACTGCAATTCACAAACCTGCAGAGTTATAAATGATAACTCTCGTCCACAAATATATTGAGGGAAGGCAAAGAAGAGGATTAGAAATCAAGGCAGAATTGCAGGAAACAGATTTCAGGAGGTAGATTCGAATCGCCTTTAAAGCACATGAAAAGCGGCAAAACGTTGACAATGATGCCCTTGGCCAAAAAGGGCGTATGCGTTTTTTCCTGAATATATTCAGGAAAAAACGCATACGCCCTTTTTGGCCAACCAAGCAACCTGGAAAGGCAAATCAGCGCTACAAAGAAGTCTCGCTTCCCATCGGTCAAAAGGGCCATGCTGAAAAAAGTATCAAAACCAGAAATGCAGGACAGGCCATGGAGAAATGGGAGCCTTGCTACACTGATGGGCGGGATGTACATTGCCAACAGCCACTCTGGAGAAGTGTACGGTGTGTCCTGAAACATCTAAAATACACAGCTTAGAGAGCATAGGGCACTTCCACGCATGGGGGGATAAAGGGGGAAAATTGAAAATCAGCAAGACACAAGCACCCCAAAGTTTAGGGCTGCTCTGTTGACAAGGACCTCCACTTCCTTCCACCTTAAATATCCCAGGAAAGCGAAAAATGGATAAAAAAGTTGTGGTCCTTATGTACAATGGAATATCACTCAGCCATGAAATCAATGTCATAAGGCTAGCAGCAGCATGATGAGTGGATTTAGGTAAGACGATTCTAAGTGAAATAAGTCACACAGAAAAGGACACTTCTCATAAGGTGTCACTTATAGAGGGAATGTAAAAACCGTTACACTTGAACTGAATTACAAAACAGAACAGAGTCACTCATGCAGAAAACACACTATGGCTGCTTAACGGGAAAGGTGAGGTGGGGTGATACATAAAACAAGAGTTTCAAATTAGCTCAGATACCGTTCCATAAACCCAATATGTAATAGACAAGACCTACTCCTTGCTCAGAGAACTGGACTCAACACGCCCGATTCACCGCACAAGAATATATCTGACTAGTAATAATCTTAAAACCTATGTATTGATATCTCTCTGTTAGTGTGTCAAGTGGGTGTAAAGCGGCCTAAACACAGCCGTGAAAAGCAGCTAAACCCCATTATAAAAATAAATTACTTTTAAAAACCCATGAAACAAAGACAGGGAAAGAGAGAGAAATTCTTACACAATTCGTTCAGGGGCTGTGATGCAACCTGGATTGACCATATCTAGATCCACAGCTGGTTGAGACATAAGGGTGGACACTCTTGAGGCTCAGAGCTTTGGTGAGGTTGGGTGAGCAAACGCAGACCCTGTAAAGTAATACTGCATGCTACCCATCGCATGGGTCCCAAATCTCCAGGTTCAAGGGCATCTTCCTACATCGAAAACATGCATGAGAAACCCAGAAGATGGTACACCGTGTGATGGGGAAAGGTTTCTAAAACGCACCTCATTTCTCATCTCCTTGTGCTCGGGTTCGCCATTCCAGCCACTTTACTAGCAATCTCCCTACTTGGAGCATCAGCACCTTTAACCTCCTGTTCCGTACAGGTTGCAATTTGTCCTGAGGATGAACGGGAAGACGGGGAACCAATGAGAGACTAGCTCTTGGTGTTGGGACAGGCACAGGTCACTCTATTTTCCCATCAGGAAGAAGAATTAACCACAGGCTCAGCCTGCCCCCCGGAACCAGAACAGGGCCTGAAGCCATCCGGCGCTTCTGCGGCCGGCTCCCAAAAAAGCGACTTGTAAAATGGAGCTTCAGGGCACTGCAATTCACAAACCTGCAGAGTTATAAATGATAACTCTCGTCCACAAATATATTGAGGGAAGGCAAAGAAGAGGATTAGAAATCAAGGCAGAATTGCAGGAAACAGATTTCAGGAGGTGGATTCGAATCGCCTTTAAAGCACATGAAAAGTGGCAAAACGTTGACAATGATGCCCTTGGCCAAAAAGGGCGTATGCGTTTTTTCCTGAATATATTCAGGAAAAAACGCATACGCCCTTTTTGGCCAACCAAGCAACCTGGAAAGGCAAATCAGCGCTACAAAGAAGTCTCGCTTCCCATCGGTCAAAAGGGCCATGCTGAAAAAAGTGTCAAAACCAGAAATGCAGGACAGGCCATGGAGAAATGGGAGCCTTGCTACACTGATGGGCGGGATGTACATTGCCAACAGCCACTCTGGAGAAGTGTACGGTGTGTCCTGAAACATCTAAAAAACACAGCTTAGAGAGCATAGGGCACTTCCACGCATGGGGGGATAAAGTGGGAAAATTGAAAATCAGCAAGACACAAGCACCCCAAAGTTTAGGGCTGCTCTGTTGACAAGGACCTCCACTTCCTTCCACCTTCAATATCCCAGGAAAGCGAAAAATGGATAAAAAAGTTGTGGTCCTTATGTACAATGGAATATCACTCAGCCATGAAATCAATGTCATAAGGCTAGTAGCAGCATGATGAGTGGATTTAGGTAAGACGATTCTAAGTGAAATAAGTCACACAGAAAAGGACACTTCTCATAAGGTGTCACTTATAGAGGGAATGTAAAAACCGTTACACTTGAACTGAATTACAAAACAGAACAGAGTCACACATGCAGAAAACACACTATGGCGGCTTAACGGGAAAGGTGAGGTGGGGTGATACATAAAACAAGAGTTTCAAATTAGCTCAGATACCGTTCCATAAACCCAATATGTAATAGACAAGACCTACTCCTTGCTCAGAGAACTGGACTCAACACGCCCGATTCACCGCACAAGAATATATCTGACTAGTAATAATCTTAAAACCTATGTATTGATATCTCTCTGTTAGTGTGTCAAGTGGGTGTAAAGCGGCCTAAACACAGCCGTGAAAAGCAGCTAAACCCCATTATAAAAATAAATTACTTTTAAAAACCCATGAAACAAAGACAGGGAAAGAGAGAGAAATTCTTACACAATTCGTTCAGGGGCTGTGATGCAACCTGGATTGACCATATCTAGACCCACAGCTGGATGAGACATAAGGGTGGACACTCTTGGGGCTGAGAGGTTTGGTGAGGTTGGGTGAGCAAACGCAGACCCTTTAAAGTAATACTGCGTGCTACCCATCGCATGGGTCCCAAATCTCCAGGTTCAAGGGCATCTTCCTACATCGAAAACATGCATGAGAAACCCAGAAGATGGTACACCGTGTGATGGGGAAAGGTTTCTAAAACGCACCTCATTTCTCATCTCCTTGTGCTCGGGTTCGCCATTCCAGCCACTTTACTAGCAATCTCCCTACTTGGAGCATCAGCACCTTTAACCTCCTGTTCCGTACAGGTTGCAATTTGTCCTGAGGATGAACGGGAAGACGGGGAACCAATGAGAGACTAGCTCTTGGTGTTGGGACAGGCACAGGTCACTCTATTTTCCCATCAGGAAGAAGAATTAACCACAGGCTCAGCCTGCCCCCCGGAACCAGAACAGGGCCTGAAGCCATCCGGCGCTTCTGCGGCCGGCTCCCAAAAAAGCGACTTGTAAAATGGAGCTTCAGGGCACTGCAATTCACAAACCTGCAGAGTTATAAATGATAACTCTCGTCCACAAATATATTGAGGGAAGGCAAAGAAGAGGATTAGAAATCAAGGCAGAATTGCAGGAAACAGATTTCAGGAGGTAGATTCGAATCGCCTTTAAAGCACATGAAAAGCGGCAAAACGTTGACAATGATGCCCTTGGCCAAAAAGGGCGTATGCGTTTTTTCCTGAATATATTCAGGAAAAAACGCATACGCCCTTTTTGGCCAACCAAGCAACCTGGAAAGGCAAATCAGCGCTACAAAGAAGTCTCGCTTCCCATCGGTCAAAAGGGCCATGCTGAAAAAAGTATCAAAACCAGAAATGCAGGACAGGCCATGGAGAAATGGGAGCCTTGCTACACTGATGGGCGGGATGTACATTGCCAACAGCCACTCTGGAGAAGTGTACGGTGTGTCCTGAAACATCTAAAAAACACAGCTTAGAGAGCATAGGGCACTTCCACGCATGGGGGGATAAAGTGGGAAAATTGAAAATCAGCAAGACACAAGCACCCCAAAGTTTAGGGCTGCTCTGTTGACAAGGACCTCCACTTCCTTCCACCTTAAATATCCCAGGAAAGCGAAAAATGGATAAAAAAGTTGTGGTCCTTATGTACAATGGAATATCACTCAGCCATGAAATCAATGTCATAAGGCTAGCAGCAGCATGATGAGTGGATTTAGGTAAGACGATTCTAAGTGAAATAAGTCACACAGAAAAGGACACTTCTCATAAGGTGTCACTTATAGAGGGAATGTAAAAACCGTTACACTTGAACTGAATTACAAAACAGAACAGAGTCACTCATGCAGAAAACACACTATGGCTGCTTAACGGGAAAGGTGAGGTGGGGTGATACATAAAACAAGAGTTTCAAATTAGCTCAGATACCGTTCCATAAACCCAATATGTAATAGACAAGACCTACTCCTTGCTCAGAGAACTGGACTCAACACGCCCGATTCACCGCACAAGAATATATCTGACTAGTAATAATCTTAAAACCTATGTATTGATATCTCTCTGTTAGTGTGTCAAGTGGGTGTAAAGCGGCCTAAACACAGCCGTGAAAAGCAGCTAAACCCCATTATAAAAATAAATTACTTTTAAAAACCCATGAAACAAAGACAGGGAAAGAGAGAGAAATTCTTACACAATTCGTTCAGGGGCTGTGATGCAACCTGGATTGACCATATCTAGATCCACAGCTGGTTGAGACATAAGGGTGGACACTCTTGAGGCTCAGAGCTTTGGTGAGGTTGGGTGAGCAAACGCAGACCCTGTAAAGTAATACTGCATGCTACCCATCGCATGGGTCCCAAATCTCCAGGTTCAAGGGCATCTTCCTACATCGAAAACATGCATGAGAAACCCAGAAGATGGTACACCGTGTGATGGGGAAAGGTTTCTAAAACGCACCTCATTTCTCATCTCCTTGTGCTCGGGTTCGCCATTCCAGCCACTTTACTAGCAATCTCCCTACTTGGAGCATCAGCACCTTTAACCTCCTGTTCCGTACAGGTTGCAATTTGTCCTGAGGATGAACGGGAAGACGGGGAACCAATGAGAGACTAGCTCTTGGTGTTGGGACAGGCACAGGTCACTCTATTTTCCCATCAGGAAGAAGAATTAACCACAGGCTCAGCCTGCCCCCCGGAACCAGAACAGGGCCTGAAGCCATCCGGCGCTTCTGCGGCCGGCTCCCAAAAAAGCGACTTGTAAAATGGAGCTTCAGGGCACTGCAATTCACAAACCTGCAGAGTTATAAATGATAACTCTCGTCCACAAATATATTGAGGGAAGGCAAAGAAGAGGATTAGAAATCAAGGCAGAATTGCAGGAAACAGATTTCAGGAGGTGGATTCGAATCGCCTTTAAAGCACATGAAAAGTGGCAAAACGTTGACAATGATGCCCTTGGCCAAAAAGGGCGTATGCGTTTTTTCCTGAATATATTCAGGAAAAAACGCATACGCCCTTTTTGGCCAACCAAGCAACCTGGAAAGGCAAATCAGCGCTACAAAGAAGTCTCGCTTCCCATCG
This sequence comes from Balaenoptera physalus, assembly GCF_965194825.1. NCBI lineage: Eukaryota > Metazoa > Chordata > Mammalia > Artiodactyla > Balaenopteridae > Balaenoptera > Balaenoptera physalus. The sequence goes on from NW_028125854.1 coordinate 225,245, forward strand.
GTCAAAAGGGCCATGCTGAAAAAAGTGTCAAAACCAGAAATGCAGGACAGGCCATGGAGAAATGGGAGCCTTGCTACACTGATGGGCGGGATGTACATTGCCAACAGCCACTCTGGAGAAGTGTACGGTGTGTCCTGAAACATCTAAAAAACACAGCTTAGAGAGCATAGGGCACTTCCACGCATGGGGGGATAAAGTGGGAAAATTGAAAATCAGCAAGACACAAGCACCCCAAAGTTTAGGGCTGCTCTGTTGACAAGGACCTCCACTTCCTTCCACCTTAAATATCCCAGGAAAGCGAAAAATGGATAAAAAAGTTGTGGTCCTTATGTACAATGGAATATCACTCAGCCATGAAATCAATGTCATAAGGCTAGTAGCAGCATGATGAGTGGATTTAGGTAAGACGATTCTAAGTGAAATAAGTCACACAGAAAAGGACACTTCTCATAAGGTGTCACTTATAGAGGGAATGTAAAAACCGTTACACTTGAACTGAATTACAAAACAGAACAGAGTCACACATGCAGAAAACACACTATGGCGGCTTAACGGGAAAGGTGAGGTGGGGTGATACATAAAACAAGAGTTTCAAATTAGCTCAGATACCGTTCCATAAACCCAATATGTAATAGACAAGACCTACTCCTTGCTCAGAGAACTGGACTCAACACGCCCGATTCACCGCACAAGAATATATCTGACTAGTAATAATCTTAAAACCTATGTATTGATATCTCTCTGTTAGTGTGTCAAGTGGGTGTAAAGCGGCCTAAACACAGCCGTGAAAAGCAGCTAAACCCCATTATAAAAATAAATTACTTTTAAAAACCCATGAAACAAAGACAGGGAAAGAGAGAGAAATTCTTACACAATTCGTTCAGGGGCTGTGATGCAACCTGGATTGACCATATCTAGACCCACAGCTGGATGAGACATAAGGGTGGACACTCTTGGGGCTGAGAGGTTTGGTGAGCTTGGGTGAGCAAACGCAGACCCTTTAAAGTAATACTGCGTGCTACCCATCGCATGGGTCCCAAATCTCCAGGTTCAAGGGCATCTTCCTACATCGAAAACATGCATGAGAAACCCAGAAGATGGTACACCGTGTGATGGGGAAAGGTTTCTAAAACGCACCTCATTTCTCATCTCCTTGTGCTCGGGTTCGCCATTCCAGCCACTTTACTAGCAATCTCCCTACTTGGAGCATCAGCACCTTTAACCTCCTGTTCCGTACAGGTTGCAATTTGTCCTGAGGATGAACGGGAAGACGGGGAACCAATGAGAGACTAGCTCTTGGTGTTGGGACAGGCACAGGTCACTCTATTTTCCCATCAGGAAGAAGAATTAACCACAGGCTCAGCCTGCCCCCCGGAACCAGAACAGGGCCTGAAGCCATCCGGCGCTTCTGCGGCCGGCTCCCAAAAAAGCGACTTGTAAAATGGAGCTTCAGGGCACTGCAATTCACAAACCTGCAGAGTTATAAATGATAACTCTCGTCCACAAATATATTGAGGGAAGGCAAAGAAGAGGATTAGAAATCAAGGCAGAATTGCAGGAAACAGATTTCAGGAGGTGGATTCGAATCGCCTTTAAAGCACATGAAAAGTGGCAAAACGTTGACAATGATGCCCTTGGCCAAAAAGGGCGTATGCGTTTTTTCCTGAATATATTCAGGAAAAAACGCATACGCCCTTTTTGGCCAACCAAGCAACCTGGAAAGGCAAATCAGCGCTACAAAGAAGTCTCGCTTCCCATCGGTCAAAAGGGCCATGCTGAAAAAAGTGTCAAAACCAGAAATGCAGGACAGGCCATGGAGAAATGGGAGCCTTGCTACACTGATGGGCGGGATGTACATTGCCAACAGCCACTCTGGAGAAGTGTACGGTGTGTCCTGAAACATCTAAAAAACACAGCTTAGAGAGCATAGGGCACTTCCACGCATGGGGGGATAAAGTGGGAAAATTGAAAATCAGCAAGACACAAGCACCCCAAAGTTTAGGGCTGCTCTGTTGACAAGGACCTCCACTTCCTTCCACCTTAAATATCCCAGGAAAGCGAAAAATGGATAAAAAAGTTGTGGTCCTTATGTACAATGGAATATCACTCAGCCATGAAATCAATGTCATAAGGCTAGTAGCAGCATGATGAGTGGATTTAGGTAAGACGATTCTAAGTGAAATAAGTCACACAGAAAAGGACACTTCTCATAAGGTGTCACTTATAGAGGGAATGTAAAAACCGTTACACTTGAACTGAATTACAAAACAGAACAGAGTCACACATGCAGAAAACACACTATGGCTGCTTAACGGGAAAGGTGAGGTGGGGTGATACATAAAACAAGAGTTTCAAATTAGCTCAGATACCGTTCCATAAACCCAATATGTAATAGACAAGACCTACTCCTTGCTCAGAGAACTGGACTCAACACGCCCGATTCACCGCACAAGAATATATCTGACTAGTAATAATCTTAAAACCTATGTATTGATATCTCTCTGTTAGTGTGTCAAGTGGGTGTAAAGCGGCCTAAACACAGCCGTGAAAAGCAGCTAAACCCCATTATAAAAATAAATTACTTTTAAAAACCCATGAAACAAAGACAGGGAAAGAGAGAGAAATTCTTACACAATTCGTTCAGGGGCTGTGATGCAACCTGGATTGACCATATCTAGACCCACAGCTGGATGAGACATAAGGGTGGACACTCTTGGGGCTGAGAGGTTTGGTGAGGTTGGGTGAGCAAACGCAGACCCTTTAAAGTAATACTGCGTGCTACCCATCGCATGGGTCCCAAATCTCCAGGTTCAAGGGCATCTTCCTACATCGAAAACATGCATGAGAAACCCAGAAGATGGTACACCGTGTGATGGGGAAAGGTTTCTAAAACGCACCTCATTTCTCATCTCCTTGTGCTCGGGTTCGCCATTCCAGCCACTTTACTAGCAATCTCCCTACTTGGAGCATCAGCACCTTTAACCTCCTGTTCCGTACAGGTTGCAATTTGTCCTGAGGATGAACGGGAAGACGGGGAACCAATGAGAGACTAGCTCTTGGTGTTGGGACAGGCACAGGTCACTCTATTTTCCCATCAGGAAGAAGAATTAACCACAGGCTCAGCCTGCCCCCCGGAACCAGAACAGGGCCTGAAGCCATCCGGCCCTTCTGCGGCCGGCTCCCAAAAAAGCGACTTGTAAAATGGAGCTTCAGGGCACTGCAATTCACAAACCTGCAGAGTTATAAATGATAACTCTCGTCCACAAATATATTGAGGGAAGGCAAAGAAGAGGATTAGAAATCAAGGCAGAATTGCAGGAAACAGATTTCAGGAGGTAGATTCGAATCGCCTTTAAAGCACATGAAAAGCGGCAAAACGTTGACAATGATGCCCTTGGCCAAAAAGGGCGTATGCGTTTTTTCCTGAATATATTCAGGAAAAAACGCATACGCCCTTTTTGGCCAACCAAGCAACCTGGAAAGGCAAATCAGCGCTACAAAGAAGTCTCGCTTCCCATCGGTCAAAAGGGCCATGCTGAAAAAAGTATCAAAACCAGAAATGCAGGACAGGCCATGGAGAAATGGGAGCCTTGCTACACTGATGGGCGGGATGTACATTGCCAACAGCCACTCTGGAGAAGTGTACGGTGTGTCCTGAAACATCTAAAATACACAGCTTAGAGAGCATAGGGCACTTCCACGCATGGGGGGATAAAGGGGGAAAATTGAAAATCAGCAAGACACAAGCACCCCAAAGTTTAGGGCTGCTCTGTTGACAAGGACCTCCACTTCCTTCCACCTTAAATATCCCAGGAAAGCGAAAAATGGATAAAAAAGTTGTGGTCCTTATGTACAATGGAATATCACTCAGCCATGAAATCAATGTCATAAGGCTAGTAGCAGCATGATGAGTGGATTTAGGTAAGACGATTCTAAGTGAAATAAGTCACACAGAAAAGGACACTTCTCATAAGGTGTCACTTATAGAGGGAATGTAAAAACCGTTACACTTGAACTGAATTACAAAACAGAACAGAGTCACTCATGCAGAAAACACACTATGGCTGCTTAACGGGAAAGGTGAGGTGGGGTGATACATAAAACAAGAGTTTCAAATTAGCTCAGATACCGTTCCATAAACCCAATATGTAATAGACAAGACCTACTCCTTGCTCAGAGAATTGGACTCAACACGCCCGATTCACCGCACAAGAATATATCTGACTAGTAATAATCTTAAAACCTATGTATTGATATCTCTCTGTTAGTGTGTCAAGTGGGTGTAAAGCGGCCTAAACACAGCCGTGAAAAGCAGCTAAACCCCATTATAAAAATAAATTACTTTTAAAAACCCATGAAACAAAGACAGGGAAAGAGAGAGAAATTCTTACACAATTCGTTCAGGGGCTGTGATGCAACCTGGATTGACCATATCTAGATCCACAGCTGGATGAGACATAAGGGTGGACACTCTTGAGGCTCAGAGCTTTGGTGAGGTTGGGTGAGCAAACGCAGACCCTTTAAAGTAATACTGCATGCTACCCATCGCATGGGTCCCAAATCTCCAGGTTCAAGGGCATCTTCCTACATCGAAAACATGCATGAGAAACCCAGAAGATGGTACACCGTGTGATGGGGAAAGGTTTCTAAAACGCACCTCATTTCTCATCTCCTTGTGCTCGGGTTCGCCATTCCAGCCACTTTACTAGCAATCTCCCTACTTGGAGCATCAGCACCTTTAACCTCCTGTTCCGTACAGGTTGCAATTTGTCCTGAGGATGAACGGGAAGACGGGGAACCAATGAGAGACTAGCTCTTGGTGTTGGGACAGGCACAGGTCACTCTATTTTCCCATCAGGAAGAAGAATTAACCACAGGCTCAGCCTGCCCCCCGGAACCAGAACAGGGCCTGAAGCCATCCGGCGCTTCTGCGGCCGGCTCCCAAAAAAGCGACTTGTAAAATGGAGCTTCAGGGCACTGCAATTCACAAACCTGCAGAGTTATAAATGATAACTCTCGTCCACAAATATATTGAGGGAAGGCAAAGAAGAGGATTAGAAATCAAGGCAGAATTGCAGGAAACAGATTTCAGGAGGTGGATTCGAATCGCCTTTAAAGCACATGAAAAGTGGCAAAACGTTGACAATGATGCCCTTGGCCAAAAAGGGCGTATGCGTTTTTTCCTGAATATATTCAGGAAAAAACGCATACGCCCTTTTTGGCCAACCAAGCAACCTGGAAAGGCAAATCAGCGCTACAAAGAAGTCTCGCTTCCCATCAGTCAAAAGGGCCATGCTGAAAAAAGTGTCAAAACCAGAAATGCAGGACAGGCCATGGAGAAATGGGAGCCTTGCTACACTGATGGGCGGGATGTACATTGCCAACAGCCACTCTGGAGAAGTGTACGGTGTGTCCTGAAACATCTAAAAAACACAGCTTAGAGAGCATAGGGCACTTCCACGCATGGGGGGATAAAGTGGGAAAATTGAAAATCAGCAAGACACAAGCACCCCAAAGTTTAGGGCTGCTCTGTTGACAAGGACCTCCACTTCCTTCCACCTTCAATATCCCAGGAAAGCGAAAAATGGATAAAAAAGTTGTGGTCCTTATGTACAATGGAATATCACTCAGCCATGAAATCAATGTCATAAGGCTAGTAGCAGCATGATGAGTGGATTTAGGTAAGACGATTCTAAGTGAAATAAGTCACACAGAAAAGGACACTTCTCATAAGGTGTCACTTATAGAGGGAATGTAAAAACCGTTACACTTGAACTGAATTACAAAACAGAACAGAGTCACACATGCAGAAAACACACTATGGCTGCTTAACGGGAAAGGTGAGGTGGGGTGATACATAAAACAAGAGTTTCAAATTAGCTCAGATACCGTTCCATAAACCCAATATGTAATAGACAAGACCTACTCCTTGCTCAGAGAACTGGACTCAACACGCCCGATTCACCGCACAAGAATATATCTGACTAGTAATAATCTTAAAACCTATGTATTGATATCTCTCTGTTAGTGTGTCAAGTGGGTGTAAAGCGGCCTAAACACAGCCGTGAAAAGCAGCTAAACCCCATTATAAAAATAAATTACTTTTAAAAACCCATGAAACAAAGACAGGGAAAGAGAGAGAAATTCTTACACAATTCGTTCAGGGGCTGTGATGCAACCTGGATTGACCATATCTAGACCCACAGCTGGATGAGACATAAGGGTGGACACTCTTGGGGCTGAGAGGTTTGGTGAGGTTGGGTGAGCAAACGCAGACCCTTTAAAGTAATACTGCGTGCTACCCATCGCATGGGTCCCAAATCTCCAGGTTCAAGGGCATCTTCCTACATCGAAAACATGCATGAGAAACCCAGAAGATGGTACACCGTGTGATGGGGAAAGGTTTCTAAAACGCACCTCATTTCTCATCTCCTTGTGCTCGGGTTCGCCATTCCAGCCACTTTACTAGCAATCTCCCTACTTGGAGCATCAGCACCTTTAAACTCCTGTTTCGTACAGGTTGCAATTTGTCCTGAGGATGAACGGGAAGACGGGGAACCAATGAGAGACTAGCTCTTGGTGTTGGGACAGGCACAGGTCACTCTATTTTCCCATCAGGAAGAAGAATTAACCACAGGCTCAGCCTGCCCCCCGGAACCAGAACAGGGCCTGAAGCCATCCGGCGCTTCTGCGGCCGGTTCCCAAAAAAGCGACTTGTAAAATGGAGCTTCAGGGCACTGCAATTCACAAACCTGCAGAGTTATAAATGATAACTCTCGTCCACAAATATATTGAGGGAAGGCAAAGAAGAGGATTAGAAATCAAGGCAGAATTGCAGGAAACAGATTTCAGGAGGTAGATTCGAATCGCCTTTAAAGCACATGAAAAGCGGCAAAACGTTGACAATGATGCCCTTGGCCAAAAAGGGCGTATGCGTTTTTTCCTGAATATATTCAGGAAAAAACGCATACGCCCTTTTTGGCCAACCAAGCAACCTGGAAAGGCAAATCAGCGCTACAAAGAAGTCTCGCTTCCCATCGGTCAAAAGGGCCATGCTGAAAAAAGTATCAAAACCAGAAATGCAGGACAGGCCATGGAGAAATGGGAGCCTTGCTACACTGATGGGCGGGATGTACATTGCCAACAGCCACTCTGGAGAAGTGTACGGTGTGTCCTGAAACATCTAAAAAACACAGCTTAGAGAGCATAGGGCACTTCCACGCATGGGGGGATAAAGTGGGAAAATTGAAAATCAGCAAGACACAAGCACCCCAAAGTTTAGGGCTGCTCTGTTGACAAGGACCTCCACTTCCTTCCACCTTAAATATCCCAGGAAAGCGAAAAATGGATAAAAAAGTTGTGGTCCTTATGTACAATGGAATATCACTCAGCCATGAAATCAATGTCATAAGGCTAGCAGCAGCATGATGAGTGGATTTAGGTAAGACGATTCTAAGTGAAATAAGTCACACAGAAAAGGACACTTCTCATAAGGTGTCACTTATAGAGGGAATGTAAAAACCGTTACACTTGAACTGAATTACAAAACAGAACAGAGTCACTCATGCAGAAAACACACTATGGCTGCTTAACGGGAAAGGTGAGGTGGGGTGATACATAAAACAAGAGTTTCAAATTAGCTCAGATACCGTTCCATAAACCCAATATGTAATAGACAAGACCTACTCCTTGCTCAGAGAACTGGACTCAACACGCCCGATTCACCGCACAAGAATATATCTGACTAGTAATAATCTTAAAACCTATGTATTGATATCTCTCTGTTAGTGTGTCAAGTGGGTGTAAAGCGGCCTAAACACAGCCGTGAAAAGCAGCTAAACCCCATTATAAAAATAAATTACTTTTAAAAACCCATGAAACAAAGACAGGGAAAGAGAGAGAAATTCTTACACAATTCGTTCAGGGGCTGTGATGCAACCTGGATTGACCATATCTAGATCCACAGCTGGTTGAGACATAAGGGTGGACACTCTTGAGGCTCAGAGCTTTGGTGAGGTTGGGTGAGCAAACGCAGACCCTGTAAAGTAATACTGCATGCTACCCATCGCATGGGTCCCAAATCTCCAGGTTCAAGGGCATCTTCCTACATCGAAAACATGCATGAGAAACCCAGAAGATGGTACACCGTGTGATGGGGAAAGGTTTCTAAAACGCACCTCATTTCTCATCTCCTTGTGCTCGGGTTCGCCATTCCAGCCACTTTACTAGCAATCTCCCTACTTGGAGCATCAGCACCTTTAACCTCCTGTTCCGTACAGGTTGCAATTTGTCCTGAGGATGAACGGGAAGACGGGGAACCAATGAGAGACTAGCTCTTGGTGTTGGGACAGGCACAGGTCACTCTATTTTCCCATCAGGAAGAAGAATTAACCACAGGCTCAGCCTGCCCCCCGGAACCAGAACAGGGCCTGAAGCCATCCGGCGCTTCTGCGGCCGGCTCCCAAAAAAGCGACTTGTAAAATGGAGCTTCAGGGCACTGCAATTCACAAACCTGCAGAGTTATAAATGATAACTCTCGTCCACAAATATATTGAGGGAAGGCAAAGAAGAGGATTAGAAATCAAGGCAGAATTGCAGGAAACAGATTTCAGGAGGTGGATTCGAATCGCCTTTAAAGCACATGAAAAGTGGCAAAACGTTGACAATGATGCCCTTGGCCAAAAAGGGCGTATGCGTTTTTTCCTGAATATATTCAGGAAAAAACGCATACGCCCTTTTTGGCCAACCAAGCAACCTGGAAAGGCAAATCAGCGCTACAAAGAAGTCTCGCTTCCCATCGGTCAAAAGGGCCATGCTGAAAAAAGTGTCAAAACCAGAAATGCAGGACAGGCCATGGAGAAATGGGAGCCTTGCTACACTGATGGGCGGGATGTACATTGCCAACAGCCACTCTGGAGAAGTGTACGGTGTGTCCTGAAACATCTAAAAAACACAGCTTAGAGAGCATAGGGCACTTCCACGCATGGGGGGATAAAGTGGGAAAATTGAAAATCAGCAAGACACAAGCACCCCAAAGTTTAGGGCTGCTCTGTTGACAAGGACCTCCACTTCCTTCCACCTTAAATATCCCAGGAAAGCGAAAAATGGATAAAAAAGTTGTGGTCCTTATGTACAATGGAATATCACTCAGCCATGAAATCAATGTCATAAGGCTAGTAGCAGCATGATGAGTGGATTTAGGTAAGACGATTCTAAGTGAAATAAGTCACACAGAAAAGGACACTTCTCATAAGGTGTCACTTATAGAGGGAATGTAAAAACCGTTACACTTGAACTGAATTACAAAACAGAACAGAGTCACACATGCAGAAAACACACTATGGCGGCTTAACGGGAAAGGTGAGGTGGGGTGATACATAAAACAAGAGTTTCAAATTAGCTCAGATACCGTTCCATAAACCCAATATGTAATAGACAAGACCTACTCCTTGCTCAGAGAACTGGACTCAACACGCCCGATTCACCGCACAAGAATATATCTGACTAGTAATAATCTTAAAACCTATGTATTGATATCTCTCTGTTAGTGTGTCAAGTGGGTGTAAAGCGGCCTAAACACAGCCGTGAAAAGCAGCTAAACCCCATTATAAAAATAAATTACTTTTAAAAACCCATGAAACAAAGACAGGGAAAGAGAGAGAAATTCTTACACAATTCGTTCAGGGGCTGTGATGCAACCTGGATTGACCATATCTAGACCCACAGCTGGATGAGACATAAGGGTGGACACTCTTGGGGCTGAGAGGTTTGGTGAGCTTGGGTGAGCAAACGCAGACCCTTTAAAGTAATACTGCGTGCTACCCATCGCATGGGTCCCAAATCTCCAGGTTCAAGGGCATCTTCCTACATCGAAAACATGCATGAGAAACCCAGAAGATGGTACACCGTGTGATGGGGAAAGGTTTCTAAAACGCACCTCATTTCTCATCTCCTTGTGCTCGGGTTCGCCATTCCAGCCACTTTACTAGCAATCTCCCTACTTGGAGCATCAGCACCTTTAACCTCCTGTTCCGTACAGGTTGCAATTTGTCCTGAGGATGAACGGGAAGACGGGGAACCAATGAGAGACTAGCTCTTGGTGTTGGGACAGGCACAGGTCACTCTATTTTCCCATCAGGAAGAAGAATTAACCACAGGCTCAGCCTGCCCCCCGGAACCAGAACAGGGCCTGAAGCCATCCGGCGCTTCTGCGGCCGGCTCCCAAAAAAGCGACTTGTAAAATGGAGCTTCAGGGCACTGCAATTCACAAACCTGCAGAGTTATAAATGATAACTCTCGTCCACAAATATATTGAGGGAAGGCAAAGAAGAGGATTAGAAATCAAGGCAGAATTGCAGGAAACAGATTTCAGGAGGTAGATTCGAATCGCCTTTAAAGCACATGAAAAGCGGCAAAACGTTGACAATGATGCCCTTGGCCAAAAAGGGCGTATGCGTTTTTTCCTGAATATATTCAGGAAAAAACGCATACGCCCTTTTTGGCCAACCAAGCAACCTGGAAAGGCAAATCAGCGCTACAAAGAAGTCTCGCTTCCCATCGGTCAAAAGGGCCATGCTGAAAAAAGTATCAAAACCAGAAATGCAGGACAGGCCATGGAGAAATGGGAGCCTTGCTACACTGATGGGCGGGATGTACATTGCCAACAGCCACTCTGGAGAAGTGTACGGTGTGTCCTGAAACATCTAAAAAACACAGCTTAGAGAGCATAGGGCACTTCCACGCATGGGGGGATAAAGTGGGAAAATTGAAAATCAGCAAGACACAAGCACCCCAAAGTTTAGGGCTGCTCTGTTGACAAGGACCTCCACTTCCTTCCACCTTAAATATCCCAGGAAAGCGAAAAATGGATAAAAAAGTTGTGGTCCTTATGTACAATGGAATATCACTCAGCCATGAAATCAATGTCATAAGGCTAGTAGCAGCATGATGAGTGGATTTAGGTAAGACGATTCTAAGTGAAATAAGTCACACAGAAAAGGACACTTCTCATAAGGTGTCACTTATAGAGGGAATGTAAAAACCGTTACACTTGAACTGAATTACAAAACAGAACAGAGTCACTCATGCAGAAAACACACTATGGCTGCTAAACGGGAAAGGTGAGGTGGGGTGATACATAAAACAAGAGTTTCAAATTAGCTCAGATACCGTTCCATAAACCCAATATGTAATAGACAAGACCTACTCCTTGCTCAGAGAACTGGACTCAACACGCCCGATTCACCGCACAAGAATATATCTGACTAGTAATAATCTTAAAACCTATGTATTGATATCTCTCTGTTAGTGTGTCAAGTGGGTGTAAAGCGGCCTAAACACAGCCGTGAAAAGCAGCTAAACCCCATTATAAAAATAAATTACTTTTAAAAACCCATGAAACAAAGACAGGGAAAGTGAGAGAAATTCTTACACAATTCGTTCAGGGGCTGTGATGCAACCTGGATTGACCATATCTAGATCCACAGCTGGATGAGACATAAGGGTGGACACTCTTGAGGCTCAGAGCTTTGGTGAGGTTGGGTGAGCAAACGCAGACCCTTTAAAGTAATACTGCATGCTACCCATCGCATGGGTCCCAAATCTCCAGGTTCAAGGGCATCTTCCTACATCGAAAACATGCATGAGAAACCCAGAAGATGGTACACCGTGTGATGGGGAAAGGTTTCTAAAACGCACCTCATTTCTCATCTCCTTGTGCTCGGGTTCGCCATTCCAGCCACTTTACTAGCAATCTCCCTACTTGGAGCATCAGCACCTTTAACCTCCTGTTCCGTACAGGTTGCAATTTGTCCTGAGGATGAACGGGAAGACGGGGAACCAATGAGAGACTAGCTCTTGGTGTTGGGACAGGCACAGGTCACTCTATTTTCCCATCAGGAAGAAGAATTAACCACAGGCTCAGCCTGCCCCCCGGAACCAGAACAGGGCCTGAAGCCATCCGGCGCTTCTGCGGCCGGCTCCCAAAAAAGCGACTTGTAAAATGGATCTTCAGGGCACTGCAATTCACAAACCTGCAGAGTTATAAATGATAACTCTCGTCCACAAATATATTGAGGGAAGGCAAAGAAGAGGATTAGAAATCAAGGCAGAATTGCAGGAAACAGATTTCAGGAGGTGGATTCGAATCGCCTTTAAAGCACATGAAAAGTGGCAAAACGTTGACAATGATGCCCTTGGCCAAAAAGGGCGTATGCGTTTTTTCCTGAATATATTCAGGAAAAAACGCATACGCCCTTTTTGGCCAACCAAGCAACCTGGAAAGGCAAATCAGCGCTACAAAGAAGTCTCGCTTCCCATCGGTCAAAAGGGCCATGCTGAAAAAAGTGTCAAAACCAGAAATGCAGGACAGGCCATGGAGAAATGGGAGCCTAGCTACACTGATGGGCGGGATGTACATTGCCAACAGCCACTCTGGAGAAGTGTACGGTGTGTCCTGAAACATCTAAAAAACACAGCTTAGAGAGCATAGGGCACTTCCACGCATGGGGGGATAAAGTGGGAAAATTGAAAATCAGCAAGACACAAGCACCCCAAAGTTTAGGGCTGCTCTGTTGACAAGGACCTCCACTTCCTTCCACCTTAAATATCCCAGGAAAGCGAAAAATGGATAAAAAAGTTGTGGTCCTTATGTACAATGGAATATCACTCAGCCATGAAATCAATGTCATAAGGCTAGTAGCAGCATGATGAGTGGATTTAGGTAAGACGATTCTAAGTGAAATAAGTCACACAGAAAAGGACACTTCTCATAAGGTGTCACTTATAGAGGGAATGTAAAAACCGTTACACTTGAACTGAATTACAAAACAGAACAGAGTCACACATGCAGAAAACACACTATGGCTGCTTAACGGGAAAGGTGAGGTGGGGTGATACATAAAACAAGAGTTTCAAATTAGCTCAGATACCGTTCCATAAACCCAATATGTAATAGACAAGACCTACTCCTTGCTCAGAGAACTGGACTCAACACGCCCGATTCACCGCACAAGAATATATCTGACTAGTAATAATCTTAAAACCTATGTATTGATATCTCTCTGTTAGTGTGTCAAGTGGGTGTAAAGCGGCCTAAACACAGCCGTGAAAAGCAGCTAAACCCCATTATAAAAATAAATTACTTTTAAAAACCCATGAAACAAAGACAGGGAAAGAGAGAGAAATTCTTACACAATTCGTTCAGGGGCTGTGATGCAACCTGGATTGACCATATCTAGACCCACAGCTGGATGAGACATAAGGGTGGACACTCTTGGGGCTGAGAGCTTTGGTGAGGTTGGGTGAGCAAACGCAGACCCTTTATAGTAATACTGCGTGCTACCCATCGCATGGGTCCCAAATCTCCAGGTTCAAGGGCATCTTCCTACATCGAAAACATGCATGAGAAACCCAGAAGATGGTACACCGTGTGATGGGGAAAGGTTTCTAAAACGCACCTCATTTCTCATCTCCTTGTGCTCGGGTTCGCCATTCCAGCCACTTTACTAGCAATCTCCCTACTTGGAGCATCAGCACCTTTAACCTCCTGTTCCGTACAGGTTGCAATTTGTCCTGAGGATGAACGGGAAGACGGGGAACCAATGAGAGACTAGCTCTTGGTGTTGGGACAGGCACAGGTCACTCTATTTTCCCATCAGGAAGAAGAATTAACCACAGGCTCAGCCTGCCCCCCGGAACCAGAACAGGGCCTGAAGCCATCCGGCGCTTCTGCGGCCGGCTCCCAAAAAAGCGACTTGTAAAATGGAGCTTCAGGGCACTGCAATTCACAAACCTGCAGAGTTATAAATGATAACTCTCGTCCACAAATATATTGAGGGAAGGCAAAGAAGAGGATTAGAAATCAAGGCAGAATTGCAGGAAACAGATTTCAGGAGGTGGATTCGAATCGCCTTTAAAGCACATGAAAAGTGGCAAAACGTTGACAATGATGCCCTTGGCCAAAAAGGGCGTATGCGTTTTTTCCTGAATATATTCAGGAAAAAACGCATACGCCCTTTTTGGCCAACCAAGCAACCTGGAAAGGCAAATCAGCGCTACAAAGAAGTCTCGCTTCCCATCGGTCAAAAGGGCCATGCTGAAAAAAGTGTCAAAACCAGAAATGCAGGACAGGCCATGGAGAAATGGGAGCCTTGCTACACTGATGGGCGGGATGTACATTGCCAACAGCCACTCTGGAGAAGTGTACGGTGTGTCCTGAAACATCTAAAAAACACAGCTTAGAGAGCATAGGGCACTTCCACGCATGGGGGGATAAAGTGGGAAAATTGAAAATCAGCAAGACACAAGCACCCCAAAGTTTAGGGCTGCTCTGTTGACAAGGACCTCCACTTCCTTCCACCTTAAATATCCCAGGAAAGCGAAAAATGGATAAAAAAGTTGTGGTCCTTATGTACAATGGAATATCACTCAGCCATGAAATCAATGTCATAAGGCTAGTAGCAGCATGATGAGTGGATTTAGGTAAGACGATTCTAAGTGAAATAAGTCACACAGAAAAGGACACTTCTCATAAGGTGTCACTTATAGAGGGAATGTAAAAACCGTTACACTTGAACTGAATTACAAAACAGAACAGAGTCACACATGCAGAAAACACACTATGGCTGCTTAACGGGAAAGGTGAGGTGGGGTGATACATAAAACAAGAGTTTCAAATTAGCTCAGATACCGTTCCATAAACCCAATATGTAATAGACAAGACCTACTCCTTGCTCAGAGAACTGGACTCAACACGCCCGATTCACCGCACAAGAATATATCTGACTAGTAATAATCTTAAAACCTATGTATTGATATCTCTCTTTTAGTGTGTCAAGTGGGTGTAAAGCGGCCTAAACACAGCCGTGAAAAGCAGCTAAACCCCATTATAAAAATAAATTACTTTTAAAAACCCATGAAACAAAGACAGGGAAAGAGAGAGAAATTCTTACACAATTCGTTCAGGGGCTGTGATGCAACCTGAATTGACCATATCTAGACCCACAGCTGGATGAGACATAAGGGTGGACACTCTTGGGGCTGAGAGCTTTGGTGAGGTTGGGTGAGCAAACGCAGACCCTTTATAGTAATACTGCGTGCTACCCATCGCATGGGTCCCAAATCTCCAGGTTCAAGGGCATCTTCCTACATCGAAAACATGCATGAGAAACCCAGAAGATGGTACACCGTGTGATGGGGAAAGGTTTCTAAAACGCACCTCATTTCTCATCTCCTTGTGCTCGGGTTCGCCATTCCAGCCACTTTACTAGCAATCTCCCTACTTGGAGCATCAGCACCTTTAACCTCCTGTTCCGTACAGGTTGCAATTTGTCCTGAGGATGAACGGGAAGACGGGGAACCAAAGAGACTAGCTCTTGGTGTTGGGACAGGCACAGGTCACTCTATTTTCCCATCAGGAAGAAGAATTAACCACAGGCTCAGCCTGCCCCCCGGAAGCAGAACAGGGCCTGAAACCATCCGGCGCTTCTGCGGCCGGCTCCCAAAAAAGCGACTTGTAAAATGGAGCTTCAGGGCACTGCAATTCACAAACCTGCAGAGTTATAAATGATAACTCTCGTCCACAAATATATTGAGGGAAGGCAAAGAAGAGGATTAGAAATCAAGGCAGAATTGCAGGAAACAGATTTCAGGAGGTAGATTCGAATCGCCTTTAAAGCACATGAAAAGCGGCAAAACGTTGACAATGATGCCCTTGGCCAAAAAGGGCGTATGCGTTTTTTCCTGAGTATATTCTGGAAAAAACGCATACGCCCTTTTTGGCCAACCAAGCAACCTGGAAAGGCAAATCAGTTCTACAAAGAAGTCTCGCTTCCCATCGGTCAAAAGGGCCATGCTGAAAAAAGTGTCAAAACCAGAAATGCAGGACAGGCCATGGAGAAATGGGAGCCTTGCTACACTGATGGGCGGGATGTACATTGCCAACAGCCACTCTGGAGAAGTGTACGGTGTGTCCTGAAACATCTAAAAAACACAGCTTAGAGAGCATAGGGCACTTCCACGCATGGGGGGATAAAGTGGGAAAATTGAAAATCAGCAAGACACAAGCACCCCAAAGTTTAGGGCTGCTCTGTTGACAAGGACCTCCACTTCCTTCCACCTTAAATATCCCAGGAAAGCGAAAAATGGATAAAAAAGTTGTGGTCCTTATGTACAATGGAATATCACTCAGCCATGAAATCAATGTCATAAGGCTAGTAGCAGCATGATGAGTGGATTTAGGTAAGACGATTCTAAGTGAAATAAGTCACACAGAAAAGGACACTTCTCATAAGGTGTCACTTATAGAGGGAATGTAAAAACCGTTACACTTGAACTGAATTACAAAACAGAACAGAGTCACACATGCAGAAAACACACTATGGCTGCTTAACGGGAAAGGTGAGGTGGGGTGATACATAAAACAAGAGTTTCAAATTAGCTCAGATACCGTTCCATAAACCCAATATGTAATAGACAAGACCTACGCCTTGCTCAGAGAACTGGACTCAACACGCCCGATTCACCGCACAAGAATATATCTGACTAGTAATAATCTTAAAACCTATGTATTGATATCTCTCTGTTAGTGTGTCAAGTGGGTGTAAAGCGGCCTAAACACAGCCGTGAAAAGCAGCTAAACCCCATTATAAAAATAAATTACTTTTAAAAACCCATGAAACAAAGACAGGGAAAGAGAGAGAAATTCTTACACAATTCGTTCAGGGGCTGTGATGCAACCTGGATTGACCATATCTAGACCCACAGCTGGATGAGACATAAGGGTGGACACTCTTGGGGCTGAGAGCTTTGGTGAGGTTGGGTGAGCAAACGCAGACCCTTTATAGTAATACTGCGTGCTACCCATCGCATGGGTCCCAAATCTCCAGGTTCAAGGGCATCTTCCTACATCGAAAACATGCATGAGAAACCCAGAAGATGGTACACCGTGTGATGGGGAAAGGTTTCTAAAACGCACCTCATTTCTCATCTCCTTGTGCTCGGGTTCGCCATTCCAGCCACTTTACTAGCAATCTCCCTACTTGGAGCATCAGCACCTTTAACCTCCTGTTCCGTACAGGTTGCAATTTGTCCTGAGGATGAACGGGAAGACGGGGAACCAATGAGAGACTAGCTCTTGGTGTTGGGACAGGCACAGGTCACTCTATTTTCCCATCAGGAAGAAGAATTAACCACAGGCTCAGCCTGCCCCCCGGAACCAGAACAGGGCCTGAAGCCATCCGGCGCTTCTGCGGCCGGCTCCCAAAAAAGCGACTTGTAAAATGGAGCTTCAGGGCACTGCAATTCACAAACCTGCAGAGTTATAAATGATAACTCTCGTCCACAAATATATTGAGGGAAGGCAAAGAAGAGGATTAGAAATCAAGGCAGAATTGCAGGAAACAGATTTCAGGAGGTGGATTCGAATCGCCTTTAAAGCACATGAAAAGTGGCAAAACGTTGACAATGATGCCCTTGGCCAAAAAGGGCGTATGCGTTTTTTCCTGAATATATTCAGGAAAAAACGCATACGCCCTTTTTGGCCAACCAAGCAACCTGGAAAGGCAAATCAGCGCTACAAAGAAGTCTCGCTTCCCATCGGTCAAAAGGGCCATGCTGAAAAAAGTGTCAAAACCAGAAATGCAGGACAGGCCATGGAGAAATGGGAGCCTTGCTACACTGATGGGCGGGATGTACATTGCCAACAGCCACTCTGGAGAAGTGTACGGTGTGTCCTGAAACATCTAAAAAACACAGCTTAGAGAGCATAGGGCACTTCCACGCATGGGGGGATAAAGTGGGAAAATTGAAAATCAGCAAGACACAAGCACCCCAAAGTTTAGGGCTGCTCTGTTGACAAGGACCTCCACTTCCTTCCACCTTAAATATCCCAGGAAAGCGAAAAATGGATAAAAAAGTTGTGGTCCTTATGTACAATGGAATATCACTCAGCCATGAAATCAATGTCATAAGGCTAGTAGCAGCATGATGAGTGGATTTAGGTAAGACGATTCTAAGTGAAATAAGTCACACAGAAAAGGACACTTCTCATAAGGTGTCACTTATAGAGGGAATGTAAAAACCGTTACACTTGAACTGAATTACAAAACAGAACAGAGTCACACATGCAGAAAACACACTATGGCTGCTTAACGGGAAAGGTGAGGTGGGGTGATACATAAAACAAGAGTTTCAAATTAGCTCAGATACCGTTCCATAAACCCAATATGTAATAGACAAGACCTACTCCTTGCTCAGAGAACTGGACTCAACACGCCCGATTCACCGCACAAGAATATATCTGACTAGTAATAATCTTAAAACCTATGTATTGATATCTCTCTGTTAGTGTGTCAAGTGGGTGTAAAGCGGCCTAAACACAGCCGTGAAAAGCAGCTAAACCCCATTATAAAAATAAATTACTTTTAAAAACCCATGAAACAAAGACAGGGAAAGAGAGAGAAATTCTTACACAATTCGTTCAGGGGCTGTGATGCAACCTGAATTGACCATATCTAGACCCACAGCTGGATGAGACATAAGGGTGGACACTCTTGGGGCTGAGAGCTTTGGTGAGGTTGGGTGAGCAAACGCAGACCCTTTATAGTAATACTGCGTGCTACCCATCGCATGGGTCCCAAATCTCCAGGTTCAAGGGCATCTTCCTACATCGAAAACATGCATGAGAAACCCAGAAGATGGTACACCGTGTGATGGGGAAAGGTTTCTAAAACGCACCTCATTTCTCATCTCCTTGTGCTCGGGTTCGCCATTCCAGCCACTTTACTAGCAATCTCCCTACTTGGAGCATCAGCACCTTTAACCTCCTGTTCCGTACAGGTTGCAATTTGTCCTGAGGATGAACGGGAAGACGGGGAACCAAAGAGACTAGCTCTTGGTGTTGGGACAGGCACAGGTCACTCTATTTTCCCATCAGGAAGAAGAATTAACCACAGGCTCAGCCTGCCCCCCGGAAGCAGAACAGGGCCTGAAACCATCCGGCGCTTCTGCGGCCGGCTCCCAAAAAAGCGACTTGTAAAATGGAGCTTCAGGGCACTGCAATTCACAAACCTGCAGAGTTATAAATGATAACTCTCGTCCACAAATATATTGAGGGAAGGCAAAGAAGAGGATTAGAAATCAAGGCAGAATTGCAGGAAACAGATTTCAGGAGGTAGATTCGAATCGCCTTTAAAGCACATGAAAAGCGGCAAAACGTTGACAATGATGCCCTTGGCCAAAAAGGGCGTATGCGTTTTTTCCTGAGTATATTCTGGAAAAAACGCATACGCCCTTTTTGGCCAACCAAGCAACCTGGAAAGGCAAATCAGTTCTACAAAGAAGTCTCGCTTCCCATCGGTCAAAAGGGCCATGCTGAAAAAAGTGTCAAAACCAGAAATGCAGGACAGGCCATGGAGAAATGGGAGCCTTGCTACACTGATGGGCGGGATGTACATTGCCAACAGCCACTCTGGAGAAGTGTACGGTGTGTCCTGAAACATCTAAAAAACACAGCTTAGAGAGCATAGGGCACTTCCACGCATGGGGGGATAAAGTGGGAAAATTGAAAATCAGCAAGACACAAGCACCCCAAAGTTTAGGGCTGCTCTGTTGACAAGGACCTCCACTTCCTTCCACCTTAAATATCCCAGGAAAGCGAAAAATGGATAAAAAAGTTGTGGTCCTTATGTACAATGGAATATCACTCAGCCATGAAATCAATGTCATAAGGCTAGTAGCAGCATGATGAGTGGATTTAGGTAAGACGATTCTAAGTGAAATAAGTCACACAGAAAAGGACACTTCTCATAAGGTGTCACTTATAGAGGGAATGTAAAAACCGTTACACTTGAACTGAATTACAAAACAGAACAGAGTCACACATGCAGAAAACACACTATGGCTGCTTAACGGGAAAGGTGAGGTGGGGTGATACATAAAACAAGAGTTTCAAATTAGCTCAGATACCGTTCCATAAACCCAATATGTAATAGACAAGACCTACGCCTTGCTCAGAGAACTGGACTCAACACGCCCGATTCACCGCACAAGAATATATCTGACTAGTAATAATCTTAAAACCTATGTATTGATATCTCTCTGTTAGTGTGTCAAGTGGGTGTAAAGCGGCCTAAACACAGCCGTGAAAAGCAGCTAAACCCCATTATAAAAATAAATTACTTTTAAAAACCCATGAAACAAAGACAGGGAAAGAGAGAGAAATTCTTACACAATTCGTTCAGGGGCTGTGATGCAACCTGGATTGACCATATCTAGACCCACAGCTGGATGAGACATAAGGGTGGACACTCTTGGGGCTGAGAGCTTTGGTGAGGTTGGGTGAGCAAACGCAGACCCTTTATAGTAATACTGCGTGCTACCCATCGCATGGGTCCCAAATCTCCAGGTTCAAGGGCATCTTCCTACATCGAAAACATGCATGAGAAACCCAGAAGATGGTACACCGTGTGATGGGGAAAGGTTTCTAAAACGCACCTCATTTCTCATCTCCTTGTGCTCGGGTTCGCCATTCCAGCCACTTTACTAGCAATCTCCCTACTTGGAGCATCAGCACCTTTAACCTCCTGTTCCGTACAGGTTGCAATTTGTCCTGAGGATGAACGGGAAGACGGGGAACCAATGAGAGACTAGCTCTTGGTGTTGGGACAGGCACAGGTCACTCTATTTTCCCATCAGGAAGAAGAATTAACCACAGGCTCAGCCTGCCCCCCGGAACCAGAACAGGGCCTGAAGCCATCCGGCGCTTCTGCGGCCGGCTCCCAAAAAAGCGACTTGTAAAATGGAGCTTCAGGGCACTGCAATTCACAAACCTGCAGAGTTATAAATGATAACTCTCGTCCACAAATATATTGAGGGAAGGCAAAGAAGAGGATTAGAAATCAAGGCAGAATTGCAGGAAACAGATTTCAGGAGGTGGATTCGAATCGCCTTTAAAGCACATGAAAAGCGGCAAAACGTTGACAATGATGCCCTTGGCCAAAAAGGGCGTATGCGTTTTTTCCTGAATATATTCAGGAAAAAACGCATACGCCCTTTTTGGCCAACCAAGCGACCTGGAAAGGCAAATCAGCGCTACAAAGAAGTCTCGCTTCCCATCGGTCAAAAGGGCCATGCTGAAAAAAGTGTCAAAACCAGAAATGCAGGACAGGCCATGGAGAAATGGGAGCCTTGCTACACTGATGGGCGGGATGTACATTGCCAACAGCCACTCTGGAGAAGTGTACGGTGTGTCCTGAACATCTAAAAAACACAGCTTAGAGAGCATAGGGCACTTCCACGCATGGGGGGATAAAGTGGGAAAATTGAAAATCAGCAAGACACAAGCACCCCAAAGTTTAGGGCTGCTCTGTTGACAAGGACCTCCACTTCCTTCCACCTTCAATATCCCAGGAAAGCGAAAAATGGATAAAAAAGTTGTGGTCCTTATGTACAATGGAATATCACTCAGCCATGAAATCAATGTCATAAGGCTAGTAGCAGCATGATGAGTGGATTTAGGTAAGACGATTCTAAGTGAAATAAGTCACACAGAAAAGGACACTTCTCATAAGGTGTCACTTATAGAGGGAATGTAAAAACCGTTACACTTGAACTGAATTACAAAACAGAACAGAGTCACACATGCAGAAAACACACTATGGCTGCTTAACGGGAAAGGTGAGGTGGGGTGATACATAAAACAAGAGTTTCAAATTAGCTCAGATACCGTTCCATAAACCCAATATGTAATAGACAAGACCTACGCCTTGCTCAGAGAACTGGACTCAACACGCCCGATTCACCGCACAAGAATATATCTGACTAGTAATAATCTTAAAACCTATGTATTGATATCTCTCTGTTAGTGTGTCAAGTGGGTGTAAAGCGGCCTAAACACAGCCGTGAAAAGCAGCTAAACCCCATTATAAAAATAAATTACTTTTAAAAACCCATGAAACAAAGACAGGGAAAGAGAGAGAAATTCTTACACAATTCGTTCAGGGGCTGTGATGCAACCTGGATTGACCATATCTAGACCCACAGCTGGATGAGACATAAGGGTGGACACTCTTGGGGCTGAGAGGTTTGGTGAGGTTGGGTGAGCAAACGCAGACCCTTTATAGTAATACTGCGTGCTACCCATCGCATGGGTCCCAAATCTCCAGGTTCAAGGGCATCTTCCTACATCGAAAACATGCATGAGAAACCCAGAAGATGGTACACCGTGTGATGGGGAAAGGTTTCTAAAACGCACCTCATTTCTCATCTCCTTGTGCTCTGGTTCGCCATTCCAGCCACTTTACTAGCAATCTCCCTACTTGGAGCATCAGCACCTTTAACCTCCTGTTCCGTACAGGTTGCAATTTGTCCTGAGGATGAACGGGAAGACGGGGAACCAATGAGAGACTAGCTCTTGGTGTTGGGACAGGCACAGGTCACTCTATTTTCCCATCAGGAAGAAGAATTAACCACAGGCTCAGCCTGCCCCCCGGAACCAGAACAGGGCCTGAAGCCATCCGGCGCTTCTGCGGCCGGCTCCCAAAAAAGCGACTTGTAAAATGGAGCTTCAGGGCACTGCAATTCACAAACCTGCAGAGTTATAAATGATAACTCTCGTCCACAAATATATTGAGGGAAGGCAAAGAAGAGGATTAGAAATCAAGGCAGAATTGCAGGAAACAGATTTCAGGAGGTGGATTCGAATCGCCTTTAAAGCACATGAAAAGCGGCAAAACGTTGACAATGATGCCCTTGGCCAAAAAGGGCGTATGCGTTTTTTCCTGAATATATTCAGGAAAAAACGCATACGCCCTTTTTGGCCAACCAAGCAACCTGGAAAGGCAAATCAGCGCTACAAAGAAGTCTCGCTTCCCATCGGTCAAAAGGGCCATGCTGAAAAAAGTGTCAAAACCAGAAATGCAGGACAGGCCATGGAGAAATGGGAGCCTTGCTACACTGATGGGCGGGATGTACATTGCCAACAGCCACTCTGGAGAAGTGTACGGTGTGTCCTGAAACATCTAAAAAACACAGCTTAGAGAGCATAGGGCACTTCCACGCATGGGGGGATAAAGTGGGAAAATTGAAAATCAGCAAGACACAAGCACCCCAAAGTTTAGGGCTGCTCTGTTGACAAGGACCTCCACTTCCTTCCACCTTCAATATCCCAGGAAAGCGAAAAATGGATAAAAAAGTTGTGGTCCTTATGTACAATGGAATATCACTCAGCCATGAAATCAATGTCATAAGGCTAGTAGCAGCATGATGAGTGGATTTAGGTAAGACGATTCTAAGTGAAATAAGTCACACAGAAAAGGACACTTCTCATAAGGTGTCACTTATAGAGGGAATGTAAAAACCGTTACACTTGAACTGAATTACAAAACAGAACAGAGTCACACATGCAGAAAACACACTATGGCTGCTTAACGGGAAAGGTGAGGTGGGGTGATACATAAAACAAGAGTTTCAAATTAGCTCAGATACCGTTCCATAAACCCAATATGTAATAGACAAGACCTACTCCTTGCTCAGAGAACTGGACTCAACACGCCCGATTCACCGCACAAGAATATATCTGACTAGTAATAATCTTAAAACCTATGTATTGATATCTCTCTGTTAGTGTGTCAAGTGGGTGTAAAGCGGCCTAAACACAGCCGTGAAAAGCAGCTAAACCCCATTATAAAAATAAATTACTTTTAAAAACCCATGAAACAAAGACAGGGAAAGAGAGAGAAATTCTTACACAATTCGTTCAGGGGCTGTGATGCAACCTGGATTGACCATATCTAGACCCACAGCTGGATGAGACATAAGGGTGGACACTCTTGGGGCTGAGAGCTTTGGTGAGGTTGGGTGAGCAAACGCAGACCCTTTATAGTAATACTGCGTGCTACCCATCGCATGGGTCCCAAATCTCCAGGTTCAAGGGCATCTTCCTACATCGAAAACATGCATGAGAAACCCAGAAGATGGTACACCGTGTGATGGGGAAAGGTTTCTAAAACGCACCTCATTTCTCATCTCCTTGTGCTCGGGTTCGCCATTCCAGCCACTTTACTAGCAATCTCCCTACTTGGAGCATCAGCACCTTTAACCTCCTGTTCCGTACAGGTTGCAATTTGTCCTGAGGATGAACGGGAAGATGGGGAACCAATGAGAGACTAGCTCTTGGTGTTGGGACAGGCACAGGTCACTCTATTTTCCCATCAGGAAGAAGAATTAACCACAGGCTCAGCCTGCCCCCCGGAACCACAACAGGGTCTGAAGCCATCCGGCGCTTCTGCGGCCGGCTCCCAAAAAAGCGACTTTTAAAATGGAGCTTCAGGGCACTGCAATTCACAAACCTGCAGAGTTATAAATGATAACTCTCGTCCACAAATATATTGAGGGAAGGCAAAGAAGAGGATTAGAAATCAAGGCAGAATTGCAGGAAACAGATTTCAGGAGGTGGATTCGAATCGCCTTTAAAGCACATGAAAAGCGGCAAAACGTTGACAATGATGCCCTTGGCCAAAAAGGGCGTATGCGTTTTTTCCTGAATATATTCAGGAAAAAACGCATACGCCCTTTTTGGCCAACCAAGCAACCTGGAAAGGCAAATCAGCGCTACAAAGAAGTCTCGCTTCCCATCGGTCAAAAGGGCCATGCTGAAAAAAGTGTCAAAACCAGAAATGCAGGACAGGCCATGGAGAAATGGGAGCCTTGCTACACTGATGGGCGGGATGTACATTGCCAACAGCCACTCTGGAGAAGTGTACGGTGTGTCCTGAAACATCTAAAAAACACAGCTTAGAGAGCATAGGGCACTTCCACGCATGGGGGGATAAAGTGGGAAAATTGAAAATCAGCAAGACACAAGCACCCCAAAGTTTAGGGCTGCTCTGTTGACAAGGACCTCCACTTCCTTCCACCTTAAATATCCCAGGAAAGCGAAAAATGGATAAAAAAGTTGTGGTCCTTATGTACAATGGAATATCACTCAGCCATGAAATCAATGTCATAAGGCTAGTAGCAGCATGATGAGTGGATTTAGGTAAGACGATTCTAAGTGAAATAAGTCACACAGAAAAGGACACTTCTCATAAGGTGTCACTTATAGAGGGAATGTAAAAACCGTTACACTTGAACTGAATTACAAAACAGAACAGAGTCACACATGCAGAAAACACACTATGGCTGCTTAACGGGAAAGGTGAGGTGGGGTGATACATAAAACAAGAGTTTCAAATTAGCTCAGATACCGTTCCATAAACCCAATATGTAATAGACAAGACCTACGCCTTGCTCAGAGAACTGGACTCAACACGCCCGATTCACCGCACAAGAATATATCTGACTAGTAATAATCTTAAAACCTATGTATTGATATCTCTCTGTTAGTGTGTCAAGTGGGTGTAAAGCGGCCTAAACACAGCCGTGAAAAGCAGCTAAACCCCATTATAAAAATAAATTACTTTTAAAAACCCATGAAACAAAGACAGGGAAAGAGAGAGAAATTCTTACACAATTCGTTCAGGGGCTGTGATGCAACCTGGATTGACCATATCTAGACCCACAGCTGGATGAGACATAAGGGTGGACACTCTTGGGGCTGAGAGCTTTGGTGAGGTTGGGTGAGCAAACGCAGACCCTTTATAGTAATACTGCGTGCTACCCATCGCATGGGTCCCAAATCTCCAGGTTCAAGGGCATCTTCCTACATCGAAAACATGCATGAGAAACCCAGAAGATGGTACACCGTGTGATGGGGAAAGGTTTCTAAAACGCACCTCATTTCTCATCTCCTTGTGCTCGGGTTCGCCATTCCAGCCACTTTACTAGCAATCTCCCTACTTGGAGCATCAGCACCTTTAACCTCCTGTTCCTTACAGGTTGCAATTTGTCCTGAGGATGAACGGGAAGACGGGGAACAAATGAGAGACTAGCTCTTGGTGTTGGGACAGGCACAGGTCACTCTATTTTCCCATCAGGAAGAAGAATTAACCACAGGCTCAGCCTGCCCCCCGGAACCAGAACAGGGCCTGAAGCCATCCGGCGCTTCTGCGGCCGGCTCCCAAAAAAGCGACTTGTAAAATGGAGCTTCAGGGCACTGCAATTCACAAACCTGCAGAGTTATAAATGATAACTCTCGTCCACAAATATATTGAGGGAAGGCAAAGAAGAGGATTAGAAATCAAGGCAGAATTGCAGGAAACAGATTTCAGGAGGTAGATTCGAATCGCCTTTAAAGCACATGAAAAGCGGCAAAACGTTGACAATGATGCCCTTGGCCAAAAAGGGCGTATGCGTTTTTTCCTGAGTATATTCAGGAAAAAACGCATACGCCCTTTTTGGCCAACCAAGCGACTTGGAAAGGCAAATCAGCGCTACAAAGAAGTCTCGCTTCCCATCGGTCAAAAGGGCCATGCTGAAAAAAGTGTCAAAACCAGAAATGCAGGACAGGCCATGGAGAAATGGGAGCCTTGCTACACTGATGGGCGGGATGTACATTGCCAACAGCCACTCTGGAGAAGTGTACGGTGTGTCCTGAAACATCTAAAATACACAGCTTAGAGAGCATAGGGCACTTCCACGCATGGGGGGATAAAGTGGGAAAATTGAAAATCAGCAAGACACAAGCACCCCAAAGTTTAGGGCTGCTCTGTTGACAAGGACCTCCACTTCCTTCCACCTTAAATATCCCAGGAAAGCGAAAAATGGATACAAAAGTTGTGGTCCTTATGTACAATGGAATATCACTCAGCCATGAAATCAATGTCATAAGGCTAGTAGCAGCATGATGAGTGGATTTAGGTAAGACGATTCTAAGTGAAATAAGTCACACAGAAAAGGACACTTCTCATAAGGTGTCACTTATAGAGGGAATGTAAAAACCGTTACACTTGAACTGAATTACAAAACAGAACAGAGTCACACATGCAGAAAACACACTATGGCTGCTTAACGGGAAAGGTGAGGTGGGGTGATACATAAAACAAGAGTTTCAAATTAGCTCAGATACCGTTCCATAAACCCAATATGTAATAGACAAGACCTACGCCTTGCTCAGAGAACTGGACTCAACACGCCCGATTCACCGCACAAGAATATATCTGACTAGTAATAATCTTAAAACCTATGTATTGATATCTCTCTGTTAGTGTGTCAAGTGGGTGTAAAGCGGCCTAAACACAGCCGTGAAAAGCAGCTAAACCCCATTATAAAAATAAATTACTTTTAAAAACCCATGAAACAAAGACAGGGAAAGAGAGAGAAATTCTTACACAATTCGTTCAGGGGCTGTGATGCAACCTGGATTGACCATATCTAGACCCACAGCTGGATGAGACATAAGGGTGGACACTCTTGGGGCTGAGAGCTTTGGTGAGGTTGGGTGAGCAAACGCAGACCCTTTATAGTAATACTGCGTGCTACCCATCGCATGGGTCCCAAATCTCCAGGTTCAAGGGCATCTTCCTACATCGAAAACATGCATGAGAAACCCAGAAGATGGTACACCGTGTGATGGGGAAAGGTTTCTAAAACGCACCTCATTTCTCATCTCCTTGTGCTCGGGTTCGCCATTCCAGCCACTTTACTAGCAATCTCCCTACTTGGAGCATCAGCACCTTTAACCTCCTGTTCCTTACAGGTTGCAATTTGTCCTGAGGATGAACGGGAAGACGGGGAACAAATGAGAGACTAGCTCTTGGTGTTGGGACAGGCACAGGTCACTCTATTTTCCCATCAGGAAGAAGAATTAACCACAGGCTCAGCCTGCCCCCCGGAACCAGAACAGGGCCTGAAGCCATCCGGCGCTTCTGCGGCCGGCTCCCAAAAAAGCGACTTGTAAAATGGAGCTTCAGGGCACTGCAATTCACAAACCTGCAGAGTTATAAATGATAACTCTCGTCCACAAATATATTGAGGGAAGGCAAAGAAGAGGATTAGAAATCAAGGCAGAATTGCAGGAAACAGATTTCAGGAGGTAGATTCGAATCGCCTTTAAAGCACATGAAAAGCGGCAAAACGTTGACAATGATGCCCTTGGCCAAAAAGGGCGTATGCGTTTTTTCCTGAGTATATTCAGGAAAAAACGCATACGCCCTTTTTGGCCAACCAAGCGACTTGGAAAGGCAAATCAGCGCTACAAAGAAGTCTCGCTTCCCATCGGTCAAAAGGGCCATGCTGAAAAAAGTGTCAAAACCAGAAATGCAGGACAGGCCATGGAGAAATGGGAGCCTTGCTACACTGATGGGCGGGATGTACATTGCCAACAGCCACTCTGGAGAAGTGTACGGTGTGTCCTGAAACATCTAAAATACACAGCTTAGAGAGCATAGGGCACTTCCACGCATGGGGGGATAAAGTGGGAAAATTGAAAATCAGCAAGACACAAGCACCCCAAAGTTTAGGGCTGCTCTGTTGACAAGGACCTCCACTTCCTTCCACCTTAAATATCCCAGGAAAGCGAAAAATGGATACAAAAGTTGTGGTCCTTATGTACAATGGAATATCACTCAGCCATGAAATCAATGTCATAAGGCTAGTAGCAGCATGATGAGTGGATTTAGGTAAGACGATTCTAAGTGAAATAAGTCACACAGAAAAGGACACTTCTCATAAGGTGTCACTTATAGAGGGAATGTAAAAACCGTTACACTTGAACTGAATTACAAAACAGAACAGAGTCACACATGCAGAAAACACACTATGGCTGCTTAACGGGAAAGGTGAGGTGGGGTGATACATAAAACAAGAGTTTCAAATTAGCTCAGATACCGTTCCATAAACCCAATATGTAATAGACAAGACCTACGCCTTGCTCAGAGAACTGGACTCAACACGCCCGATTCACCGCACAAGAATATATCTGACTAGTAATAATCTTAAAACCTATGTATTGATATCTCTCTGTTAGTGTGTCAAGTGGGTGTAAAGCGGCCTAAACACAGCCGTGAAAAGCAGCTAAACCCCATTATAAAAATAAATTACTTTTAAAAACCCATGAAACAAAGACAGGGAAAGAGAGAGAAATTCTTACACAATTCGTTCAGGGGCTGTGATGCAACCTGGATTGACCATATCTAGACCCACAGCTGGATGAGACATAAGGGTGGACACTCTTGGGGCTGAGAGCTTTGGTGAGGTTGGGTGAGCAAACGCAGACCCTTTATAGTAATACTGCGTGCTACCCATCGCATGGGTCCCAAATCTCCAGGTTCAAGGGCATCTTCCTACATCGAAAACATGCATGAGAAACCCAGAAGATGGTACACCGTGTGATGGGGAAAGGTTTCTAAAACGCACCTCATTTCTCATCTCCTTGTGCTCGGGTTCGCCATTCCAGCCACTTTACTAGCAATCTCCCTACTTGGAGCATCAGCACCTTTAACCTCCTGTTCCTTACAGGTTGCAATTTGTCCTGAGGATGAACGGGAAGACGGGGAACAAATGAGAGACTAGCTCTTGGTGTTGGGACAGGCACAGGTCACTCTATTTTCCCATCAGGAAGAAGAATTAACCACAGGCTCAGCCTGCCCCCCGGAACCAGAACAGGGCCTGAAGCCATCCGGCGCTTCTGCGGCCGGCTCCCAAAAAAGCGACTTGTAAAATGGAGCTTCAGGGCACTGCAATTCACAAACCTGCAGAGTTATAAATGATAACTCTCGTCCACAAATATATTGAGGGAAGGCAAAGAAGAGGATTAGAAATCAAGGCAGAATTGCAGGAAACAGATTTCAGGAGGTAGATTCGAATCGCCTTTAAAGCACATGAAAAGCGGCAAAACGTTGACAATGATGCCCTTGGCCAAAAAGGGCGTATGCGTTTTTTCCTGAGTATATTCAGGAAAAAACGCATACGCCCTTTTTGGCCAACCAAGCGACTTGGAAAGGCAAATCAGCGCTACAAAGAAGTCTCGCTTCCCATCGGTCAAAAGGGCCATGCTGAAAAAAGTGTCAAAACCAGAAATGCAGGACAGGCCATGGAGAAATGGGAGCCTTGCTACACTGATGGGCGGGATGTACATTGCCAACAGCCACTCTGGAGAAGTGTACGGTGTGTCCTGAAACATCTAAAATACACAGCTTAGAGAGCATAGGGCACTTCCACGCATGGGGGGATAAAGTGGGAAAATTGAAAATCAGCAAGACACAAGCACCCCAAAGTTTAGGGCTGCTCTGTTGACAAGGACCTCCACTTCCTTCCACCTTAAATATCCCAGGAAAGCGAAAAATGGATACAAAAGTTGTGGTCCTTATATACAATGGAATATCACTCAGCCATGAAATCAATGTCATAAGGCTAGTAGCAGCATGATGAGTGGATTTAGGTAAGACGATTCTAAGTGAAATAAGTCACACAGAAAAGGACACTTCTCATAAGGTGTCACTTATAGAGGGAATGTAAAAACCGTTACACTTGAACTGAATTACAAAACAGAACAGAGTCACACATGCAGAAAACACACTATGGCTGCTTAACGGGAAAGGTGAGGTGGGGTGATACAAAAAACAAGAGTTTCAAATTAGCTCAGATACCGTTCCATAAACCCAATATGGAATAGACAAGACCTACTCCTTGCTCAGAGAACTGGACTCAACACGCCCGATTCACCGCACAAGAATATATCTGACTAGTAATAATCTTAAAACCTATGTATTGATATCTCTCTGTTAGTGTGTCAAGTGGGTGTAAAGCGGCCTAAACACAGCAGTGAAAAGCAGCTAAACCCCATTATAAAAATAAATTACTTTTAAAAACCCATGAAACAAAGACAGGGAAAGAGAGAGAAATTCTTACACAATTCGTTCAGGGGCTGTGATGCAACCTGGATTGACCATATCTAGACCCACAGCTGGATGAGACATAAGGGTGGACACTCTTGGGGCTGAGAGCTTTGGTGAGGTTGGGTGAGCAAACGCAGACCCTTTATAGTAATACTGCGTGCTACCCATCGCATGGGTCCCAAATCTCCAGGTTCAAGGGCATCTTCCTACATCGAAAACATGCATGAGAAACCCAGAAGATGGTACACCGTGTGATGGGGAAAGGTTTCTAAAACGCACCTCATTTCTCATCTCCTTGTGCTCGGGTTCGCCATTCCAGCCACTTTACTAGCAATCTCCCTACTTGGAGCATCAGCACCTTTAACCTGCTGTTCCGTACAGGTTGCAATTTGTCCTGAGGATGAACGGGAAGACGGGGAACAAATGAGAGACTAGCTCTTGGTGTTGGGACAGGCACAGGTCACTCTATTTTCCCATCAGGAAGAAGAATTAACCACAGGCTCAGCCTGCCCCCCGGAACCAGAACAGGGCCTGAAGCCATCCGGCGCTTCTGCGGCCGGCTCCCAAAAAAGCGACTTGTAAAATGGAGCTTCAGGGCACTGCAATTCACAAACCTGCAGAGTTATACATGATAACTCTCGTCCACAAATATATTGAGGGAAGGCAAAGAAGAGGATTAGAAATCAAGGCAGAATTGCAGGAAACAGATTTCAGGAGGTAGATTCGAATCGCCTTTAAAGCACATGAAAAGCGGCAAAACGTTGACAATGATGCCCTTGGCCAAAAAGGGCGTATGCGTTTTTTCCTGAGTATATTCAGGAAAAAACGCATACGCCCTTTTTGGCCAACCAAGCGACCTGGAAAGGCAAATCAGCGCTACAAAGAAGTCTCGCTTCCCATCGGTCAAAAGGGCCATGCTGAAAAAAGTGTCAAAACCAGAAATGCAGGACAGGCCATGGAGAAATGGGAGCCTTGCTACACTGATGGGCGGGATGTACATTGCCAACAGCCACTCTGGAGAAGTGTACGGTGTGTCCTGAAACATCTAAAAAACACAGCTTAGAGAGCATAGGGCACTTCCACGCATGGGGGGATAAAGTGGGAAAATTGAAAATCAGCAAGACACAAGCACCCCAAAGTTTAGGGCTGCTCTGTTGACAAGGACCTCCACTTCCTTCCACCTTCAATATCCCAGGAAAGCGAAAAATGGATAAAAAAGTTGTGGTCCTTATGTACAATGGAATATCACTCAGCCATGAAATCAATGTCATAAGGCTAGTAGCAGCATGATGAGTGGATTTAGGTAAGACGATTCTAAGTGAAATAAGTCACACAGAAAAGGACACTTCTCATAAGGTGTCACTTATAGAGGGAATGTAAAAACCGTTACACTTGAACTGAATTACAAAACAGAACAGAGTCACACATGCAGAAAACACACTATGGCTGCTTAACGGGAAAGGTGAGGTGGGGTGATACATAAAACAAGAGTTTCAAATTAGCTCAGATACCGTTCCATAAACCCAATATGGAATAGACAAGACCTACTCCTTGCTCAGAGAACTGGACTCAACACGCCCGATTCACCGCACAAGAATATATCTGACTAGTAATAATCTTAAAACCTATGTATTGATATCTCTCTGTTAGTGTGTCAAGTGGGTGTAAAGCGGCCTAAACACAGCCGTGAAAAGCAGCTAAACCCCATTATAAAAATAAATTACTTTTAAAAACCCATGAAACAAAGACAGGGAAAGAGAGAGAAATTCTTACACAATTCGTTCAGGGGCTGTGATGCAACCTGGATTGACCATATCTAGACCCACAGCTGGATGAGACATAAGGGTGGACACTCTTGGGGCTGAGAGCTTTGGTGAGGTTGGGTGAGCAAACGCAGACCCTTTATAGTAATACTGCGTGCTACCCATCGCATGGGTCCCAAATCTCCAGGTTCAAGGGCATCTTCCTACATCGAAAACATGCATGAGAAACCCAGAAGATGGTACACCGTGTGATGGGGAAAGGTTTCTAAAACGCACCTCATTTCTCATCTCCTTGTGCTCGGGTTCGCCATTCCAGCCACTTTACTAGCAATCTCCCTACTTGGAGCATCAGCACCTTTAACCTCCTGTTCCGTACAGGTTGCAATTTGTCCTGAGGATGAACGGGAAGACGGGGAACAAATGAGAGACTAGCTCTTGGTGTTGGGACAGGCACAGGTCACTCTATTTTCCCATCAGGAAGAAGAATTAACCACAGGCTCAGCCTGCCCCCCGGAACCAGAACAGGGCCTGAAGCCATCCGGCGCTTCTGCGGCCGGCTCCCAAAAAAGCGACTTGTAAAATGGAGCTTCAGGGCACTGCAATTCACAA
This sequence comes from Balaenoptera physalus, assembly GCF_965194825.1. Lineage (NCBI taxonomy): Eukaryota > Metazoa > Chordata > Mammalia > Artiodactyla > Balaenopteridae > Balaenoptera > Balaenoptera physalus. Next base: position 258,390 of record NW_028125854.1, read on the forward strand.
ACCTGCAGAGTTATAAATGATAACTCTCGTCCACAAATATATTGAGGGAAGGCAAAGAAGAGGATTAGAAATCAAGGCAGAATTGCAGGAAACAGATTTCAGGAGGTAGATTCGAATCGCCTTTAAAGCACATGAAAAGCGGCAAAACGTTGACAATGATGCCCTTGGCCAAAAAGGGCGTATGCGTTTTTTCCTGAGTATATTCAGGAAAAAACGCATACGCCCTTTTTGGCCAACCAAGCAACCTGGAAAGGCAAATCAGCGCTACAAAGAAGTCTCGCTTCCCATCGGTCAAAAGGGCCATGCTGAAAAAAGTGTCAAAACCAGAAATGCAGGACAGGCCATGGAGAAATGGGAGCCTTGCTACACTGATGGGCGGGATGTACATTGCCAACAGCCACTCTGGAGAAGTGTACGGTGTGTCCTGAAACATCTAAAAAACACAGCTTAGAGAGCATAGGGCACTTCCACGCATGGGGGGATAAAGTGGGAAAATTGAAAATCAGCAAGACACAAGCACCCCAAAGTTTAGGGCTGCTCTGTTGACAAGGACCTCCACTTCCTTCCACCTTCAATATCCCAGGAAAGCGAAAAATGGATAAAAAAGTTGTGGTCCTTATGTACAATGGAATATCACTCAGCCATGAAATCAATGTCATAAGGCTAGTAGCAGCATGATGAGTGGATTTAGGTAAGACGATTCTAAGTGAAATAAGTCACACAGAAAAGGACACTTCTCATAAGGTGTCACTTATAGAGGGAATGTAAAAACCGTTACACTTGAACTGAATTACAAAACAGAACAGAGTCACACATGCAGAAAACACACTATGGCTGCTTAACGGGAAAGGTGAGGTGGGGTGATACATAAAACAAGAGTTTCAAATTAGCTCAGATACCGTTCCATAAACCCAATATGTAATAGACAAGACCTACTCCTTGCTCAGAGAACTGGACTCAACACGCCCGATTCACCGCACAAGAATATATCTGACTAGTAATAATCTTAAAACCTATGTATTGATATCTCTCTGTTAGTGTGTCAAGTGGGTGTAAAGCGGCCTAAACACAGCCGTGAAAAGCAGCTAAACCCCATTATAAAAATAAATTACTTTTAAAAACCCATGAAACAAAGACAGGGAAAGAGAGAGAAATTCTTACACAATTCGTTCAGGGGCTGTGATGCAACCTGGATTGACCATATCTAGACCCACAGCTGGATGAGACATAAGGGTGGACACTCTTGGGGCTGAGAGCTTTGGTGAGGTTGGGTGAGCAAACGCAGACCCTTTATAGTAATACTGCGTGCTACCCATCGCATGGGTCCCAAATCTCCAGGTTCAAGGGCATCTTCCTACATCGAAAACATGCATGAGAAACCCAGAAGATTGTACACCGTGTGATGGGGAAAGGTTTCTAAAACGCACCTCATTTCTCATCTCCTTGTGCTCGGGTTCGCCATTCCAGCCACTTTACTAGCAATCTCCCTACTTGGAGCATCAGCACCTTTAACCTCCTGTTCCGTACAGGTTGCAATTTGTCCTGAGGATGAACGGGAAGACGGGGAACCAATGAGAGACTAGCTCTTGGTGTTGGGACAGGCACAGGTCACTCTATTTTCCCATCAGGAAGAAGAATTAACCACAGGCTCAGCCTGCCCCCCGGAACCAGAACAGGGCCTGAAGCCATCCGGCGCTTCTGCGGCCGGCTCCCAAAAAAGCGACTTTTAAAATGGAGCTTCAGGGCACTGCAATTCACAAACCTGCAGAGTTATAAATGATAACTCTCGTCCACAAATATATTGAGGGAAGGCAAAGAAGAGGATTAGAAATCAAGGCAGAATTGCAGGAAACAGATTTCAGGAGGTAGATTCGAATCGCCTTTAAAGCACATGAAAAGCGGCAAAACGTTGACAATGATGCCCTTGGCCAAAAAGGGCGTATGCGTTTTTTCTTGAGTATATTCAGGAAAAAACGCATACGCCCTTTTTGGCCAACCAAGCAACCTGGAAAGGCAAATCAGCGCTACAAAGAAGTCTCGCTTCCCATCGGTCAAAAGGGCCATGCTGAAAAAAGTGTCAAAACCAGAAATGCAGGACAGGCCATGGAGAAATGGGAGCCTTGCTACACTGATGGGCGGGATGTACATTGCCAACAGCCACTCTGGAGAAGTGTACGGTGTGTCCTGAAACATCTAAAAAACACAGCTTAGAGAGCATAGGGCACTTCCACGCATGGGGGGATAAAGTGGGAAAATTGAAAATCAGCAAGACACAAGCACCCCAAAGTTTAGGGCTGCTCTGTTGACAAGGACCTCCACTTCCTTCCACCTTAAATATCCCAGGAAAGCGAAAAATGGATAAAAAAGTTGTGGTCCTTATGTACAATGGAATATCACTCAGCCATGAAATCAATGTCATAAGGCTAGTAGCAGCATGATGAGTGGATTTAGGTAAGACGATTCTAAGTGAAATAAGTCACACAGAAAAGGACACTTCTCATAAGGTGTCACTTATAGAGGGAATGTAAAAACCGTTACACTTGAACTGAATTACAAAACAGAACAGAGTCACACATGCAGAAAACACACTATGGCTGCTTAACGGGAAAGGTGAGGTGGGGTGGTACATAAAACAAGAGTTTCAAATTAGCTCAGATACCGTTCCATAAACCCAATATGTAATAGACAAGACCTACTCCTTGCTCAGAGAACTGGACTCAACACGCCCGATTCACCGCACAAGAATATATCTGACTAGTAATAATCTTAAAACCTATGTATTGATATCTCTCTGTTAGTGTGTCAACTGGGTGTAAAGCGGCCTAAACACAGCCGTGAAAAGCAGCTAAACCCCATTACAAAAATAAATTACTTTTAAAAACCCATGAAACAAAGACAGGGAAAGAGAGAGAAATTCTTACACAATTCGTTCAGGGGCTGTGATGCAACCTGGATTGACCATATCTAGACCCACAGCTGGATGAGACATAAGGGTGGACACTCTTGGGGCTGAGAGGTTTGGTGAGGTTGGGTGAGCAAACGCAGACCCTTTAAAGTAATACTGCGTGCTACCCATCGCATGGGTCCCAAATCTCCAGGTTCAAGGGCATCTTCCTACATCGAAAACATGCATGAGAAACCCAGAAGATGGTACACCGTGTGATGGGGAAAGGTTTCTAAAACGCACCTCATTTCTCATCTCCCTGTGCTCGGGTTCGCCATTCCAGCCACTTTACTAGCAATCTCCCTACTTGGAGCATCAGCACCTTTAACCTCCTGTTCCGTACAGGTTGCAATTTGTCCTGAGGATGAACGGGAAGACGGGGAACCAATGAGAGACTAGCTCTTGGTGTTGGGACAGGCACAGGTCACTCTATTTTCCCATCAGGAAGAAGAATTAACCACAGGCTCAGCCTGCCCCCCGGAACCAGAACAGGGCCTGAAGCCATCCTGCGCTTTTGCGGCCGGCTCCCAAAAAAGCGACTTGTAAAATGGAGCTTCAGGGCACTGCAATTCACAAACCTGCAGAGTTATAAATGATAACTCTCGTCCACAAATATATTGAGGGAAGGCAAAGAAGAGGATTTGAAATCAAGGCAGAATTGCAGGAAACAGATTTCAGGAGGTGGATTCGAATCGCCTTTAAAGCACATGAAAAGCGGCAAAACGTTGACAATGATGCCCTTGGCCAAAAAGGGCGTATGCGTTTTTTCCTGAATATATTCAGGAAAAAACGCATACGCCCTTTTTGGCCAACCAAGTAACCTGGAAAGGCAAATCAGCGCTACAAAGAAGTCTCGCTTCCCATCGGTCAAAAGGGCCATGCTGAAAAAAGTGTCAAAACCAGAAATGCAGGACAGGCCATGGAGAAATGGGAGCCTTGCTACACTGATGGGCGGGATGTACATTGCCAACAGCCACTCTGGAGAAGTGTACGGTGTGTCCTGAAACATCTAAAAAACACAGCTTAGAGAGCATAGGGCACTTCCACGCATGGGGGGATAAAGTGGGAAAATTGAAAATCAGCAAGACACAAGCACCCCAAAGTTTAGGGCTGCTCTGTTGACAAGGACCTCCACTTCCTTCCACCTTCAATATCCCAGGAAAGCGAAAAATGGATAAAAAAGTTGTGCTCCTTATGTACAATGGAATATCACTCAGCCATGAAATCAATGTCATAAGGCTAGTAGCAGCATGATGAGTGGATTTAGGTAAGACGATTCTAAGTGAAATAAGTCACACAGAAAAGGACACTTCTCATAAGGTGTCACTTATAGAGGGAATGTAAAAACCGTTACACTTGAACTGAATTACAAAACAGAACAGAGTCACACATGCAGAAAACACACTATGGCTGCTTAACGGGAAAGGTGAGGTGGGGTGATACATAAAACAAGAGTTTCAAATTAGCTCAGATACCGTTCCATAAACCCAATATGGAATAGACAAGACCTACTCCTTGCTCAGAGAACTGGACTCAACACGCCCGATTCACCGCACAAGAATATATCTGACTAGTAATAATCTTAAAACCTATGTATTGATATCTCTCTGTTAGTGTGTCAACTGGGTGTAAAGCGGCCTAAACACAGCCGTGAAAAGCAGCTAAACCCCATTACAAAAATAAATTACTTTTAAAAACCCATGAAACAAAGACAGGGAAAGAGAGAGAAATTCTTACACAATTCGTTCAGGGGCTGTGATGCAACCTGGATTGACCATATCTAGACCCACAGCTGGATGAGACATAAGGGTGGACACTCTTGGGGCTGAGAGGTTTGGTGAGGTTGGGTGAGCAAACGCAGACCCTTTCAAGTAATACTGCGTGCTACCCATCGCATGGGTCCCAAATCTCCAGGTTCAAGGGCATCTTCCTACATCGAAAACATGCATGAGAAACCCAGAAGATGGTACACCGTGTGATGGGGAAAGGTTTCTAAAACGCACCTCATTTCTCATCTCCCTGTGCTCGGGTTCGCCATTCCAGCCACTTTACTAGCAATCTCCCTACTTGGAGCATCAGCACCTTTAACCTCCTGTTCCGTACAGGTTGCAATTTGTCCTGAGGATGAACGGGAAGACGGGGAACCAATGAGAGACTAGCTCTTGGTGTTGGGACAGGCACAGGTCACTCTATTTTCCCATCAGGAAGAAGAATTAACCACAGGCTCAGCCTGCCCCCCGGAACCAGAACAGGGCCTGAAGCCATCCTGCGCTTTTGCGGCCGGCTCCCAAAAAAGCGACTTGTAAAATGGAGCTTCAGGGCACTGCAATTCACAAACCTGCAGAGTTATAAATGATAACTCTCGTCCACAAATATATTGAGGGAAGGCAAAGAAGAGGATTTGAAATCAAGGCAGAATTGCAGGAAACAGATTTCAGGAGGTGGATTCGAATCGCCTTTAAAGCACATGAAAAGCGGCAAAACGTTGACAATGATGCCCTTGGCCAAAAAGGGCGTATGCGTTTTTTCCTGAATATATTCAGGAAAAAACGCATACGCCCTTTTTGGCCAACCAAGCAACCTGGAAAGGCAAATCAGCGCTACAAAGAAGTCTCGCTTCCCATCGGTCAAAAGGGCCATGCTGAAAAAAGTGTCAAAACCAGAAATGCAGGACAGGCCATGGAGAAATGGGAGCCTTGCTACACTGATGGGCGGGATGTACATTGCCAACAACCACTCTGGAGAAGTGTACGGTGTGTCCTGAAACATCTAAAAAACACAGCTTAGAGAGCATAGGGCACTTCCACGCATGGGGGGATAAAGTGGGAAAATTGAAAATCAGCAAGACACAAGCACCCCAAAGTTTAGGGCTGCTCTGTTGACAAGGACCTCCACTTCCTTCCACCTTAAATATCCCAGGAAAGCGAAAAATGGATAAAAAAGTTGTGCTCCTTATGTACAATGGAATATCACTCAGCCATGAAATCAATGTCATAAGGCTAGTAGCAGCATGATGAGTGGATTTAGGTAAGACGATTCTAAGTGAAATAAGTCACACAGAAAAGGACACTTCTCATAAGGTGTCACTTATAGAGGGAATGTAAAAACCGTTACACTTGAACTGAATTACAAAACAGAACAGAGTCACACATGCAGAAAACACACTATGGCTGCTTAACGGGAAAGGTTAGGTGGGGTGATACATAAAACAAGAGTTTCAAATTAGCTCAGATACCGTTCCATAAACCCAATATGTAATAGACAAGACCTACTCCTTGCTCAGAGAACTGGACTCAACACGCCCGATTCACCGCACAAGAATATATCTGACTAGTAATAATCTTACAACCTATGTATTGATATCTCTCTGTTAGTGTGTCAAGTGGGTGTAAAGCGGCCTAAACACAGCCGTGAAAAGCAGCTAAACCCCATTATAAAAATAAATTACTTTTAAAAACCCATGAAACAAAGACAGGGAAAGAGAGAGAAATTCTTACACAATTCGTTCAGGGGCTGTGATGCAACCTGGATTGACCATATCTAGACCCACAGCTGGATGAGACATAAGGGTGGACACTCTTGGGGCTGAGAGCTTTGGTGAGGTTGGGTGAGCAAACGCAGACCCTTTATAGTAATACTGCGTGCTACCCATCGCATGGGTCCCAAATCTCCAGGTTCAAGGGCATCTTCCTACATCGAAAACATGCATGAGAAACCCAGAAGATGGTACACCGTGTGATGGGGAAAGGTTTCTAAAACGCACCTCATTTCTCATCTCCTTGTGCTCGGGTTCGCCATTCCAGCCACTTTACTAGCAATCTCCCTACTTGGAGCCTCAGCACCTTTAACCTCCTGTTCCGTACAGGTTGCAATTTGTCCTGAGGATGAACGGGAAGACGGGGAACCAATGAGAGACTAGCTCTTGGTGTTGGGACAGGCACAGGTCACTCTATTTTCCCATCAGGAAGAAGAATTAACCACAGGCTCAGCCTGCCCCCCGGAACCAGAACAGGGCCTGAAGCCATCCGGCGCTTCTGCGGCCGGCTCCCAAAAAAGCGACTTGTAAAATGGAGCTTCAGGGCACTGCAATTCACAAACCTGCAGAGTTATAAATGATAACTCTCGTCCACAAATATATTGAGGGAAGGCAAAGAAGAGGATTAGAAATCAAGGCAGAATTGCAGGAAACAGATTTCAGGAGGTAGATTCGAATCGCCTTTAAAGCACATGAAAAGCGGCAAAACGTTGACAATGATGCCCTTGGCCAAAAAGGGCGTATGCGTTTTTTCCTGAATATATTCAGGAAAAAACGCATACGCCCTTTTTGGCCAACCAAGCAACCTGGAAAGGCAAATCAGCGCTACAAAGAAGTCTCGCTTCCCATCGGTCAAAAGGGCCATGCTGAAAAAAGTGTCAAAACCAGAAATGCAGGACAGGCCATGGAGAAATGGGAGCCTTGCTACACTGATGGGCGGGATGTACATTGCCAACAGCCACTCTGGAGAAGTGTACGGTGTATCCTGAAACATCTAAAAAACACAGCTTAGAGAGCATAGGGCACTTCCACGCATGGGGGGATAAAGTGGGAAAATTGAAAATCAGCAAGACACAAGCACCCCAAAGTTTAGGGCTGCTCTGTTGACAAGGACCTCCACTTCCTTCCACCTTAAATATCCCAGGAAAGCGAAAAATGGATAAAAAAGTTGTGCTCCTTATGTACAATGGAATATCACTCAGCCATGAAATCAATGTCATAAGGCTAGTAGCAGCATGATGAGTGGATTTAGGTAAGACGATTCTAAGTGAAATAAGTCACACAGAAAAGGACACTTCTCATAAGGTGTCACTTATAGAGGGAATGTAAAAACCGTTACACTTGAACTGAATTACAAAACAGAACAGAGTCACACATGCAGAAAACACACTATGGCTGCTTAACGGGAAAGGTGAGGTGGGGTGATACATAAAACAAGAGTTTCAAATTAGCTCAGATACCGTTCCATAAACCCAATATGTAATAGACAAGACCTACTCCTTGCTCAGAGAACTGGACTCAACACGCCCGATTCACCGCACAAGAATATATCTGACTAGTAATAATCTTAAAACCTATGTATTGATATCTCTCTGTTAGTGTGTCAAGTGGGTGTAAAGCGGCCTAAACACAGCCGTGAAAAGCAGCTAAACCCCATTATAAAAATAAATTACTTTTAAAAACCCATGAAACAAAGACAGGGAAAGAGAGAGAAATTCTTACACAATTCGTTCAGGGGCTGTGATGCAACCTGGATTGACCATATCTAGACCCACAGCTGGATGAGACATAAGGGTGGACACTCTTGGGGCTGAGAGGTTTGGTGAGGTTGGGTGAGCAAACGCAGACCCTTTCAAGTAATACTGCGTGCTACCCATCGCATGGGTCCCAAATCTCCAGGTTCAAGGGCATCTTCCTACATCGAAAACATGCATGAGAAACCCAGAAGATGGTACACCGTGTGATGGGGAAAGGTTTCTAAAACGCACCTCATTTCTCATCTCCTTGTGCTCGAGTTCGCCATTCCAGACACTTTACTAGCAATCTCCCTACTTGGAGCATCAGCACCTTTAACCTCCTGTTCCGTACAGGTTGCAATTTGTCCTGAGGATGAACGGGAAGACGGGGAACCAATGAGAGACTAGCTCTTGGTGTTGGGACAGGCACAGGTCACTCTATTTTCCCATCAGGAAGAAGAATTAACCACAGGCTCAGCCTGCCCCCCGGAACCAGAACAGGGCCTGAAGCCATCCGGCGCTTCTGCGGCCGGCTCCCAAAAAAGCGACTTGTAAAATGGAGCTTCAGGGCACTGCAATTCACAAACCTGCAGAGTTATAAATGATAACTCTCGTCCACAAATATATTGAGGGAAGGCAAAGAAGAGGATTAGAAATCAAGGCAGAATTGCAGGAAACAGATTTCAGGAGGTAGATTCGAATCGCCTTTAAAGCACATGAAAAGCGGCAAAACGTTGACAATGATGCCCTTGGCCAAAAAGGGCGTATGCGTTTTTTCCTGAATATATTCAGGAAAAAACGCATACGCCCTTTTTGGCCAACCAAGCAACCTGGAAAGGCAAATCAGCGCTACAAAGAAGTCTCGCTTCCCATCGGTCAAAAGGGCCATGCTGAAAAAAGTGTCAAAACCAGAAATGCAGGACAGGCCATGGAGAAATGGGAGCCTTGCTACACTGATGGGCGGGATGTACATTGCCAACAGCCACTCTGGAGAAGTGTACGGTGTGTCCTGAAACATCTAAAAAACACAGCTTAGAGAGCATAGGGCACTTCCACGCATGGGGGGATAAAGCGGGAAAATTGAAAATCAGCAAGACACAAGCACCCCAAAGTTTAGGGCTGCTCTGTTGACAAGGACCTCCACTTCCTTCCACCTTAAATATCCCAGGAAAGCGAAAAATGGATAAAAAAGTTGTGGTCCTTATGTACAATGGAATATCACTCAGCCATGAAATCAATGTCATAAGGCTAGTAGCAGCATGATGAGTGGATTTAGGTAAGACGATTCTAAGTGAAATAAGTCACACAGAAAAGGACACTTCTCATAAGGTGTCACTTATAGAGGGAATGTAAAAACCGTTACACTTGAACTGAATTACAAAACAGAACAGAGTCACACATGCAGAAAACACACTATGGCTGCTTAACGGGAAAGGTGAGGTGGGGTGATACATAAAACAAGAGTTTCAAATTAGCTCAGATACCGTTCCATAAACCCAATATGTAATAGACAAGACCTACTCCTTGCTCAGAGAACTGGACTCAACACGCCCGATTCACCGCACAAGAATATATCTGACTAGTAATAATCTTAAAACCTATGTAATGATATCTCTCTGTTAGTGTGTCAAGTGGGTGTAAAGCGGCCTAAACACAGCCGTGAAAAGCAGCTAAACCCCATTATAAAAATAAATTACTTTTAAAAACCCATGAAACAAAGACAGGGAAAGAGAGAGAAATTCTTACACAATTCGTTCAGGGGCTGTGATGCAACCTGAATTGACCATATCTAGACCCACAGCTGGATGAGACATAAGGGTGGACACTCTTGGGGCTGAGAGCTTTGGTGAGGTTGGGTGAGCAAACGCAGACCCTTTATAGTAATACTGCGTGCTACCCATCGCATGGGTCCCAAATCTCCAGGTTCAAGGGCATCTTCCTACATCGAAAACATGCATGAGAAACCCAGAAGATGGTACACCGTGTGATGGGGAAAGGTTTCTAAAACGCACCTCATTTCTCATCTCCTTGTGCTCGGGTTCGCCATTCCAGCCACTTTACTAGCAATTTCCCTACTTGGAGCATCAGCACCTTTAACCTCCTGTTCCGTACAGGTTGCAATTTGTCCTGAGGATGAACGGGAAGACGGGGAACCAATGAGAGACTAGGTCTTGGTGTTGGGACAGGCACAGGTCACTCTATTTTCCCATCAGGAAGAAGAATTAACCACAGGCTCAGCCTGCCCCCCGGAAGCAGAACAGGGCCTGAAGCCATCCGGCGCTTCTGCGGCCGGCTCCCAAAAAAGCGACTTGTAAAATGGAGCTTCAGGGCACTGCAATTCACAAACCTGCAGAGTTATAAATGATAACTCTCGTCCACAAATATATTGAGGGAAGGCAAAGAAGAGGATTAGAAATGAAGGCAGAATTACAGGAAACAGATTTCAGGAGGTAGATTCGAATCGCCTTTAAAGCACATGAAAAGCGGCAAAACGTTGACAATGATGCCCTTGGCCAAAAAGGGCGTATGCGTTTTTTCCTGAGTATATTCAGGAAAAAACGCATACGCCCTTTTTGGCCAACCAAGCAACCTGGAAAGGCAAATCAGCGCTACAAAGAAGTCTCGCTTCCCATCGGTCAAAAGGGCCATGCTGAAAAAAGTGTCAAAACCAGAAATGCAGGACAGGCCATGGAGAAATGGGAGCCTTGCTACACTGATGGGCGGGATGTACATTGCCAACAGCCACTCTGGAGAAGTGTACGGTGTGTCCTGAAACATCTAAAAAACACAGCTTAGAGAGCATAGGGCACTTCCACGCATGGGGGGATAAAGTGGGAAAATTGAAAATCAGCAAGACACAAGCACCCCAAAGTTTAGGGCTGCTCTGTTGACAAGGACCTCCACTTCCTTCCACCTTCAATATCCCAGGAAAGCGAAAAATGGATAAAAAAGTTGTGCTCCTTATGTACAATGGAATATCACTCAGCCATGAAATCAATGTCATAAGGCTAGTAGCAGCATGATGAGTGGATTTAGGTAAGACGATTCTAAGTGAAATAAGTCACACAGAAAAGGACACTTCTCATAAGGTGTCACTTATAGAGGGAATGTAAAAACCGTTACACTTGAACTGAATTACAAAACAGAACAGAGTCACACATGCAGAAAACACACTATGGCTGCTTAACGGGAAAGGTGAGGTGGGGTGATACATAAAACAAGAGTTTCAAATTAGCTCAGATACCGTTCCATAAACCCAATATGGAATAGACAAGACCTACTCCTTGCTCAGAGAACTGGACTCAACACGCCCGATTCACCGCACAAGAATATATCTGACTAGTAATAATCTTAAAACCTATGTATTGATATCTCTCTGTTAGTGTGTCAACTGGGTGTAAAGCGGCCTAAACACAGCCGTGAAAAGCAGCTAAACCCCATTACAAAAATAAATTACTTTTAAAAACCCATGAAACAAAGACAGGGAAAGAGAGAGAAATTCTTACACAATTCGTTCAGGGGCTGTGATGCAACCTGGATTGACCATATCTAGACCCACAGCTGGATGAGACATAAGGGTGGACACTCTTGGGGCTGAGAGGTTTGGTGAGGTTGGGTGAGCAAACGCAGACCCTTTAAAGTAATACTGCGTGCTACCCATCGCATGGGTCCCAAATCTCCAGGTTCAAGGGCATCTTCCTACATCGAAAACATGCATGAGAAACCCAGAAGATGGTACACCGTGTGATGGGGAAAGGTTTCTAAAACGCACCTCATTTCTCATCTCCCTGTGCTCGGGTTCGCCATTCCAGCCACTTTACTAGCAATCTCCCTACTTGGAGCATCAGCACCTTTAACCTCCTGTTCCGTACAGGTTGCAATTTGTCCTGAGGATGAACGGGAAGACGGGGAACCAATGAGAGACTAGCTCTTGGTGTTGGGACAGGCACAGGTCACTCTATTTTCCCATCAGGAAGAAGAATTAACCACAGGCTCAGCCTGCCCCCCGGAACCAGAACAGGGCCTGAAGCCATCCTGCGCTTTTGCGGCCGGCTCCCAAAAAAGCGACTTGTAAAATGGAGCTTCAGGGCACTGCAATTCACAAACCTGCAGAGTTATAAATGATAACTCTCGTCCACAAATATATTGAGGGAAGGCAAAGAAGAGGATTTGAAATCAAGGCAGAATTGCAGGAAACAGATTTCAGGAGGTGGATTCGAATCGCCTTTAAAGCACATGAAAAGCGGCAAAACGTTGACAATGATGCCCTTGGCCAAAAAGGGCGTATGCGTTTTTTCCTGAATATATTCAGGAAAAAACGCATACGCCCTTTTTGGCCAACCAAGCAACCTGGAAAGGCAAATCAGCGCTACAAAGAAGTCTCGCTTCCCATCGGTCAAAAGGGCCATGCTGAAAAAAGTGTCAAAACCAGAAATGCAGGACAGGCCATGGAGAAATGGGAGCCTTGCTACACTGATGGGCGGGATGTACATTGCCAACAACCACTCTGGAGAAGTGTACGGTGTGTCCTGAAACATCTAAAAAACACAGCTTAGAGAGCATAGGGCACTTCCACGCATGGGGGGATAAAGTGGGAAAATTGAAAATCAGCAAGACACAAGCACCCCAAAGTTTAGGGCTGCTCTGTTGACAAGGACCTCCACTTCCTTCCACCTTAAATATCCCAGGAAAGCGAAAAATGGATAAAAAAGTTGTGCTCCTTATGTACAATGGAATATCACTCAGCCATGAAATCAATGTCATAAGGCTAGTAGCAGCATGATGAGTGGATTTAGGTAAGACGATTCTAAGTGAAATAAGTCACACAGAAAAGGACACTTCTCATAAGGTGTCACTTATAGAGGGAATGTAAAAACCGTTACACTTGAACTGAATTACAAAACAGAACAGAGTCACACATGCAGAAAACACACTATGGCTGCTTAACGGGAAAGGTTAGGTGGGGTGATACATAAAACAAGAGTTTCAAATTAGCTCAGATACCGTTCCATAAACCCAATATGTAATAGAGAAGACCTACTCCTTGCTCAGAGAACTGGACTCAACACGCCCGATTCACCGCTCAAGAATATATCTGACTAGTAATAATCTTACAACCTATGTATTGATATCTCTCTGTTAGTGTGTCAAGTGGGTGTAAAGCGGCCTAAACACAGCCGTGAAAAGCAGCTAAACCCCATTATAAAAATAAATTACTTTTAAAAACCCATGAAACAAAGACAGGGAAAGAGAGAGAAATTCTTACACAATTCGTTCAGGGGCTGTGATGCAACCTGGATTGACCATATCTAGACCCACAGCTGGATGAGACATAAGGGTGGACACTCTTGGGGCTGAGAGCTTTGGTGAGGTTGGGTGAGCAAACGCAGACCCTTTATAGTAATACTGCGTGCTACCCATCGCATGGGTCCCAAATCTCCAGGTTCAAGGGCATCTTCCTACATCGAAAACATGCATGAGAAACCCAGAAGATGGTACACCGTGTGATGGGGAAAGGTTTCTAAAACGCACCTCATTTCTCATCTCCTTGTGCTCGGGTTCGCCATTCCAGCCACTTTACTAGCAATCTCCCTACTTGGAGCCTCAGCACCTTTAACCTCCTGTTCCGTACAGGTTGCAATTTGTCCTGAGGATGAACGGGAAGACGGGGAACCAATGAGAGACTAGCTCTTGGTGTTGGGACAGGCACAGGTCACTCTATTTTCCCATCAGGAAGAAGAATTAACCACAGGCTCAGCCTGCCCCCCGGAACCAGAACAGGGCCTGAAGCCATCCGGCGCTTCTGCGGCCGGCTCCCAAAAAAGCGACTTGTAAAATGGAGCTTCAGGGCACTGCAATTCACAAACCTGCAGAGTTATAAATGATAACTCTCGTCCACAAATATATTGAGGGAAGGCAAAGAAGAGGATTAGAAATCAAGGCAGAATTGCAGGAAACAGATTTCAGGAGGTAGATTCGAATCGCCTTTAAAGCACATGAAAAGCGGCAAAACGTTGACAATGATGCCCTTGGCCAAAAAGGGCGTATGCGTTTTTTCCTGAATATATTCAGGAAAAAACGCATACGCCCTTTTTGGCCAACCAAGCAACCTGGAAAGGCAAATCAGCGCTACAAAGAAGTCTCGCTTCCCATCGGTCAAAAGGGCCATGCTGAAAAAAGTGTCAAAACCAGAAATGCAGGACAGGCCATGGAGAAATGGGAGCCTTGCTACACTGATGGGCGGGATGTACATTGCCAACAGCCACTCTGGAGAAGTGTACGGTGTATCCTGAAACATCTAAAAAACACAGCTTAGAGAGCATAGGGCACTTCCACGCATGGGGGGATAAAGTGGGAAAATTGAAAATCAGCAAGACACAAGCACCCCAAAGTTTAGGGCTGCTCTGTTGACAAGGACCTCCACTTCCTTCCACCTTAAATATCCCAGGAAAGCGAAAAATGGATAAAAAAGTTGTGCTCCTTATGTACAATGGAATATCACTCAGCCATGAAATCAATGTCATAAGGCTAGTAGCAGCATGATGAGTGGATTTAGGTAAGACGATTCTAAGTGAAATAAGTCACACAGAAAAGGACACTTCTCATAAGGTGTCACTTATAGAGGGAATGTAAAAACCGTTACACTTGAACTGAATTACAAAACAGAACAGAGTCACACATGCAGAAAACACACTATGGCTGCTTAACGGGAAAGGTGAGGTGGGGTGATACATAAAACAAGAGTTTCAAATTAGCTCAGATACCGTTCCATAAACCCAATATGTAATAGACAAGACCTACTCCTTGCTCAGAGAACTGGACTCAACACGCCCGATTCACCGCACAAGAATATATCTGACTAGTAATAATCTTAAAACCTATGTAATGATATCTCTCTGTTAGTGTGTCAAGTGGGTGTAAAGCGGCCTAAACACAGCCGTGAAAAGCAGCTAAACCCCATTATAAAAATAAATTACTTTTAAAAACCCATGAAACAAAGACAGGGAAAGAGAGAGAAATTCTTACACAATTCGTTCAGGGGCTGTGATGCAACCTGAATTGACCATATCTAGACCCACAGCTGGATGAGACATAAGGGTGGACACTCTTGGGGCTGAGAGCTTTGGTGAGGTTGGGTGAGCAAACGCAGACCCTTTATAGTAATACTGCGTGCTACCCATCGCATGGGTCCCAAATCTCCAGGTTCAAGGGCATCTTCCTACATCGAAAACATGCATGAGAAACCCAGAAGATGGTACACCGTGTGATGGGGAAAGGTTTCTAAAACGCACCTCATTTCTCATCTCCTTGTGCTCGGGTTCGCCATTCCAGCCACTTTACTAGCAATTTCCCTACTTGGAGCATCAGCACCTTTAACCTCCTGTTCCGTACAGGTTGCAATTTGTCCTGAGGATGAACGGGAAGACGGGGAACCAATGAGAGACTAGGTCTTGGTGTTGGGACAGGCACAGGTCACTCTATTTTCCCATCAGGAAGAAGAATTAACCACAGGCTCAGCCTGCCCCCCGGAAGCAGAACAGGGCCTGAAGCCATCCGGCGCTTCTGCGGCCGGCTCCCAAAAAAGCGACTTGTAAAATGGAGCTTCAGGGCACTGCAATTCACAAACCTGCAGAGTTATAAATGATAACTCTCGTCCACAAATATATTGAGGGAAGGCAAAGAAGAGGATTAGAAATGAAGGCAGAATTACAGGAAACAGATTTCAGGAGGTAGATTCGAATCGTCTTTAAAGCACATGAAAAGCGGCAAAACGTTGACAATGATGCCCTTGGCCAAAAAGGGCGTATGCGTTTTTTCCTGAGTATATTCAGGAAAAAACGCATACGCCCTTTTTGGCCAACCAAGCAACCTGGAAAGGCAAATCAGCGCTACAAAGAAGTCTCGCTTCCCATCGGTCAAAAGGGCCATGCTGAAAAAAGTGTCAAAACCAGAAATGCAGGACAGGCCATGGAGAAATGGGAGCCTTGCTACACTGATGGGCGGGATGTACATTGCCAACAGCCACTCTGGAGAAGTGTACGGTGTGTCCTGAAACATCTAAAAAACACAGCTTAGAGAGCATAGGGCACTTCCACGCATGGGGGGATAAAGTGGGAAAATTGAAAATCAGCAAGACACAAGCACCCCAAAGTTTAGGGCTGCTCTGTTGACAAGGACCTCCACTTCCTTCCACCTTCAATATCCCAGGAAAGCGAAAAATGGATAAAAAAGTTGTGCTCCTTATGTACAATGGAATATCACTCAGCCATGAAATCAATGTCATAAGGCTAGTAGCAGCATGATGAGTGGATTTAGGTAAGACGATTCTAAGTGAAATAAGTCACACAGAAAAGGACACTTCTCATAAGGTGTCACTTATAGAGGGAATGTAAAAACCGTTACACTTGAACTGAATTACAAAACAGAACAGAGTCACACATGCAGAAAACACACTATGGCTGCTTAACGGGAAAGGTGAGGTGGGGTGATACATAAAACAAGAGTTTCAAATTAGCTCAGATACCGTTCCATAAACCCAATATGGAATAGACAAGACCTACTCCTTGCTCAGAGAACTGGACTCAACACGCCCGATTCACCGCACAAGAATATATCTGACTAGTAATAATCTTAAAACCTATGTATTGATATCTCTCTGTTAGTGTGTCAACTGGGTGTAAAGCGGCCTAAACACAGCCGTGAAAAGCAGCTAAACCCCATTACAAAAATAAATTACTTTTAAAAACCCATGAAACAAAGACAGGGAAAGAGAGAGAAATTCTTACACAATTCGTTCAGGGGCTGTGATGCAACCTGGATTGACCATATCTAGACCCACAGCTGGATGAGACATAAGGGTGGACACTCTTGGGGCTGAGAGGTTTGGTGAGGTTGGGTGAGCAAACGCAGACCCTTTAAAGTAATACTGCGTGCTACCCATCGCATGGGTCCCAAATCTCCAGGTTCAAGGGCATCTTCCTACATCGAAAACATGCATGAGAAACCCAGAAGATGGTGCACCGTGTGATGGGGAAAGGTTTCTAAAACGCACCTCATTTCTCATCTCCCTGTGCTCGGGTTCGCCATTCCAGCCACTTTACTAGCAATCTCACTACTTGGAGCATCAGCACCTTTAACCTCCTGTTCCGTACAGGTTGCAATTTGTCCTGAGGATGAACGGGAAGACGGGGAACCAATGAGAGACTAGCTCTTGGTGTTGGGACAGGCACAGGTCACTCTATTTTCCCATCAGGAAGAAGAATTAACCACAGGCTCAGCCTGCCCCCCGGAACCAGAACAGGGCCTGAAGCCATCCTGCGCTTTTGCGGCCGGCTCCCAAAAAAGCGACTTGTAAAATGGAGCTTCAGGGCACTGCAATTCACAAACCTGCAGAGTTATAAATGATAACTCTCGTCCACAAATATATTGAGGGAAGGCAAAGAAGAGGATTTGAAATCAAGGCAGAATTGCAGGAAACAGATTTCAGGAGGTGGATACGAATCGCCTTTAAAGCACATGAAAAGCGGCAAAACGTTGACAATGATGCCCTTGGCCAAAAAGGGCGTATGCGTTTTTTCCTGAATATATTCAGGAAAAAACGCATACGCCCTTTTTGGCCAACCAAGCAACCTGGAAAGGCAAATCAGCGCTACAAAGAAGTCTCGCTTCCCATCGGTCAAAAGGGCCATGCTGAAAAAAGTGTCAAAACCAGAAATGCAGGACAGGCCATGGAGAAATGGGAGCCTTGCTACACTGATGGGCGGGATGTACATTGCCAACAACCACTCTGGAGAAGTGTACGGTGTGTCCTGAAACATCTAAAAAACACAGCTTAGAGAGCATAGGGCACTTCCACGCATGGGGGGATAAAGTGGGAAAATTGAAAATCAGCAAGACACAAGCACCCCAAAGTTTAGGGCTGCTCTGTTGACAAGGACCTCCACTTCCTTCCACCTTAAATATCCCAGGAAAGCGAAAAATGGATAAAAAAGTTGTGGTCCTTATGTACAATGGAATATCACTCAGCCATGAAATCAATGTCATAAGGCTAGTAGCAGCATGATGAGTGGATTTAGGTAAGACGATACTAAGTGAAATAAGTCACACAGAAAAGGACACTTCTCATAAGGTGTCACTTATAGAGGGAATGTAAAAACCGTTACACTTGAACTGAATTACAAAACAGAACAGAGTCACACATGCAGAAAACACACTATGGCTGCTTAACGGGAAAGGTGAGGTGGGGTGATACATAAAACAAGAGTTTCAAATTAGCTCAGATACCGTTCCATAAACCCAATATGGAATAGACAAGACCTACTCCTTGCTCAGAGAACTGGACTCAACACGCCCGATTCACCGCACAAGAATATATCTGACTAGTAATAATCTTAAAACCTATGTATTGATATCTCTCTGTTAGTGTGTCAAGTGGGTGTAAAGCGGCCTAAACACAGCCGTGAAAAGCAGCTAAACCCCATTATAAAAATAAATTACTTTTAAAAACCCATGAAACAAAGACAGGGAAAGAGAGAGAAATTCTTACACAATTCGTTCAGGGGCTGTGATGCAACCTGGATTGACCATATCTAGACCCACAGCTGGATGAGACATAAGGGTGGACACTCTTGGGGCTGAGAGCTTTGGTGAGGTTGGGTGAGCAAACGCAGACCCTTTAAAGTAATACTGCGTGCTACCCATCGCATGGGTCCCAAATCTCCAGGTTCAAGGGCATCTTCCTACATCGAAAACATGCATGAGAAACCCAGAAGATGGTACACCGTGTGATGGGGAAAGGTTTCTAAAACGCACCTCATTTCTCATCTCCTTGTGCTCGAGTTCGCCATTCCAGCCACTTTACTAGCAATCTCCCTACTTGGAGCATCAGCACCTTTAACCTCCTGTTCCGTACAGGTTGCAATTTGTCCTGAGGATGAACGGGAAGACGGGGAACCAATGAGAGACTAGCTCTTGGTGTTGGGACAGGCACAGGTCACTCTATTTTCCCATCAGGAAGAAGAATTAACCACAGGCTCAGCCTGCCCCCCGGAACCAGAACAGGGCCTGAAGCCATCCGGCGCTTCTGCGGCCGGCTCCCAAAAAAGCGACTTGTAAAATGGAGCTTCAGGGCACTGCAATTCACAAACCTGCAGAGTTATAAATGATAACTCTCGTCCACAAATATATTGAGGGAAGGCAAAGAAGAGGATTAGAAATCAAGGCAGAATTGCAGGAAACAGATTTCAGGAGGTAGATTCGAATCGCCTTTAAAGCACATGAAAAGCGGCAAAACGTTGACAATGATGCCCTTGGCCAAAAAGGGCGTATGCGTTTTTTCCTGAGTATATTCAGGAAAAAACGCATACGCCCTTTTTGGCCAACCAAGCAACCTGGAAAGGCAAATCAGCGCTACAAAGAAGTCTCGCTTCCCATCGGTCAAAAGGGCCATGCTGAAAAAAGTGTCAAAACCAGAAATGCAGGACAGGCCATGGAGAAATGGGAGCCTTGCTACACTGATGGGCGGGATGTACATTGCCAACAGCCACTCTGGAGAAGTGTATGGTGTGTCCTGAAACATCTAAAAAACACAGCTTAGAGAGCATAGGGCACTTCCACGCATGGGGGGATAAAGTGGGAAAATTGAAAATCAGCAAGACACAAGCACCCCAAAGTTTAGGGCTGCTCTGTTGACAAGGACCTCCACTTCCTTCCACCTTAAATATCCCAGGAAAGCGAAAAATGGATAAAAAAGTTGTGGTCCTTATGTACAATGGAATATCACTCAGCCATGAAATCAATGTCATAAGGCTAGTAGCAGCATGATGAGTGGATTTAGGTAAGACGATTCTAAGTGAAATAAGTCACACAGAAAAGGACACTTCTCATAAGGTGTCACTTATAGAGGGAATGTAAAAACCGTTACACTTGAACTGAATTACAAAACAGAACAGAGTCACACATGCAGAAAACACACTATGGCTGCTTAACGGGAAAGGTGAGGTGGGGTGATACATAAAACAAGAGTTTCAAATTAGCTCAGATACCGTTCCATAAACCCAATATGTAATAGACAAGACCTACTCCTTGCTCAGAGAACTGGACTCAACACGCCCGATTCACCGCACAAGAATATATCTGACTAGTAATAATCTTAAAACCTATGTATTGATATCTCTCTGTTAGTGTGTCAAGTGGGTGTAAAGCGGCCTAAACACAGCCGTGAAAAGCAGCTAAACCCCATTATAAAAATAAATTACTTTTAAAAACCCATGAAACAAAGACAGGGAAAGAGAGAGAAATTCTTACACAATTCGTTCAGGGGCTGTGATGCAACCTGGATTGACCATATCTAGACCCACAGCTGGATGAGACATAAGGGTGGACACTCTTGGGGCTGAGAGCTTTGGTGAGGTTGGGTGAGCAAACGCAGACCCTTTATAGTAATACTGCGTGCTACCCATCGCATGGGTCCCAAATCTCCAGGTTCAAGGGCATCTTCCTACATCGAAAACATGCATGAGAAACCCAGAAGATGGTACACCGTGTGATGGGGAAAGGTTTCTAAAACGCACCTCATTTCTCATCTCCTTGTGCTCGGGTTCGCCATTCCAGCCACTTTACTAGCAATCTCCCTACTTGGAGCATCAGCACCTTTAACCTCCTGTTCCGTACAGGTTGCAATTTGTCCTGAGGATGAACGGGAAGACGGGGAACCAATGAGAGACTAGCTCTTGGTGTTGGGACAGGCACAGGTCACTCTATTTTCCCATCAGGAAGAAGAATTAACTACAGGCTCAGCCTGCCCCCCGGAACCAGAACAGGGCCTGAAGCCATCCGGCGCTTCTGCGGCCGGCTCCCAAAAAAGCGACTTTTAAAATGGAGCTTCAGGGCACTGCAATTCACAAACCTGCAGAGTTATAAATGATAACTCTCGTCCACAAATATATTGAGGGAAGGCAAAGAAGAGGATTAGAAATCAAGGCAGAATTGCAGGAAACAGATTTCAGGAGGTGGATTCGAATCGCCTTTAAAGCACATGAAAAGCGGCAAAACGTTGACAATGATGCCCTTGGCCAAAAAGGGCGTATGCGTTTTTTCCTGAATATATTCAGGAAAAAACGCATACGCCCTTTTTGGCCAACCAAGCAACCTGGAAAGGCAAATCAGCGCTACAAAGAAGTCTCGCTTCCCATCGGTCAAAAGGGCCATGCTGAAAAAAGTGTCAAAACCAGAAATGCAGGACAGGCCATGGAGAAATGGGAGCCTTGCTACACTGATGGGCGGGATGTACATTGCCAACAGCCACTCTGGAGAAGTGTACGGTGTGTCCTGAAACATCTAAAAAACACAGCTTAGAGAGCATAGGGCACTTCCACGCATGGGGGGATAAAGTGGGAAAATTGAAAATCAGCAAGACACAAGCACCCCAAAGTTTAGGGCTGCTCTGTTGACAAGGACCTCCACATCCTTCCACCTTAAATATCCCAGGAAAGCGAAAAATGGATAAAAAAGTTGTGGTCCTTATGTACAATGGAATATCACTCAGCCATGAAATCAATGTCATAAGGCTAGTAGCAGCATGATGAGTGGATTTAGGTAAGACGATTCTAAGTGAAATAAGTCACACAGAAAAGGACACTTCTCATAAGGTGTCACTTATAGAGGGAATGTAAAAACCGTTACACTTGAACTGAATTACAAAACAGAACAGAGTCACACATGCAGAAAACACACTATGGCTGCTTAACGGGAAAGGTGAGGTGGGGTGATACATAAAACAAGAGTTTCAAATTAGCTCAGATACCGTTCCATAAACCCAATATGTAATAGACAAGACCTACTCCTTGCTCAGAGAACTGGACTCAACACGCCCGATTCACCGCACAAGAATATATCTGACTAGTAATAATCTTAAAACCTATGTATTGATATCTCTCTGTTAGTGTGTCAAGTGGGTGTAAAGCGGCCTAAACACAGCCGTAAAAAGCAGCTAAACCCCATTATAAAAATAAATTACTTTTAAAAACCCATGAAACAAAGACAGGGAAAGAGAGAGAAATTCTTACACAATTCGTTCAGGGGCTGTGATGCAACCTGGATTGACCATATCTAGACCCACAGCTGGATGAGACATAAGGGTGGACACTCTTGGGGCTGAGAGCTTTGGTGAGGTTGGGTGAGCAAACGCAGACCCTTTATAGTAATACTGCGTGCTACCCATCGCATGGGTCCCAAATCTCCAGGTTCAAGGGCATCTTCCTACATCGAAAACATGCATGAGAAACCCAGAAGATGGTACACCGTGTGATGGGGAAAGGTTTCTAAAACGCACCTCATTTCTCATCTCCTTGTGCTCGGGTTCGCCATTCCAGCCACTTTACTAGCAATCTCCCTACTTGGAGCATCAGCACCTTTAACCTCCTGTTCCGTACAGGTTGCAATTTGTCCTGAGGATGAACGGGAAGACGGGGAACCAATGAGAGACTAGCTCTTGGTGTTGGGACAGGCACAGGTCACTCTATTTTCCCATCAGGAAGAAGAATTAACCACAGGCTCAGCCTGCCCCCCGGAAGCAGAACAGGGCCTGAAGCCATCCGGCGCTTTTGCGGCCGGCTCCCAAAAAAGCGACTTGTAAAATGGAGCTTCAGGGCACTGCAATTCACAAACCTGCAGAGTTATAAATGATAACTCTCGTCCACAAATATATTGAGGGAAGGCAAAGAAGAGGATTAGAAATCAAGGCAGAATTGCAGGAAACAGATTTCAGGAGGTAGATTCGAATCGCCTTTAAAGCACATGAAAAGCGGCAAAACGTTGACAATGATGCCCTTGGCCAAAAAGGGCGTATGCGTTTTTTCCTGAATATATTCAGGAAAAAACGCATACGCCCTTTTTGGCCAACCAAGCAACCTGGAAAGGCAAATCAGCGCTACAAAGAAGTCTCGCTTCCCATCGGTCAAAAGGGCCATGCTGAAAAAAGTGTCAAAACCAGAAATGCAGGACAGGCCATGGAGAAATGGGAGCCTTGCTACACTGATGGGCGGGATGTACATTGCCAACAGCCACTCTGGAGAAGTGTACGGTGTGTCCTGAAACATCTAAAAAACACAGCTTAGAGAGCATAGGGCACTTCCACGCATGGGGGGATAAAGTGGGAAAATTGAAAATCAGCAAGACACAAGCACCCCAAAGTTTAGGGCTGCTCTGTTGACAAGGACCTCCACTTCCTTCCACCTTCAATATCCCAGGAAAGCGAAAAATGGATAAAAAAGTTGTGGTCCTTATGTACAATGGAATATCACTCAGCCATGAAATCAATGTCATAAGGCTAGTAGCAGCATGATGAGTGGATTTAGGTAAGACGATTCTAAGTGAAATAAGTCACACAGAAAAGGACACTTCTCATAAGGTGTCACTTATAGAGGGAATGTAAAAACCGTTACACTTGAACTGAATTACAAAACAGAACAGAGTCACACATGCAGAAAACACACTATGGCTGCTTAACGGGAAAGGTGAGGTGGGGTGATACATAAAACAAGAGTTTCAAATTAGCTCAGATACCGTTCCATAAACCCAATATGTAATAGACAAGACCTACTCCTTGCTCAGAGAACTGGACTCAACACGCCCGATTCACCGCACAAGAATATATCTGACTAGTAATAATCTTAAAACCTATGTATTGATATCTCTCTGTTAGTGTGTCAAGTGGGTGTAAAGCGGCCTAAACACAGCCGTGAAAAGCAGCTAAACCCCATTATAAAAATAAATTACTTTTAAAAACCCATGAAACAAAGACAGGGAAAGAGAGAGAAATTCTTACACAATTCGTTCAGGGGCTGTGATGCAACCTGGATTGACCATATCTAGACCCACAGCTGGATGAGACATAAGGGTGGACACTCTTGGGGCTGAGAGCTTTGGTGAGGTTGGGTGAGCAAACGCAGACCCTTTATAGTAATACTGCGTGCTACCCATCGCATGGGTCCCAAATCTCCAGGTTCAAGGGCATCTTCCTACATCGAAAACATGCATGAGAAACCCAGAAGATGGTACACCGTGTGATGGGGAAAGGTTTCTAAAACGCACCTCATTTCTCATCTCCTTGTGCTCGGGTTCGCCATTCCAGCCACTTTACTAGCAATCTCCCTACTTGGAGCATCAGCACCTTTAACCTCCTGTTCCGTACAGGTTTCAATTTGTCCTGAGGATGAACGGGAAGACGGGGAACCAATGAGAGACTAGCTCTTGGTGTTGGGACAGGCACAGGTCACTCTATTTTCCCATCAGGAAGAAGAATTAACGACAGGCTCAGCCTGCCCCCCGGAACCAGAACAGGGCCTGAAGCCATCCGGCGCTTCTGCGGCCGGCTCCCAAAAAAGCGACTTGTAAAATGGAGCTTCAGGGCACTGCAATTCACAAACCTGCAGAGTTATAAATGATAACTCTCGTCCACAAATATATTGAGGGAAGGCAAAGAAGAGGATTAGAAATCAAGGCAGAATTGCAGGAAACAGATTTCAGGAGGTAGATTCGAATCGCCTTTAAAGCACATGAAAAGCGGCAAAACGTTGACAATGATGCCCTTGGCCAAAAAGGGCGTATGCGTTTTTTCCTGAGTATATTCAGGAAAAAACGCATACGCCCTTTTTGGCCAACCAAGCAACCTGGAAAGGCAAATCAGCGCTACAAAGAAGTCTCGCTTCCCATCGGTCAAAAGGGCCATGCTGAAAAAAGTGTCAAAACCAGAAATGCAGGACAGGCCATGGAGAAATGGGAGCCTTGCTACACTGATGGGCGGGATGTACATTGCCAACAGCCACTCTGGAGAAGTGTACGGTGTGTCCTGAAACATCTAAAAAACACAGCTTAGAGAGCATAGGGCACTTCCACGCATGGGGGGATAAAGTGGGAAAATTGAAAATCAGCAAGACACAAGCACCCCAAAGTTTAGGGCTGCTCTGTTGACAAGGACCTCCACTTCCTTCCACCTTAAATATCCCAGGAAAGCGAAAAATGGATAAAAAAGTTGTGGTCCTTATGTACAATGGAATATCACTCAGCCATGAAATCAATGTCATAAGGCTAGTAGCAGCATGATGAGTGGATTTAGGTAAGACGATTCTAAGTGAAATAAGTCACACAGAAAAGGACACTTCTCATAAGGTGTCACTTATAGAGGGAATGTAAAAACCGTTACACTTGAACTGAATTACAAAACAGAACAGAGTCACACATGCAGAAAACACACTATGGCTGCTTAACGGGAAAGGTGAGGTGGGGTGATACATAAAACAAGAGTTTCAAATTAGCTCAGATACCATTCCATAAACCCAATATGTAATAGACAAGACCTACTCCTTGCTCAGAGAACTGGACTCAACACGCCCGATTCACCGCACAAGAATATATCTGACTAGTAATAATCTTACAACCTATGTATTGATATCTCTCTGTTAGTGTGTCAAGTGGGTGTAAAGCGGCCTAAACACAGCCGTGAAAAGCAGCTAAACCCCATTATAAAAATAAATTACTTTTAAAAACCCATGAAACAAAGACAGGGAAAGAGAGAGAAATTCTTACACAATTCGTTCAGGGGCTGTGATGCAACCTGGATTGACCATATCTAGACCCACAGCTGGATGAGACATAAGGGTGGACACTCTTGGGGCTGAGAGCTTTGGTGAGGTTGGGTGAGCAAACGCAGACCCTTTATAGTAATACTGCGTGCTACCCATCGCATGGGTCCCAAATCTCCAGGTTCAAGGGCATCTTCCTACATCGAAAACATGCATGAGAAACCCAGAAGATGGTACACCGTGTGATGGGGAAAGGTTTCTAAAACGCACCTCATTTCTCATCTCCTTGTGCTCGGGTTCGCCATTCCAGCCACTTTACTAGCAATCTCCCTACTTGGAGCATCAGCACCTTTAACCTCCTGTTCCGTACAGGTTGCAATTTGTCCTGAGGATGAACGGGAAGACGGGGAACCAATGAGAGACTAGCTCTTGGTGTTGGGACAGGCACAGGTCACTCTATTTTCCCATCAGGAAGAAGAATTAACCACAGGCTCAGCCTGCCCCCCGGAAGCAGAACAGGGCCTGAAGCCATCCGGCGCTTCTGCGGCCGGCTCCCAAAAAAGCGACTTGTAAAATGGAGCTTCAGGGCACTGCAATTCACAAACCTGCAGAGTTATAAATGATAACTCTCGTCCACAAATATATTGAGGGAAGGCAAAGAAGAGGATTAGAAATCAAGGCAGAATTGCAGGAAACAGATTTCAGGAGGTGGATTCGAATCGCCTTTAAAGCACATGAAAAGCGGCAAAACGTTGACAATGATGCCCTTGGCCAAAAATGGCGTATGCGTTTTTTCCTGAATATATTCAGGAAAAAACGCATACGCCCTTTTTGGCCAACCAGGCAACCTGGAAAGGCAAATCAGCGCTACAAAGAAGTTTCGCTTCCCATCGGTCAAAAGGGCCATGCTGAAAAAAGTGTCAAAACCAGAAATGCAGGACAGGCCATGGAGAAATGGGAGCCTTGCTACACTGATGGGCGGGATGTACATTGCCAACAGCCACTCTGGAGAAGTGTACGGTGTGTCCTGAAACATCTAAAAAACACAGCTTTGAGAGCATAAGGCACTTCCACGCATGGGCGGATAAAGTGGGAAAATTGAAAATCAGCAAGACACAAGCACCCCAAAGTTTAGGGCTGCTCTGTTGACAAGGACCTCCACTTCCTTCCACCTTAAATATCCCAAGAAAGCGAAAAATGGATAAAAAAGTTGTGGTCCTTATGTACAATGGAATATCACTCAGCCATGAAATCAATGTCATAAGGCTAGTAGCAGCATGATGAGTGGATTTAGGTAAGACGATTCTAAGTGAAATAAGTCACACAGAAAAGGACACTTCTCATAAGGTGTCACTTATAGAGGGAATGTAAAAACCGTTACACTTGAACTGAATTACAAAACAGAACAGAGTCACACATGCAGAAAACACACTATGGCTGCTTAACGGGAAAGGTGAGGTGGGGTGATACATAAAACAAGAGTTTCAAATTAGCTCAGATACCGTTCCATAAACCCAATATGGAATAGACAAGACCTACTCCTTGCTCAGAGAACTTGACTCAACACGCCCGATTCACCGCACAAGAATATATCTGACTAGTAATAATCTTAAAACCTATGTATTGATATCTCTCTGTTAGTGTGTCAAGTGGGTGTAAAGCGGCCTAAACACAGCCGTGAAAAGCAGCTAAACCCCATTATAAAAATAAATTACTTTTAAAAACCCATGAAACAAAGACAGGGAAAGAGAGAGAAATTCTTACACAATTCGTTCAGGGGCTGTGATGCAACCTGGATTGACCATATCTAGACCCACAGCTGGATGAGACATAAGGGTGGACACTCTTGGGGCTGAGAGGTTTGGTGAGGTTGGGTGAGCAAACGCAGACCCTTTAAAGTAATACTGCGTGCTACCCATCGCATGGGTCCCAAATCTCCAGGTTCAAGGGCATCTTCCTACATCGAAAACATGCATGAGAAACCCAGAAGATGGTACACCGTGTGATGGGGAAAGGTTTCTAAAACGCACCTCATTTCTCATCTCCTTGTGCTCGAGTTCGCCATTCCAGCCACTTTACTAGCAATCTCCCTACTTGGAGCATCAGCACCTTTAACCTCCTGTTCCGTACAGGTTGCAATTTGTCCTGAGGATGAACGGGAAGACGGGGAACCAATGAGAGACTAGCTCTTGGTGTTGGGACAGGCACAGGTCACTCTATGTTCCCATCAGGAAGAAGAATTAACCACAGGCTCAGCCTGCCCCCCGGAACCAGAACAGGGCCTGAAGCCATCCGGCGCTTCTGCGGCCGGCTCCCAAAAAAGCGACTTGTAAAATGGAGCTTCAGGGCACTGCAATTCACAAACCTGCAGAGTTATAAATGATAACTCTCGTCCACAAATATATTGAGGGAAGGCAAAGAAGAGGATTTGAAATCAAGGCAGAATTGCAGGAAACAGATTTCAGGAGGTAGATTCGAATCGCCTTTAAAGCACATGAAAAGCGGCAAAACGTTGACAATGATGCCCTTGGCCAAAAACGGCGTATGCGTTTTTTCCTGAATATATTCAGGAAAAAACGCATACGCCCTTTTTGGCCAACCAAGCAACCTGGAAAGGCAAATCAGCGCTACAAAGAAGTCTCGCTTCCCATCGGTCAAAAGGGACATGCTGAAAAAAGTGTCAAAACCAGAAATGCAGGACAGGCCATGGAGAAATGGGAGCCTTGCTACACTGATGGGCGGGATGTACATTGCCAACAGCCACTCTGGAGAAGTGTACGGTGTGTCCTGAAACATCTAAAAAACACAGCTTAGAGAGCATAGGGCACTTCCACGCATGGGGGGATAAAGTGGGAAAATTGAAAATCAGCAAGACACAAGCACCCCAAAGTTTAGGGCTGCTCTGTTGACAAGGACCTCCACTTCCTTCCACCTTAAATATCCCAGGAAAGCGAAAAATGGATAAAAAAGTTGTGGTCCTTATGTACAATGGAATATCACTCAGCCATGAAATCAATGTCATAAGGCTAGTAGCAGCATGATGAGTGGATTTAGGTAAGACGATTCTAACTGAAATAAGTCACACAGAAAAGGACACTTCTCATAAGGTGTCACTTATAGAGGGAATGTAAAAACCGTTACACTTGAACTGAATTACAAAACAGAACAGAGTCACACATGCAGAAAACACACTATGGCTGCTTAACGGGAAAGGTGAGGTGGGGTGATACATAAAACAAGAGTTTCAAATTAGCTCAGATACCGTTCCATAAACCCAATATGTAATAGACAAGACCTACTCCTTGCTCAGAGAACTGGACTCAACACGCCCGATTCACCGCACAAGAATATATCTGACTAGTAATAATCTTAAAACCTATGTATTGATATCTCTCTGTTAGTGTGTCAAGTGGGTGTAAAGCGGCCTAAACACAGCCGTGAAAAGCAGCTAAACCCCATTATAAAAATAAATTACTTTTAAAAACCCATGAAACAAAGACAGGGAAAGAGAGAGAAATTCTTACACAATTCGTTCAGGGGCTGTGATGCAACCTGAATTGACCATATCTAGACCCACAGCTGGATGAGACATAAGGGTGGACACTCTTGGGGCTGAGAGCTTTGGTGAGGTTGGGTGAGCAAACGCAGACCCTTTATAGTAATACTGCGTGCTACCCATCGCATGGGTCCCAAATCTCCAGGTTCAAGGGCATCTTCCTACATCGAAAACATGCATGAGAAACCCAGAAGATGGTACACCGTGTGATGGGGAAAGGTTTCTAAAACGCACCTCATTTCTCATCTCCTTGTGCTCGGGTTCGCCATTCCAGCCACTTTACTAGCAATCTCCCTACTTGGAGCATCAGCACCTTTAACCTCCTGTTCCGTACAGGTTGCAATTTGTCCTGAGGATGAACAGGAAGACGGGGAACCAATGAGAGACTAGCTCTTGGTGTTGGGACAGGCACAGGTCACTCTATTTTCCCATCAGGAAGAAGAATTAACCACAGGCTCAGCCTGCCCCCCGGAAGCAGAACAGGGCCTGAAGCCATCCGGCGCTTCTGCGGCCGGCTCCCAAAAAAGCGACTTGTAAAATGGAGCTTCAGGGCACTGCAATTCACAAACCTGCAGAGTTATAAATGATAACTCTCGTCCACAAATATATTGAGGGAAGGCAAAGAAGAGGATTAGAAATCAAGGCAGAATTGCAGGAAACAGATTTCAGGAGGTAGATTCGAATCGCCTTTAAAGCACATGAAAAGCGGCAAAACGTTGACAATGATGCCCTTGGCCAAAAAGGGCGTATGCGTTTTTTCCTGAGTATATTCAGGAAAAAACGCATACGCCCTTTTTGGCCAACCAAGCAACCTGGAAAGGCAAATCAGCGCTACAAAGAAGTCTCGCTTCCCATCGGTCAAAAGGGCCATGCTGAAAAAAGTGTCAAAACCAGAAATGCAGGACAGGCCATGGAGAAATGGGAGCCTTGCTACACTGATGGGCGGGATGTACATTGCCAACAGCCACTCTGGAGAAGTGTACGGTGTGTCCTGAAACATCTAAAAAACACAGCTTAGAGAGCATAGGGCACTTCCACGCATGGGGGGATAAAGTGGGAAAATTGAAAATCAGCAAGACACAAGCACCCCAAAGTTTAGGGCTGCTCTGTTGACAAGGACCTCCACTTCCTTCCACCTTAAATATCCCAGGAAAGCGAAAAATGGATAAAAAAGTTGTGGTCCTTATGTACAATGGAATATCACTCAGCCATGAAATCCATGTCATAAGGCTAGTAGCAGCATGATGAGTGGATTTAGGTAAGACGATTCTAAGTGAAATAAGTCACACAGAAAAGGACACTTCTCATAAGGTGTCACTTATAGAGGGAATGTAAAAACCGTTACACTTGAACTGAATTACAAAACAGAACAGAGTCACACATGCAGAAAACACACTATGGCTGCTTAACGGGAAAGGTGAGGTGGGGTGATACATAAAACAAGAGTTTCAAATTAGCTCAGATACCATTCCATAAACCCAATATGTAATAGACAAGACCTACGCCTTGCTCAGAGAACTGGACTCAACACGCCCGATTCACCGCACAAGAATATATCTGACTAGTAATAATCTTAAAACCTATGTATTGATATCTCTCTGTTAGTGTGTCAAGTGGGTGTAAAGCGGCCTAAACACAGCCGTGAAAAGCAGCTAAACCCCATTATAAAAATAAATTACTTTTAAAAACCCATGAAACAAAGACAGGGAAAGAGAGAGAAATTCTTACACAATTCGTTCAGGGGCTGTGATGCAACCTGGATTGACCATATCTAGACCCACAGCTGGATGAGACATAAGGGTGGACACTCTTGGGGCTGAGAGGTTTGGTGAGGTTGGGTGAGCAAACGCAGACCCTTTAAAGTAATACTGCGTGCTACCCATCGCATGGGTCCCAAATCTCCAGGTTCAAGGGCATCTTCCTACATCGAAAACATGCATGAGAAACCCAGAAGATGGTACACCGTGTGATGGGGAAAGGTTTCTAAAACGCACCTCATTTCTCATCTCCTTGTGCTCGGGTTCGCCATTCCAGCCACTTTACTAGCAATCTCCCTACTTGGAGCATCAGCACCTTTAACCTCCTGTTCCGTACAGGTTGCAATTTGTCCTGAGGATGAACGGGAAGACGGGGAACCAATGAGAGACTAGCTCTTGGTGTTGGGACAGGCACAGGTCACTCTATTTTCCCATCAGGAAGAAGAATTAACCACAGGCTCAGCCGGCCCCCCGGAACCAGAACAGGGCCTGAAGCCATCCGGCGCTTCTGCGGCCGGCTCCCAAAAAAGCGACTTGTAAAATGGAGCTTCAGGGCACTGCAATTCACAAACCTGCAGAGTTATAAATGATAACTCTCGTCCACAAATATATTGAGGGAAGGCAAAGAAGAGGATTAGAAATCAAGGCAGAATTGCAGGAAACAGATTTCAGGAGGTGGATTCGAATCGCCTTTAAAGCACATGAAAAGCGGCAAAACGTTGACAATGATGCCCTTGGCCAAAAAGGGCGTATGCGTTTTTTCCTGAATATATTCAGGAAAAAACGCATACGCCCTTTTTGGCCAACCAAGCAACCTGGAAAGGCAAATCAGCGCTACAAAGAAGTCTCGCTTCCCATCGGTCAAAAGGGCCATGCTGAAAAAAGTGTCAAAACCAGAAATGCAGGACAGGCCATGGAGAAATGGGAGCCTTGCTACACTGATGGGCGGGATGTACATTGCCAACAGCCACTCTGGAGAAGTGTACGGTGTGTCCTGAAACATCTAAAAAACACAGCTTAGAGAGCATAGGGCACTTCCACGCATGGGGGGATAAAGTGGGAAAATTGAAAATCAGCAAGACACAAGCACCCCAAAGTTTAGGGCTGCTCTGTTGACAAGGACCTCCACTTCCTTCCACCTTAAATATCCCAGGAAAGCGAAAAATGGATAAAAAAGTTGTGGTCCTTATGTACAATGGAATATCACTCAGCCATGAAATCAATGTCATAAGGCTAGTAGCAGCATGATGAGTGGATTTAGGTAAGACGATTCTAAGTGAAATAAGTCACACAGAAAAGGACACTTCTCATAAGGTGTCACTTATAGAGGGAATGTAAAAACCGTTACACTTGAACTGAATTACAAAACAGAACAGAGTCACACATGCAGAAAACACACTATGGCTGCTTAACGGGAACGGTGAGGTGGGGTGATACATAAAACAAGAGTTTCAAATTAGCTCAGATACCATTCCATAAACCCAATATGTAATAGACAAGACCTACGCCTTGCTCAGAGAACTGGACTCAACACGCCCGATTCACCGCACAAGAATATATCTGACTAGTAATAATCTTAAAACCTATGTATTGATATCTCTCTGTTAGTGTGTCAAGTGGGTGTAAAGCGGCCTAAACACAGCCGTGAAAAGCAGCTAAACCCCATTATAAAAATAAATTACTTTTAAAAACCCATGAAACAAAGACAGGGAAAGAGAGAGAAATTCTTACACAATTCGTTCAGGGGCTGTGATGCAACCTGGATTGACCATATCTAGACCCACAACTGGATGAGACATAAGGGTGGACACTCTTGGGGCTGAGAGCTTTGGTGAGGTTGGGTGAGCAAACGCAGACCCTTTATAGTAATACTGCGTGCTACCCATCACATGGGTCCCAAATCTCCAGGTTCAAGGGCATCTTCCTACATCGAAAACATGCATGAGAAACCCAGAAGATGGTACACCGTGTGATGGGGAAAGGTTTCTAAAACGCACCTCATTTCTCATCTCCTTGTGCTCGGGTTGGCCATTCCAGCCACTTTACTAGCAATCTCCCTACTTGGAGCATCAGCACCTTTAACCTCCTGTTCCGTACAGGTTGCAATTTGTCCTGAGGATGAACGGGAAGACGGGGAACCAATGAGAGACTAGCTCTTGGTGTTGGGACAGGCACAGGTCACTCTATTTTCCCATCAGGAAGAAGAATTAACCACAGGCTCAGCCTGCCCCCCGGAACCAGAACAGGGCCTGAAGCCATCCTGCGCTTCTGCGGCCGGCTCCCAAAAAAGCGACTTGTAAAATGGAGCTTCAGGGCACTGCAATTCACAAACCTGCAGAGTTATAAATGATAACTCTCGTCCACAAATATATTGAGGGAAGGCAAAGAAGAGGATTTGAAATCAAGGCAGAATTGCAGGAAACAGATTTCAGGAGGTGGATTCGAATCGCCTTTAAAGCACATGAAAAGCGGCAAAACGTTGACAATGATGCCCTTGGCCAAAAAGGGCGTATGCGTTTATTCCTGAATATATTCAGGAAAAAACGCATACGCCCTTTTTGGCCAACCAAGCAACCTGGAAAGGCAAATCAGCGCTACAAAGAAGTCTCGCTTCCCATCGGTCAAAAGGGCCATGCTGAAAAAAGTGTCAAAACCAGAAATGCAGGACAGGCCATGGAGAAATGGGAGCCTTGCTACACTGATGGGCGGGATGTACATTGCCAACAGCCACTCTGGAGAAGTGTACGGTGTGTCCTGAAACATCTAAAAAACACAGCTTAGAGAGCATAGGGCACTTCCACGCATGGGGGGATAAAGTGGGAAAATTGAAAATCAGCAAGACACAAGCACCCCAAAGTTTAGGGCTGCTCTGTTGACAAGGACCTCCACTTCCTTCCACCTTAAATATCCGAGGAAAGCGAAAAATGGATAAAAAAGTTGTGCTCCTTATGTACAATGGAATATCACTCAGCCATGAAATCAATGTCATAAGGCTAGTAGCAGCATGATGAGTGGATTTAGGTAAGACGATTCTAAGTGAAATAAGTCACACAGAAAAGGACACTTCTCATAAGGTGTCACTTATAGAGGGAATGTAAAAACCGTTACACTTGAACTGAATTACAAAACAGAACAGAGTCACACATGCAGAAAACACACTATGGCTGCTTAACGGGAAAGGTGAGGTGGGGTGATACATAAAACAAGAGTTTCAAATTAGCTCAGATACCGTTCCATAAACCCAATATGGAATAGACAAGACCTACTCCTTGCTCAGAGAACTGGACTCAACACGCCCGATTCACCGCACAAGAATATATCTGACTAGTAATAATCTTAAAACCTATGTATTGATATCTCTCTGTTAGTGTGTCAAGTGGGTGTAAAGCGGCCTAAACACAGCCGTGAAAAGCAGCTAAACCCCATTATAAAAATAAATTACTTTTAAAAACCCATGAAACAAAGACAGGGAAAGAGAGAGAAATTCTTACACAATTCGTTCAGGGGCTGTGATGCAACCTGGATTGACCATATCTAGACCCACAGCTGGATGAGACATAAGGGTGGACACTCTTGGGGCTGAGAGGTTTGGTGAGGTTGGGTGAGCAAACGCAGACCCTTTAAAGTAATACTGCGTGCTACCCATCGCATGGGTCCCAAATCTCCAGGTTCAAGGGCATCTTCCTACATCGAAAACATGCATGAGAAACCCAGAAGATGGTACACCGTGTGATGGGGAAAGGTTTCTAAAACGCACCTCATTTCTCATCTCCTTGTGCTCGGGTTCGCCATTCCAGCCACATTACTAGCAATCTCCCTACTTGGAGCATCAGCACCTTTAACCTCCTGTTCCGTACAGGTTGCAATTTGTCCTGAGGATGAACGGGAAGACGGGGAACCAATGAGAGACTAGCTCTTGGTGTTGGGACAGGCACAGGTCACTCTATTTTCCCATCAGGAAGAAGAATTAACCACAGGCTCAGCCGGCCCCCCGGAACCAGAACAGGGCCTGAAGCCATCCGGCGCTTCTGCGGCCGGCTCCCAAAAAAGCGACTTGTAAAATGGAGCTTCAGGGCACTGCAATTCACAAACCTGCAGAGTTATAAATGATAACTCTCGTCCACAAATATATTGAGGGAAGGCAAAGAAGAGGATTAGAAATCAAGGCAGAATTGCAGGAAACAGATTTCAGGAGGTGGATTCGAATCGCCTTTAAAGCACATGAAAAGCGGCAAAACGTTGACAATGATGCCCTTGGCCAAAAAGGGCGTATGCGTTTTTTCCTGAATATATTCAGGAAAAAACGCATACGCCCTTTTTGGCCAACCAAGCAACCTGGAAAGGCAAATCAGCGCTACAAAGAAGTCTCGCTTCCCATCGGTCAAAAGGGCCATGCTGAAAAAAGTGTCAAAACCAGTAATGCAGGACAGGCCATGGAGAAATGGGAGCCTTGCTACACTGATGGGCGGGATGTACATTGCCAACAGCCACTCTGGAGAAGTGTACGGTGTGTCCTGAAACATCTAAAAAACACAGCTTAGAGAGCATAGGGCACTTCCACGCATGGGGGGATAAAGTGGGAAAATTGAAAATCAGCAAGACACAAGCACCCCAAAGTTTAGGGCTGCTCTGTTGACAAGGACCTCCACTTCCTTCCACCTTAAATATCCGAGGAAAGCGAAAAATGGATAAAAAAGTTGTGCTCCTTATGTACAATGGAATATCACTCAGCCATGAAATCAATGTCATAAGGCTAGTAGCAGCATGATGAGTGGATTTAGGTAAGACGATTCTAAGTGAAATAAGTCACACAGAAAAGGACACTTCTCATAAGGTGTCACTTATAGAGGGAATGTAAAAACCGTTACACTTGAACTGAATTACAAAACAGAACAGAGTCACACATGCAGAAAACACACTATGGCTGCTTAACGGGAAAGGTGAGGTGGGGTGATACATAAAACAAGAGTTTCAAATTAGCTCAGATACCGTTCCATAAACCCAATATGGAATAGACAAGACCTACTCCTTGCTCAGAGAACTGGACTCAACACGCCCGATTCACCGCACAAGAATATATCTGACTAGTAATAATCTTAAAACCTATGTATTGATATCTCTCTGTTAGTGTGTCAAGTGGGTGTAAAGCGGCCTAAACACAGCCGTGAAAAGCAGCTAAACCCCATTATAAAAATAAATTACTTTTAAAAACCCATGAAACAAAGACAGGGAAAGAGAGAGAAATTCTTACACAATTCGTTCAGGGGCTGTGATGCAACCTGGATTGACCATATCTAGACCCACAGCTGGATGAGACATAAGGGTGGACACTCTTGGGGCTGAGAGGTTTGGTGAGGTTGGGTGAGCAAACGCAGACCCTTTAAAGTAATACTGCGTGCTACCCATCGCATGGGTCCCAAATCTCCAGGTTCAAGGGCATCTTCCTACATCGAAAACATGCATGAGAAACCCAGAAGATGGTACACCGTGTGATGGGGAAAGGTTTCTAAAACGCACCTCATTTCTCATCTCCTTGTGCTCGGGTTCGCCATTCCAGCCACTTTACTAGCAATCTCCCTACTTGGAGCATCAGCACCTTTAACCTCCTGTTCCGTACAGGTTGCAATTTGTCCTGAGGATGAACGGGAAGACGGGGAACCAATGAGAGACTAGCTCTTCGTGTTGGGACAGGCACAGGTCACTCTATTTTCCCATCAGGAAGAAGAATTAACCACAGGCTCAGCCGGCCCCCCGGAACCAGAACAGGGCCTGAAGCCATCCGGCGCTTCTGCGGCCGGCTCCCAAAAAAGCGACTTGTAAAATGGAGCTTCAGGGCACTGCAATTCACAAACCTGCAGAGTTATAAATGATAACTCTCGTCCACAAATATATTGAGGGAAGGCAAAGAAGAGGATTAGAAATCAAGGCAGAATTGCAGGAAACAGATTTCAGGAGGTGGATTCGAATCGCCTTTAAAGCACATGAAAAGCGGCAAAACGTTGACAATGATGCCCTTGGCCAAAAAGGGCGTATGCGTTTTTTCCTGAATATATTCAGGAAAAAACGCATACGCCCTTTTTGGCCAACCAAGCAACCTGGAAAGGCAAATCAGCGCTACAAAGAAGTCTCTCTTCCCATCGGTCAAAAGGGCCATGCTGAAAAAAGTGTCAAAACCAGAAATGCAGGACAGGCCATGGAGAAATGGGAGCCTTGCTACACTGATGGGCGGGATGTACATTGCCAACAGCCACTCTGGAGAAGTGTACGGTGTGTCCTGAAACATCTAAAAAACACAGCTTAGAGAGCATAGGGCACTTCCACGCATGGGGGGATAAAGTGGGAAAATTGAAAATCAGCAAGACACAAGCACCCCAAAGTTTAGGGCTGCTCTGTTGACAAGGACCTCCACTTCCTTCCACCTTAAATATCCCAGGAAAGCGAAAAATGGATAAAAAAGTTGTGGTCCTTATGTACAATGGAATATCACTCAGCCATGAAATCAATGTCATAAGGCTAGTAGCAGCATGATGAGTGGATTTAGGTAAGACGATTCTAAGTGAAATAAGTCACACAGAAAAGGACACTTCTCATAAGGTGTCACTTATAGAGGGAATGTAAAAACCGTTACACTTGAACTGAATTACAAAACAGAACAGAGTCACACATGCAGAAAACACACTATGGCTGCTTAACGGGAAAGGTGAGGTGGGGTGATACATAAAACAAGAGTTTCAAATTAGCTCAGATACCGTTCCATAAACCCAATATGGAATAGACAAGACCTACTCCTTGCTCAGAGAACTGGACTCAACACGCCCGATTCACCGCACAAGAATATATCTGACTAGTAATAATCTTAAAACCTATGTATTGATATCTCTCTGTTAGTGTGTCAAGTGGGTGTAAAGCGGCCTAAACACAGCCGTGAAAAGCAGCTAAACCCCATTATAAAAATAAATTACTTTTAAAAACCCATGAAACAAAGACAGGGAAAGAGAGAGAAATTCTTACACAATTCGTTCAGGGGCTGTGATGCAACCTGGATTGACCATATCTAGACCCACAGCTGGATGAGACATAAGGGTGGACACTCTTGGGGCTGAGAGGTTTGGTGAGGTTGGGTGAGCAAACGCAGACCCTTTAAAGTAATACTGCGTGCTACCCATCGCATGGGTCCCAAATCTCCAGGTTCAAGGGCATCTTCCTACATCGAAAACATGCATGAGAAACCCAGAAGATGGTACACCGTGTGATGGGGAAAGGTTTCTAAAACGCACCTCATTTCTCATCTCCTTGTGCTCGGGTTCGCCATTCCAGCCACTTTACTAGCAATCTCCCTACTTGGAGCATCAGCACCTTTAACCTCCTGTTCCGTACAGGTTGCAATTTGTCCTGAGGATGAACGGGAAGACGGGGAACCAATGAGAGACTAGCTCTTGGTGTTGGGACAGGCACAGGTCACTCTATTTTCCCATCAGGAAGAAGAATTAACCACAGGCTCAGCCGGCCCCCCGGAACCAGAACAGGGCCTGAAGCCATCCGGCGCTTCTGCGGCCGGCTCCCAAAAAAGCGACTTGTAAAATGGAGCTTCAGGGCACTGCAATTCACAAACCTGCAGAGTTATAAATGATAACTCTCGTCCACAAATATATTGAGGGAAGGCAAAGAAGAGGATTAGAAATCAAGGCAGAATTGCAGGAAACAGATTTCAGGAGGTGGATTCGAATCGCCTTTAAAGCACATGAAAAGCGGCAAAACGTTGACAATGATGCCCTTGGCCAAAAAGGGCGTATGCGTTTTTTCCTGAATATATTCAGGAAAAAACGCATACGCCCTTTTTGGCCAACCAAGCAACCTGGAAAGGCAAATCAGCGCTACAAAGAAGTCTCGCTTCCCATCGGTCAAAAGGGACATGCTGAAAAAAGTGTCAAAACCAGAAATGCAGGACAGGCCATGGAGAAATGGGAGCCTTGCTACACTGATGGGCGGGATGTACATTGCCAACAGCCACTCTGGAGAAGTGTACGGTGTGTCCTGAAACATCTAAAAAACACAGCTTAGAGAGCATAGGGCACTTCCACGCATGGGGGGATAAAGTGGGAAAATTGAAAATCAGCAAGACACAAGCACCCCAAAGTTTAGGGCTGCTCTGTTGACAAGGACCTCCACTTCCTTCCACCTTAAATATCCCAGGAAAGCGAAAAATGGATAAAAAAGTTGTGGTCCTTATGTACAATGGAATATCACTCAGCCATGAAATCAATGTCATAAGGCTAGTAGCAGCATGATGAGTGGATTTAGGTAAGACGATTCTAAGTGAAATAAGTCACACAGAAAAGGACACTTCTCATAAGGTGTCACTTATAGAGGGAATGTAAAAACCGTTACACTTGAACTGAATTACAAAACAGAACAGAGTCACACATGCAGAAAACACACTATGGCTGCTTAACGGGAAAGGTGAGGTGGGGTGATACATAAAACAAGAGTTTCAAATTAGCTCAGATACCGTTCCATAAACCCAATATGGAATAGACAAGACCTACTCCTTGCTCAGAGAACTGGACTCAACACGCCCGATTCACCGCACAAGAATATATCTGACTAGTAATAATCTTAAAACCTATGTATTGATATCTCTCTGTTAGTGTGTCAAGTGGGTGTAAAGCGGCCTAAACACAGCCGTGAAAAGCAGCTAAACCCCATTATAAAAATAAATTACTTTTAAAAACCCATGAAACAAAGACAGGGAAAGAGAGAGAAATTCTTACACAATTCGTTCAGGGGCTGTGATGCAACCTGGATTGACCATATCTAGACCCACAGCTGGATGAGACATAAGGGTGGACACTCTTGGGGCTGAGAGGTTTGGTGAGGTTGGGTGAGCAAACGCAGACCCTTTAAAGTAATACTGCGTGCTACCCATCGCATGGGTCCCAAATCTCCAGGTTCAAGGGCATCTTCCTACATCGAAAACATGCATGAGAAACCCAGAAGATGGTACACCGTGTGATGGGGAAAGGTTTCTAAAACGCACCTCATTTCTCATCTCCTTGTGCTCGGGTTCGCCATTCCAGCCACTTTACTAGCAATCTCCCTACTTGGAGCATCAGCACCTTTAACCTCCTGTTCCGTACAGGTTGCAATTTGTCCTGAGGATGAACGGGAAGACGGGGAACCAATGAGAGACTAGCTCTTGGTGTTGGGACAGGCACAGGTCACTCTATTTTCCCATCAGGAAGAAGAATTAACCACAGGCTCAGCCGGCCCCCCGGAACCAGAACAGGGCCTGAAGCCATCCGGCGCTTCTGCGGCCGGCTCCCAAAAAAGCGACTTGTAAAATGGAGCTTCAGGGCACTGCAATTCACAAACCTGCAGAGTTATAAATGATAACTCTCGTCCACAAATATATTGAGGGAAGGCAAAGAAGAGGATTAGAAATCAAGGCAGAATTGCAGGAAACAGATTTCAGGAGGTGGATTCGAATCGCCTTTAAAGCACATGAAAAGCGGCAAAACGTTGACAATGATGCCCTTGGCCAAAAAGGGCGTATGCGTTTTTTCCTGAATATATTCAGGAAAAAACGCATACGCCCTTTTTGGCCAACCAAGCAACCTGGAAAGGCAAATCAGCGCTACAAAGAAGTCTCGCTTCCCATCGGTCAAAAGGGACATGCTGAAAAAAGTGTCAAAACCAGAAATGCAGGACAGGCCATGGAGAAATGGGAGCCTTGCTACACTGATGGGCGGGATGTACATTGCCAACAGCCACTCTGGAGAAGTGTACGGTGTGTCCTGAAACATCTAAAAAACACAGCTTAGAGAGCATAGGGCACTTCCACGCATGGGGGGATAAAGTGGGAAAATTGAAAATCAGCAAGACACAAGCACCCCAAAGTTTAGGGCTGCTCTGTTGACAAGGACCTCCACTTCCTTCCACCTTAAATATCCCAGGAAAGCGAAAAATGGATAAAAAAGTTGTGGTCCTTATGTACAATGGAATATCACTCAGCCATGAAATCAATGTCATAAGGCTAGTAGCAGCATGATGAGTGGATTTAGGTAAGACGATTCTAAGTGAAATAAGTCACACAGAAAAGGACACTTCTCATAAGGTGTCACTTATAGAGGGAATGTAAAAACCGTTACACTTGAACTGAATTACAAAACAGAACAGAGTCACACATGCAGAAAACACACTATGGCTGCTTAACGGGAACGGTGAGGTGGGGTGATACATAAAACAAGAGTTTCAAATTAGCTCAGATACCATTCCATAAACCCAATATGTAATAGACAAGACCTACGCCTTGCTCAGAGAACTGGACTCAACACGCCCGATTCACCGCACAAGAATATATCTGACTAGTAATAATCTTAAAACCTATGTATTGATATCTCTCTGTTAGTGTGTCAAGTGGGTGTAAAGCGGCCTAAACACAGCCGTGAAAAGCAGCTAAACCCCATTATAAAAATAAATTACTTTTAAAAACCCATGAAACAAAGACAGGGAAAGAGAGAGAAATTCTTACACAATTCGTTCAGGGGCTGTGATGCAACCTGGATTGACCATATCTAGACCCACAGCTGGATGAGACATAAGGGTGGACACTCTTGGGGCTGAGAGCTTTGGTGAGGTTGGGTGAGCAAACGCAGACCCTTTATAGTAATACTGCGTGCTACCCATCGCATGGGTCCCAAATCTCCAGGTTCAAGGGCATCTTCCTACATCGAAAACATGCATGAGAAACCCAGAAGATGGTACACCGTGTGATGGGGAAAGGTTTCTAAAACGCACCTCATTTCTCATCTCCTTGTGCTCGGGTTGGCCATTCCAGCCACTTTACTAGCAATCTCCCTACTTGGAGCATCAGCACCTTTAACCTCCTGTTCCGTACAGGTTGCAATTTGTCCTGAGGATGAACGGGAAGACGGGGAACCAATGAGAGACTAGCTCTTGGTGTTGGGACAGGCACAGGTCACTCTATTTTCCCATCAGGAAGAAGAATTAACCACAGGCTCAGCCTGCCCCCCGGAACCAGAACAGGGCCTGAAGCCATCCTGGGCTTCTGCGGCCGGCTCCCAAAAAAGCGACTTGTAAAATGGAGCTTCAGGGCACTGCAATTCACAAACCTGCAGAGTTATAAATGATAACTCTCGTCCACAAATATATTGAGGGAAGGCAAAGAAGAGGATTTGAAATCAAGGCAGAATTGCAGGAAACAGATTTCAGGAGGTGGATTCGAATCGCCTTTAAAGCACATGAAAAGCGGCAAAACGTTGACAATGATGCCCTTGGCCAAAAAGGGCGTATGCGTTTTTTCCTGAATATATTCAGGAAAAAACGCATACGCCCTTTTTGGCCAACCAAGCAACCTGGAAAGGCAAATCAGCGCTACAAAGAAGTCTCGCTTCCCATCGGTCAAAAGGGCCATGCTGAAAAAAGTGTCAAAACCAGAAATGCAGGACAGGCCATGGAGAAATGGGAGCCTTGCTACACTGATGGGCGGGATGTACATTGCCAACAGCCACTCTGGAGAAGTGTACGGTGTGTCCTGAAACATCTAAAAAACACAGCTTAGAGAGCATAGGGCACTTCCACGCATGGGGGGATAAAGTGGGAAAATTGAAAATCAGCAAGACACAAGCACCCCAAAGTTTAGGGCTGCTCTGTTGACAAGGACCTCCACTTCCTTCCACCTTAAATATCCGAGGAAAGCGAAAAATGGATAAAAAAGTTGTGCTCCTTATGTACAATGGAATATCACTCAGCCATGAAATCAATGTCATAAGGCTAGTAGCAGCATGATGAGTGGATTTAGGTAAGACGATTCTAAGTGAAATAAGTCACACAGAAAAGGACACTTCTCATAAGGTGTCACTTATAGAGGGAATGTAAAAACCGTTACACTTGAACTGAATTACAAAACAGAACAGAGTCACACATGCAGAAAACACACTATGGCTGCTTAACGGGAAAGGTGAGGTGGGGTGATACATAAAACAAGAGTTTCAAATTAGCTCAGATACCGTTCCATAAACCCAATATGGAATAGACAAGACCTACTCCTTGCTCAGAGAACTGGACTCAACACGCCCGATTCACCGCACAAGAATATATCTGACTAGTAATAATCTTAAAACCTATGTATTGATATCTCTCTGTTAGTGTGTCAAGTGGGTGTAAAGCGGCCTAAACACAGCCGTGAAAAGCAGCTAAACCCCATTATAAAAATAAATTACTTTTAAAAACCCATGAAACAAAGACAGGGAAAGAGAGAGAAATTCTTACACAATTCGTTCAGGGGCTGTGATGCAACCTGGATTGACCATATCTAGACCCACAGCTGGATGAGACATAAGGGTGGACACTCTTGGGGCTGAGAGCTTTGGTGAGGTTGGGTGAGCAAACGCAGACCCTTTATAGTAATACTGCGTGCTACCCATCGCATGGGTCCCAAATCTCCAGGTTCAAGGGCATCTTCCTACATCGAAAACATGCATGAGAAACCCAGAAGATGGTACACCGTGTGATGGGGAAAGGTTTCTAAAACGCACCTCATTTCTCATCTCCTTGTGCTCGGGTTCGCCATTCCAGCCACTTTACTAGCAATCTCCCTACTTGGAGCATCAGCACCTTTAACCTCCTGTTCCGTACAGGTTGCAATTTGTCCTGAGGATGAACGGGAAGACGGGGAACCAATGAGAGACTAGCTCTTGGTGTTGGGACAGGCACAGGTCACACTATTTTCCCATCAGGAAGAAGAATTAACCACAGGCTCAGCCTGCCCCCCGGAACCAGAACAGGGCCTGAAGCCATCCTGCGCTTTTGCGGCCGGCTCCCAAAAAAGCGACTTGTAAAATGGAGCTTCAGGGCACTGCAATTCACAAACCTGCAGAGTTATAAATGATAACTCTCGTCCACAAATATATTGAGGGAAGGCAAAGAAGAGGATTTGAAATCAAGGCAGAATTGCAGGAAACAGATTTCAGGAGGTAGATTCGAATCGCCTTTAAAGCACATGAAAAGCGGCAAAACGTTGACAATGATGCCCTTGGCCAAAAAGGGCGTAT
Source organism: Balaenoptera physalus (assembly GCF_965194825.1). Lineage (NCBI taxonomy): Eukaryota > Metazoa > Chordata > Mammalia > Artiodactyla > Balaenopteridae > Balaenoptera > Balaenoptera physalus. The sequence goes on from NW_028125854.1 coordinate 302,573, forward strand.
GCGTTTTTTCCTGAGTATATTCAGGAAAAAACGCATACGCCCTTTTTGGCCAACCAAGCAACCTGGAAAGGCAAATCAGCGCTACAAAGAAGTCTCGCTTCCCATCGGTCAAAAGGGCCATGCTGAAAAAAGTGTCAAAACCAGAAATGCAGGACAGGCCATGGAGAAATGGGAGCCTTGCTACACTGATGGGCGGGATGTACATTGCCAACAGCCACTCTGGAGAAGTGTACGGTGTGTCCTGAAACATCTAAAAAACACAGCTTAGAGAGCATAGGGCACTTCCACGCATGGGCGGATAAAGTGGGAAAATTGAAAATCAGCAAGACACAAGCACCCCAAAGTTTAGGGCTGCTCTGTTGACAAGGACCTCCACTTCCTTCCACCTTAAATATCCCAGGAAAGCGAAAAATGGATAAAAAAGTTGTGGTCCTTATGTACAATGGAATATCACTCAGCCATGAAATCAATGTCATAAGGCTAGTAGCAGCATGATGAGTGGATTTAGGTAAGACGATTCTAAGTGAAATAAGTCACACAGAAAAGGACACTTCTCATAAGGTGTCACTTATAGAGGGAATGTAAAAACCGTTACACTTGAACTGAATTACAAAACAGAACAGAGTCACACATGCAGAAAACACACTATGGCTGCTTAACGGGAAAGGTGAGGTGGGGTGATACATAAAACAAGAGTTTCAAATTAGCTCAGATACCGTTCCATAAACCCAATATGGAATAGACAAGACCTACTCCTTGCTCAGAGAACTGGACTCAACACGCCCGATTCACCGCACAAGAATATATCTGACTAGTAATAATCTTAAAACCTATGTATTGATATCTCTCTGTTAGTGTGTCAAGTGGGTGTAAAGCGGCCTAAACACAGCCGTGAAAAGCAGCTAAACCCCATTATAAAAATAAATTACTTTTAAAAACCCATGAAACAAAGACAGGGAAAGAGAGAGAAATTCTTACACAATTCGTTCAGGGGCTGTGATGCAACCTGGATTGACCATATCTAGACCCACAGCTGGATGAGACATAAGGGTGGACACTCTTGGGGCTGAGAGGTTTGGTGAGGTTGGGTGAGCAAACGCAGACCCTTTAAAGTAATACTGCGTGCTACCCATCGCATGGGTCCCAAATCTCCAGGTTCAAGGGCATCTTCCTACATCGAAAACATGCATGAGAAACCCAGAAGATGGTACACCGTGTGATGGGGAAAGGTTTCTAAAACGCACCTCATTTCTCATCTCCTTGTGCTCGGGTTCGCCATTCCAGCCACTTTACTAGCAATCTCCCTACTTGGAGCATCAGCACCTTTAACCTCCTGTTCCGTACAGGTTGCAATTTGTCCTGAGGATGAACGGGAAGACGGGGAACCAATGAGAGACTAGCTCTTGGTGTTGGGACAGGCACAGGTCACTCTATTTTCCCATCAGGAACAAGAATTAACCACAGGCTCAGCCTGCCCCCCGGAACCAGAACAGGGCCTGAAGCCATCCTGCGCTTTTGCGGCCGGCTCCCAAAAAAGCGACTTGTAAAATGGAGCTTCAGGGCACTGCAATTCACAAACCTGCAGAGTTATAAATGATAACTCTCGTCCACAAATATATTGAGGGAAGGCAAAGAAGAGGATTTGAAATCAAGGCAGAATTGCAGGAAACAGATTTCAGGAGGTAGATTCGAATCGCCTTTAAAGCACATGAAAAGCGGCAAAACGTTGACAATGATGCCCTTGGCCAAAAAGGGCGTATGCGTTTTTTCCTGAGTATATTCAGGAAAAAACGCATACGCCCTTTTTGGCCAACCAAGCAACCTGGAAAGGCAAATCAGCGCTACAAAGAAGTCTCGCTTCCCATCGGTCAAAAGGGCCATGCTGAAAAAAGGTCAAAACCAGAAATGCAGGACAAGCCATGGAGAAATGGGAGCCTTGCTACACTGATGGGCGGGATGTACATTGCCAACAGCCACTCTGGAGAAGTGTACGGTGTGTCCTGAAACATCTAAAAAACACAGCTTAGAGAGCATAGGGCACTTCCACGCATGGGCGGATAAAGTGGGAAAATTGAAAATCAGCAAGACACAAGCACCCCAAAGTTTAGGGCTGCTCTGTTGACAAGGACCTCCACTTCCTTCCACCTTAAATATCCCAGGAAAGCGAAAAATGGATAAAAAAGTTGTGGTCCTTATGTACAATGGAATATCACTCAGCCATGAAATCAATGTCATAAGGCTAGTAGCAGCATGATGAGTGGATTTAGGTAAGACGATTCTAAGTGAAATAAGTCACACAGAAAAGGACACTTCTCATAAGGTGTCACTTATAGAGGGAATGTAAAAACCGTTACACTTGAACTGAATTACAAAACAGAACAGAGTCACACATGCAGAAAACACACTATGGCTGCTTAACGGGAAAGGTGAGGTGGGGTGATACATAAAACAAGAGTTTCAAATTAGCTCAGATACCGTTCCATAAACCCAATATGGAATAGACAAGACCTACTCCTTGCTCAGAGAACTGGACTCAACACGCCCGATTCACCGCACAAGAATATATCTGACTAGTAATAATCTTAAAACCTATGTATTGATATCTCTCTGTTAGTGTGTCAAGTGGGTGTAAAGCGGCCTAAACACAGCCGTGAAAAGCAGCTAAACCCCATTATAAAAATAAATTACTTTTAAAAACCCATGAAACAAAGACAGGGAAAGAGAGAGAAATTCTTACACAATTCGTTCAGGGGCTGTGATGCAACCTGGATTGACCATATCTAGACCCACAGCTGGATGAGACATAAGGGTGGACACTCTTGGGGCTGAGAGGTTTGGTGAGGTTGGGTGAGCAAACGCAGACCCTTTAAAGTAATACTGCGTGCTACCCATCGCATGGGTCCCAAATCTCCAGGTTCAAGGGCATCTTCCTACATCGAAAACATGCATGAGAAACCCAGAAGATGGTACACCGTGTGATGGGGAAAGGTTTCTAAAACGCACCTCATTTCTCATCTCCTTGTGCTCGGGTTCGCCATTCCAGCCACTTTACTAGCAATCTCCCTACTTGGAGCATCAGCACCTTTAACCTCCTGTTCCGTACAGGTTGCAATTTGTCCTGAGGATGAACGGGAAGACGGGGAACCAATGAGAGACTAGCTCTTGGTGTTGGGACAGGCACAGGTCACTCTATTTTCCCATCAGGAAGAAGAATTAACCACAGGCTCAGCCTGCCCCCCGGAACCAGAACAGGGCCTGAAGCCACCCTGCGCTTTTGCGGCCGGCTCCCAAAAAAGCGACTTGTAAAATGGAGCTTCAGGTCACTGCAATTCACAAACCTGCAGAGTTATAAATGATAACTCTCGTCCACAAATATATTGAGGGAAGGCAAAGAAGAGGATTTGAAATCAAGGCAGAATTGCAGGAAACAGATTTCAGGAGGTAGATTCGAATCGCCTTTAAAGCACATGAAAAGCGGCAAAACGTTGACAATGATGCCCTTGGCCAAAAAGGGCGTATGCGTTTTTTCCTGAGTATATTCAGGAAAAAACGCATACGCCCTTTTTGGCCAACCAAGCAACCTGGAAAGGCAAATCAGCGCTACAAAGAAGTCTCGCTTCCCATCGGTCAAAAGGGCCATGCTGAAAAAAGTGTCAAAACCAGAAATGCAGGACAGGCCATGGAGAAATGGGAGCCTTGCTACACTGATGGGCGGGATGTACATTGCCAACAGCCACTCTGGAGAAGTGTACGGTGTGTCCTGAAACATCTAAAAAACACAGCTTAGAGAGCATAGGGCACTTCCACGCATGGGGGGATAAAGTGGGAAAATTGAAAATCAGCAAGACACAAGCACCCCAAAGTTTAGGGCTGCTCTGTTGACAAGGACCTCCACTTCCTTCCACCTTAAATATCCCAGGAAAGCGAAAAATGGATAAAAAAGTTGTGGTCCTTATGTACAATGGAATATCACTCAGCCATGAAATCAATGTCATAAGGCTAGTAGCAGCATGATGAGTGGATTTAGGTAAGACGATTCTAAGTGAAATAAGTCACACAGAAAAGGACACTTCTCATAAGGTGTCACTTATAGAGGGAATGTAAAAACCGTTACACTTGAACTGAATTACAAAACAGAACAGAGTCACACATGCAGAAAACACACTATGGCTGCTTAACGGGAAAGGTGAGGTGGGGTGATACATAAAACAAGAGTTTCAAATTAGCTCAGATACCATTCCATAAACCCAATATGGAATAGACAAGACCTACTCCTTGCTCAGAGAACTGGACTCAACACGCCCGATTCACCGCACAAGAATATATCTGACTAGTAATAATCTTAAAACCTATGTATTGATATCTCTCTGTTAGTGTGTCAAGTGGGTGTAAAGCGGCCTAAACACAGCCGTGAAAAGCAGCTAAACCCCATTATAAAAATAAATTACTTTTAAAAACCCATGAAACAAAGACAGGGAAAGAGAGAGAAATTCTTACACAATTCGTTCAGGGGCTGTGATGCAACCTGGATTGACCATATCTAGACCCACAGCTGGATGAGACATAAGGGTGGACACTCTTGGGGCTGAGAGGTTTGGTGAGGTTGGGTGAGCAAACGCAGACCCTTTAAAGTAATACTGCGTGCTACCCATCGCATGGGTCCCAAATCTCCAGGTTCAAGGGCATCTTCCTACATCGAAAACATGCATGAGAAACCCAGAAGATGGTACACCGTGTGATGGGGAAAGGTTTCTAAAACGCACCTCATTTCTCATCTCCTTGTGCTCGGGTTCGCCATTCCAGCCACTTTACTAGCAATCTCCCTACTTGGAGCATCAGCACCTTTAACCTCCTGTTCCGTACAGGTTGCAATTTGTCCTGAGGATGAACGGGAAGACGGGGAACCAATGAGAGACTAGCTCTTGGTGTTGGGACAGGCACAGGTCACTCTATTTTCCCATCAGGAAGAAGAATTAACCACAGGCTCAGCCGGCCCCCCGGAACCAGAACAGGGCCTGAAGCCATCCGGCGCTTCTGCGGCCGGCTCCCAAAAAAGCGACTTGTAAAATGGAGCTTCAGGGCACTGCAATTCACAAACCTGCAGAGTTATAAATGATAACTCTCGTCCACAAATATATTGAGGGAAGGCAAAGAAGAGGATTAGAAATCAAGGCAGAATTGCAGGAAACAGATTTCAGGAGGTGGATTCGAATCGCCTTTAAAGCACATGAAAAGCGGCAAAACGTTGACAATGATGCTCTTGGCCAAAAAGGGCGTATGCGTTTTTTCCTGAATATATTCAGGAAAAAACGCATACGCCCTTTTTGGCCAACCAAGCAACCTGGAAAGGCAAATCAGCGCTACAAAGAAGTCTCGCTTCCCATCGGTCAAAAGGGACATGCTGAAAAAAGTGTCAAAACCAGAAATGCAGGACAGGCCATGGAGAAATGGGAGCCTTGCTACACTGATGGGCGGGATGTACATTGCCAACAGCCACTCTGGAGAAGTGTACGGTGTGTCCTGAAACATCTAAAAAACACAGCTTAGAGAGCATAGGGCACTTCCACGCATGGGGGGATAAAGTGGGAAAATTGAAAATCAGCAAGACACAAGCACCCCAAAGTTTAGGGCTGCTCTGTTGACAAGGACCTCCACTTCCTTCCACCTTAAATATCCCAGGAAAGCGAAAAATGGATAAAAAAGTTGTGGTCCTTATGTACAATGGAATATCACTCAGCCATGAAATCAATGTCATAAGGCTAGTAGCAGCATGATGAGTGGATTTAGGTAAGACGATTCTAAGTGAAATAAGTCACACAGAAAAGGACACTTCTCATAAGGTGTCACTTATAGAGGGAATGTAAAAACCGTTACACTTGAACTGAATTACAAAACAGAACAGAGTCACACATGCAGAAAACACACTATGGCTGCTTAACGGGAAAGGTGAGGTGGGGTGATACATAAAACAAGAGTTTCAAATTAGCTCAGATACCGTTCCATAAACCCAATATGTAATAGACAAGACCTACTCCTTGCTCAGAGAACTGGACTCAACACGCCCGATTCACCGCACAAGAATATATCTGACTAGTAATAATCTTAAAACCTATGTATTGATATCTCTCTGTTAGTGTGTCAAGTGGGTGTAAAGCGGCCTAAACACAGCCGTGAAAAGCAGCTAAACCCCATTATAAAAATAAATTACTTTTAAAAACCCATGAAACAAAGACAGGGAAAGAGAGAGAAATTCTTACACAATTCGTTCAGGGGCTGTGATGCAACCTGAATTGACCATATCTAGACCCACAGCTGGATGAGACATAAGGGTGGACACTCTTGGGGCTGAGAGCTTTGGTGAGGTTGGGTGAGCAAACGCAGACCCTTTATAGTAATACTGCGTGCTACCCATCGCATGGGTCCCAAATCTCCAGGTTCAAGGGCATCTTCCTACATCGAAAACATGCATGAGAAACCCAGAAGATGGTACACCGTGTGATGGGGAAAGGTTTCTAAAACGCACCTCATTTCTCATCTCCTTGTGCTCGGGTTCGCCATTCCAGCCACTTTACTAGCAATCTCCCTACTTGGAGCATCAGCACCTTTAACCTCCTGTTCCGTACAGGTTGCAATTTGTCCTGAGGATGAACGGGAAGACGGGGAACCAATGAGAGACTAGCTCTTGGTGTTGGGACAGGCACAGGTCACTCTATTTTCCCATCAGGAAGAAGAATTAACCACAGGCTCAGCCTGCCCCCCGGAACCAGAACAGGGCCTGAAGCCACCCTGCGCTTTTGCGGCCGGCTCCCAAAAAAGCGACTTGTAAAATGGAGCTTCAGGGCACTGCAATTCACAAACCTGCAGAGTTATAAATGATAACTCTCGTCCACAAATATATTGAGGGAAGGCAAAGAAGAGGATTTGAAATCAAGGCAGAATTGCAGGAAACAGATTTCAGGAGGTAGATTCGAATCGCCTTTAAAGCACATGAAAAGCGGCAAAACGTTGACAATGATGCCCTTGGCCAAAAAGGGCGTATGCGTTTTTTCCTGAGTATATTCAGGAAAAAACGCATACGCCCTTTTTGGCCAACCAAGCAACCTGGAAAGGCAAATCAGCGCTACAAAGAAGTCTCGCTTCCCATCGGTCAAAAGGGCCATGCTGAAAAAAGTGTCAAAACCAGAAATGCAGGACAGGCCATGGAGAAATGGGAGCCTTGCTACACTGATGGGCGGGATGTACATTGCCAACAGCCACTCTGGAGAAGTGTACGGTGTGTCCTGAAACATCTAAAAAACACAGCTTAGAGAGCATAGGGCACTTCCACGCATGGGGGGATAAAGTGGGAAAATTGAAAATCAGCAAGACACAAGCACCCCAAAGTTTAGGGCTGCTCTGTTGACAAGGACCTCCACTTCCTTCCACCTTAAATATCCCAGGAAAGCGAAAAATGGATAAAAAAGTTGTGGTCCTTATGTACAATGGAATATCACTCAGCCATGAAATCAATGTCATAAGGCTAGTAGCAGCATGATGAGTGGATTTAGGTAAGACGATTCTAAGTGAAATAAGTCACACAGAAAAGGACACTTCTCATAAGGTGTCACTTATAGAGGGAATGTAAAAACCGTTACACTTGAACTGAATTACAAAACAGAACAGAGTCACACATGCAGAAAACACACTATGGCTGCTTAACGGGAACGGTGAGGTGGGGTGATACATAAAACAAGAGTTTCAAATTAGCTCAGATACCATTCCATAAACCCAATATGTAATAGACAAGACCTACGCCTTGCTCAGAGAACTGGACTCAACACGCCCGATTCACCGCACAAGAATATATCTGACTAGTAATAATCTTAAAACCTATGTATTGATATCTCTCTGTTAGTGTGTCAAGTGGGTGTAAAGCGGCCTAAACACAGCCGTGAAAAGCAGCTAAACCCCATTATAAAAATAAATTACTTTTAAAAACCCATGAAACAAAGACAGGGAAAGAGAGAGAAATTCTTACACAATTCGTTCAGGGGCTGTGATGCAACCTGGATTGACCATATCTAGACCCACAGCTGGATGAGACATAAGGGTGGACACTCTTGGGGCTGAGAGCTTTGGTGAGGTTGGGTGAGCAAACGCAGACCCTTTATAGTAATACTGCGTGCTACCCATCGCATGGGTCCCAAATCTCCAGGTTCAAGGGCATCTTCCTACATCGAAAACATGCATGAGAAACCCAGAAGATGGTACACCGTGTGATGGGGAAAGGTTTCTAAAACGCACCTCATTTCTCATCTCCTTGTGCTCGGGTTGGCCATTCCAGCCACTTTACTAGCAATCTCCCTACTTGGAGCATCAGCACCTTTAACCTCCTGTTCCGTACAGGTTGCAATTTGTCCTGAGGATGAACGGGAAGACGGGGAACCAATGAGAGACTAGCTCTTGGTGTTGGGACAGGCACAGGTCACTCTATTTTCCCATCAGGAAGAAGAATTAACCACAGGCTCAGCCTGCCCCCCGGAACCAGAACAGGGCCTGAAGCCATCCTGCGCTTCTGCGGCCGGCTCCCAAAAAAGCGACTTGTAAAATGGAGCTTCAGGGCACTGCAATTCACAAACCTGCAGAGTTATAAATGATAACTCTCGTCCACAAATATATTGAGGGAAGGCAAAGAAGAGGATTTGAAATCAAGGCAGAATTGCAGGAAACAGATTTCAGGAGGTGGATTCGAATCGCCTTTAAAGCACATGAAAAGCGGCAAAACGTTGACAATGATGCCCTTGGCCAAAAAGGGCGTATGCGTTTTTTCCTGAATATATTCAGGAAAAAACGCATACGCCCTTTTTGGCCAACCAAGCAACCTGGAAAGGCAAATCAGCGCTACAAAGAAGTCTCGCTTCCCATCGGTCAAAAGGGCCATGCTGAAAAAAGTGTCAAAACCAGAAATGCAGGACAGGCCATGGAGAAATGGGAGCCTTGCTACACTGATGGGCGGGATGTACATTGCCAACAGCCACTCTGGAGAAGTGTACGGTGTGTCCTGAAACATCTAAAAAACACAGCTTAGAGAGCATAGGGCACTTCCACGCATGGGGGGATAAAGTGGGAAAATTGAAAATCAGCAAGACACAAGCACCCCAAAGTTTAGGGCTGCTCTGTTGACAAGGACCTCCACTTCCTTCCACCTTAAATATCCGAGGAAAGCGAAAAATGGATAAAAAAGTTGTGCTCCTTATGTACAATGGAATATCACTCAGCCATGAAATCAATGTCATAAGGCTAGTAGCAGCATGATGAGTGGATTTAGGTAAGACGATTCTAAGTGAAATAAGTCACACAGAAAAGGACACTTCTCATAAGGTGTCACTTATAGAGGGAATGTAAAAACCGTTACACTTGAACTGAATTACAAAACAGAACAGAGTCACACATGCAGAAAACACACTATGGCTGCTTAACGGGAAAGGTGAGGTGGGGTGATACATAAAACAAGAGTTTCAAATTAGCTCAGATACCGTTCCATAAACCCAATATGGAATAGACAAGACCTACTCCTTGCTCAGAGAACTGGACTCAACACGCCCGATTCACCGCACAAGAATATATCTGACTAGTAATAATCTTAAAACCTATGTATTGATATCTCTCTGTTAGTGTGTCAAGTGGGTGTAAAGCGGCCTAAACACAGCCGTGAAAAGCAGCTAAACCCCATTATAAAAATAAATTACTTTTAAAAACCCATGAAACAAAGACAGGGAAAGAGAGAGAAATTCTTACACAATTCGTTCAGGGGCTGTGATGCAACCTGGATTGACCATATCTAGACCCACAGCTGGATGAGACATAAGGGTGGACACTCTTGGGGCTGAGAGCTTTGGTGAGGTTGGGTGAGCAAACGCAGACCCTTTATAGTAATACTGCGTGCTACCCATCGCATGGGTCCCAAATCTCCAGGTTCAAGGGCATCTTCCTACATCGAAAACATGCATGAGAAACCCAGAAGATGGTACACCGTGTGATGGGGAAAGGTTTCTAAAACGCACCTCATTTCTCATCTCCTTGTGCTCGGGTTCGCCATTCCAGCCACTTTACTAGCAATCTCCCTACTTGGAGCATCAGCACCTTTAACCTCCTGTTCCGTACAGGTTGCAATTTGTCCTGAGGATGAACGGGAAGACGGGGAACCAATGAGAGACTAGCTCTTGGTGTTGGGACAGGCACAGGTCACACTATTTTCCCATCAGGAAGAAGAATTAACCACAGGCTCAGCCTGCCCCCCGGAACCAGAACAGGGCCTGAAGCCATCCTGCGCTTTTGCGGCCGGCTCCCAAAAAAGCGACTTGTAAAATGGAGCTTCAGGGCACTGCAATTCACAAACCTGCAGAGTTATAAATGATAACTCTCGTCCACAAATATATTGAGGGAAGGCAAAGAAGAGGATTTGAAATCAAGGCAGAATTGCAGGAAACAGATTTCAGGAGGTAGATTCGAATCGCCTTTAAAGCACATGAAAAGCGGCAAAACGTTGACAATGATGCCCTTGGCCAAAAAGGGCGTATGCGTTTTTTCCTGAGTATATTCAGGAAAAAACGCATACGCCCTTTTTGGCCAACCAAGCAACCTGGAAAGGCAAATCAGCGCTACAAAGAAGTCTCGCTTCCCATCGGTCAAAAGGGCCATGCTGAAAAAAGTGTCAAAACCAGAAATGCAGGACAGGCCATGGAGAAATGGGAGCCTTGCTACACTGATGGGCGGGATGTACATTGCCAACAGCCACTCTGGAGAAGTGTACGGTGTGTCCTGAAACATCTAAAAAACACAGCTTAGAGAGCATAGGGCACTTCCACGCATGGGCGGATAAAGTGGGAAAATTGAAAATCAGCAAGACACAAGCACCCCAAAGTTTAGGGCTGCTCTGTTGACAAGGACCTCCACTTCCTTCCACCTTAAATATCCCAGGAAAGCGAAAAATGGATAAAAAAGTTGTGGTCCTTATGTACAATGGAATATCACTCAGCCATGAAATCAATGTCATAAGGCTAGTAGCAGCATGATGAGTGGATTTAGGTAAGACGATTCTAAGTGAAATAAGTCACACAGAAAAGGACACTTCTCATAAGGTGTCACTTATAGAGGGAATGTAAAAACCGTTACACTTGAACTGAATTACAAAACAGAACAGAGTCACACATGCAGAAAACACACTATGGCTGCTTAACGGGAAAGGTGAGGTGGGGTGATACATAAAACAAGAGTTTCAAATTAGCTCAGATACCGTTCCATAAACCCAATATGGAATAGACAAGACCTACTCCTTGCTCAGAGAACTGGACTCAACACGCCCGATTCACCGCACAAGAATATATCTGACTAGTAATAATCTTAAAACCTATGTATTGATATCTCTCTGTTAGTGTGTCAAGTGGGTGTAAAGCGGCCTAAACACAGCCGTGAAAAGCAGCTAAACCCCATTATAAAAATAAATTACTTTTAAAAACCCATGAAACAAAGACAGGGAAAGAGAGAGAAATTCTTACACAATTCGTTCAGGGGCTGTGATGCAACCTGGATTGACCATATCTAGACCCACAGCTGGATGAGACATAAGGGTGGACACTCTTGGGGCTGAGAGGTTTGGTGAGGTTGGGTGAGCAAACGCAGACCCTTTAAAGTAATACTGCGTGCTACCCATCGCATGGGTCCCAAATCTCCAGGTTCAAGGGCATCTTCCTACATCGAAAACATGCATGAGAAACCCAGAAGATGGTACACCGTGTGATGGGGAAAGGTTTCTAAAACGCACCTCATTTCTCATCTCCTTGTGCTCGGGTTCGCCATTCCAGCCACTTTACTAGCAATCTCCCTACTTGGAGCATCAGCACCTTTAACCTCCTGTTCCGTACAGGTTGCAATTTGTCCTGAGGATGAACGGGAAGACGGGGAACCAATGAGAGACTAGCTCTTGGTGTTGGGACAGGCACAGGTCACTCTATTTTCCCATCAGGAACAAGAATTAACCACAGGCTCAGCCTGCCCCCCGGAACCAGAACAGGGCCTGAAGCCATCCTGCGCTTTTGCGGCCGGCTCCCAAAAAAGCGACTTGTAAAATGGAGCTTCAGGGCACTGCAATTCACAAACCTGCAGAGTTATAAATGATAACTCTCGTCCACAAATATATTGAGGGAAGGCAAAGAAGAGGATTTGAAATCAAGGCAGAATTGCAGGAAACAGATTTCAGGAGGTAGATTCGAATCGCCTTTAAAGCACATGAAAAGCGGCAAAACGTTGACAATGATGCCCTTGGCCAAAAAGGGCGTATGCGTTTTTTCCTGAGTATATTCAGGAAAAAACGCATACGCCCTTTTTGGCCAACCAAGCAACCTGGAAAGGCAAATCAGCGCTACAAAGAAGTCTCGCTTCCCATCGGTCAAAAGGGCCATGCTGAAAAAAGGTCAAAACCAGAAATGCAGGACAAGCCATGGAGAAATGGGAGCCTTGCTACACTGATGGGCGGGATGTACATTGCCAACAGCCACTCTGGAGAAGTGTACGGTGTGTCCTGAAACATCTAAAAAACACAGCTTAGAGAGCATAGGGCACTTCCACGCATGGGCGGATAAAGTGGGAAAATTGAAAATCAGCAAGACACAAGCACCCCAAAGTTTAGGGCTGCTCTGTTGACAAGGACCTCCACTTCCTTCCACCTTAAATATCCCAGGAAAGCGAAAAATGGATAAAAAAGTTGTGGTCCTTATGTACAATGGAATATCACTCAGCCATGAAATCAATGTCATAAGGCTAGTAGCAGCATGATGAGTGGATTTAGGTAAGACGATTCTAAGTGAAATAAGTCACACAGAAAAGGACACTTCTCATAAGGTGTCACTTATAGAGGGAATGTAAAAACCGTTACACTTGAACTGAATTACAAAACAGAACAGAGTCACACATGCAGAAAACACACTATGGCTGCTTAACGGGAAAGGTGAGGTGGGGTGATACATAAAACAAGAGTTTCAAATTAGCTCAGATACCGTTCCATAAACCCAATATGGAATAGACAAGACCTACTCCTTGCTCAGAGAACTGGACTCAACACGCCCGATTCACCGCACAAGAATATATCTGACTAGTAATAATCTTAAAACCTATGTATTGATATCTCTCTGTTAGTGTGTCAAGTGGGTGTAAAGCGGCCTAAACACAGCCGTGAAAAGCAGCTAAACCCCATTATAAAAATAAATTACTTTTAAAAACCCATGAAACAAAGACAGGGAAAGAGAGAGAAATTCTTACACAATTCGTTCAGGGGCTGTGATGCAACCTGGATTGACCATATCTAGACCCACAGCTGGATGAGACATAAGGGTGGACACTCTTGGGGCTGAGAGGTTTGGTGAGGTTGGGTGAGCAAACGCAGACCCTTTAAAGTAATACTGCGTGCTACCCATCGCATGGGTCCCAAATCTCCAGGTTCAAGGGCATCTTCCTACATCGAAAACATGCATGAGAAACCCAGAAGATGGTACACCGTGTGATGGGGAAAGGTTTCTAAAACGCACCTCATTTCTCATCTCCTTGTGCTCGGGTTCGCCATTCCAGCCACTTTACTAGCAATCTCCCTACTTGGAGCATCAGCACCTTTAACCTCCTGTTCCGTACAGGTTGCAATTTGTCCTGAGGATGAACGGGAAGACGGGGAACCAATGAGAGACTAGCTCTTGGTGTTGGGACAGGCACAGGTCACTCTATTTTCCCATCAGGAAGAAGAATTAACCACAGGCTCAGCCTGCCCCCCGGAACCAGAACAGGGCCTGAAGCCACCCTGCGCTTTTGCGGCCGGCTCCCAAAAAAGCGACTTGTAAAATGGAGCTTCAGGTCACTGCAATTCACAAACCTGCAGAGTTATAAATGATAACTCTCGTCCACAAATATATTGAGGGAAGGCAAAGAAGAGGATTTGAAATCAAGGCAGAATTGCAGGAAACAGATTTCAGGAGGTAGATTCGAATCGCCTTTAAAGCACATGAAAAGCGGCAAAACGTTGACAATGATGCCCTTGGCCAAAAAGGGCGTATGCGTTTTTTCCTGAGTATATTCAGGAAAAAACGCATACGCCCTTTTTGGCCAACCAAGCAACCTGGAAAGGCAAATCAGCGCTACAAAGAAGTCTCGCTTCCCATCGGTCAAAAGGGCCATGCTGAAAAAAGTGTCAAAACCAGAAATGCAGGACAGGCCATGGAGAAATGGGAGCCTTGCTACACTGATGGGCGGGATGTACATTGCCAACAGCCACTCTGGAGAAGTGTACGGTGTGTCCTGAAACATCTAAAAAACACAGCTTAGAGAGCATAGGGCACTTCCACGCATGGGGGGATAAAGTGGGAAAATTGAAAATCAGCAAGACACAAGCACCCCAAAGTTTAGGGCTGCTCTGTTGACAAGGACCTCCACTTCCTTCCACCTTAAATATCCCAGGAAAGCGAAAAATGGATAAAAAAGTTGTGGTCCTTATGTACAATGGAATATCACTCAGCCATGAAATCAATGTCATAAGGCTAGTAGCAGCATGATGAGTGGATTTAGGTAAGACGATTCTAAGTGAAATAAGTCACACAGAAAAGGACACTTCTCATAAGGTGTCACTTATAGAGGGAATGTAAAAACCGTTACACTTGAACTGAATTACAAAACAGAACAGAGTCACACATGCAGAAAACACACTATGGCTGCTTAACGGGAAAGGTGAGGTGGGGTGATACATAAAACAAGAGTTTCAAATTAGCTCAGATACCATTCCATAAACCCAATATGGAATAGACAAGACCTACTCCTTGCTCAGAGAACTGGACTCAACACGCCCGATTCACCGCACAAGAATATATCTGACTAGTAATAATCTTAAAACCTATGTATTGATATCTCTCTGTTAGTGTGTCAAGTGGGTGTAAAGCGGCCTAAACACAGCCGTGAAAAGCAGCTAAACCCCATTATAAAAATAAATTACTTTTAAAAACCCATGAAACAAAGACAGGGAAAGAGAGAGAAATTCTTACACAATTCGTTCAGGGGCTGTGATGCAACCTGGATTGACCATATCTAGACCCACAGCTGGATGAGACATAAGGGTGGACACTCTTGGGGCTGAGAGGTTTGGTGAGGTTGGGTGAGCAAACGCAGACCCTTTAAAGTAATACTGCGTGCTACCCATCGCATGGGTCCCAAATCTCCAGGTTCAAGGGCATCTTCCTACATCGAAAACATGCATGAGAAACCCAGAAGATGGTACACCGTGTGATGGGGAAAGGTTTCTAAAACGCACCTCATTTCTCATCTCCTTGTGCTCGGGTTCGCCATTCCAGCCACTTTACTAGCAATCTCCCTACTTGGAGCATCAGCACCTTTAACCTCCTGTTCCGTACAGGTTGCAATTTGTCCTGAGGATGAACGGGAAGACGGGGAACCAATGAGAGACTAGCTCTTGGTGTTGGGACAGGCACAGGTCACTCTATTTTCCCATCAGGAAGAAGAATTAACCACAGGCTCAGCCGGCCCCCCGGAACCAGAACAGGGCCTGAAGCCATCCGGCGCTTCTGCGGCCGGCTCCCAAAAAAGCGACTTGTAAAATGGAGCTTCAGGGCACTGCAATTCACAAACCTGCAGAGTTATAAATGATAACTCTCGTCCACAAATATATTGAGGGAAGGCAAAGAAGAGGATTAGAAATCAAGGCAGAATTGCAGGAAACAGATTTCAGGAGGTGGATTCGAATCGCCTTTAAAGCACATGAAAAGCGGCAAAACGTTGACAATGATGCTCTTGGCCAAAAAGGGCGTATGCGTTTTTTCCTGAATATATTCAGGAAAAAACGCATACGCCCTTTTTGGCCAACCAAGCAACCTGGAAAGGCAAATCAGCGCTACAAAGAAGTCTCGCTTCCCATCGGTCAAAAGGGACATGCTGAAAAAAGTGTCAAAACCAGAAATGCAGGACAGGCCATGGAGAAATGGGAGCCTTGCTACACTGATGGGCGGGATGTACATTGCCAACAGCCACTCTGGAGAAGTGTACGGTGTGTCCTGAAACATCTAAAAAACACAGCTTAGAGAGCATAGGGCACTTCCACGCATGGGGGGATAAAGTGGGAAAATTGAAAATCAGCAAGACACAAGCACCCCAAAGTTTAGGGCTGCTCTGTTGACAAGGACCTCCACTTCCTTCCACCTTAAATATCCCAGGAAAGCGAAAAATGGATAAAAAAGTTGTGGTCCTTATGTACAATGGAATATCACTCAGCCATGAAATCAATGTCATAAGGCTAGTAGCAGCATGATGAGTGGATTTAGGTAAGACGATTCTAAGTGAAATAAGTCACACAGAAAAGGACACTTCTCATAAGGTGTCACTTATAGAGGGAATGTAAAAACCGTTACACTTGAACTGAATTACAAAACAGAACAGAGTCACACATGCAGAAAACACACTATGGCTGCTTAACGGGAAAGGTGAGGTGGGGTGATACATAAAACAAGAGTTTCAAATTAGCTCAGATACCGTTCCATAAACCCAATATGTAATAGACAAGACCTACTCCTTGCTCAGAGAACTGGACTCAACACGCCCGATTCACCGCACAAGAATATATCTGACTAGTAATAATCTTAAAACCTATGTATTGATATCTCTCTGTTAGTGTGTCAAGTGGGTGTAAAGCGGCCTAAACACAGCCGTGAAAAGCAGCTAAACCCCATTATAAAAATAAATTACTTTTAAAAACCCATGAAACAAAGACAGGGAAAGAGAGAGAAATTCTTACACAATTCGTTCAGGGGCTGTGATGCAACCTGAATTGACCATATCTAGACCCACAGCTGGATGAGACATAAGGGTGGACACTCTTGGGGCTGAGAGCTTTGGTGAGGTTGGGTGAGCAAACGCAGACCCTTTATAGTAATACTGCGTGCTACCCATCGCATGGGTCCCAAATCTCCAGGTTCAAGGGCATCTTCCTACATCGAAAACATGCATGAGAAACCCAGAAGATGGTACACCGTGTGATGGGGAAAGGTTTCTAAAACGCACCTCATTTCTCATCTCCTTGTGCTCGGGTTCGCCATTCCAGCCACTTTACTAGCAATCTCCCTACTTGGAGCATCAGCACCTTTAACCTCCTGTTCCGTACAGGTTGCAATTTGTCCTGAGGATGAACGGGAAGACGGGGAACCAATGAGAGACTAGCTCTTGGTGTTGGGACAGGCACAGGTCACTCTATTTTCCCATCAGGAAGAAGAATTAACCACAGGCTCAGCCTGCCCCCCGGAACCAGAACAGGGCCTGAAGCCACCCTGCGCTTTTGCGGCCGGCTCCCAAAAAAGCGACTTGTAAAATGGAGCTTCAGGGCACTGCAATTCACAAACCTGCAGAGTTATAAATGATAACTCTCGTCCACAAATATATTGAGGGAAGGCAAAGAAGAGGATTTGAAATCAAGGCAGAATTGCAGGAAACAGATTTCAGGAGGTAGATTCGAATCGCCTTTAAAGCACATGAAAAGCGGCAAAACGTTGACAATGATGCCCTTGGCCAAAAAGGGCGTATGCGTTTTTTCCTGAGTATATTCAGGAAAAAACGCATACGCCCTTTTTGGCCAACCAAGCAACCTGGAAAGGCAAATCAGCGCTACAAAGAAGTCTCGCTTCCCATCGGTCAAAAGGGCCATGCTGAAAAAAGTGTCAAAACCAGAAATGCAGGACAGGCCATGGAGAAATGGGAGCCTTGCTACACTGATGGGCGGGATGTACATTCCCAACAGCCACTCTGGAGAAGTGTACGGTGTGTCCTGAAACATCTAAAAAACACAGCTTAGAGAGCATAGGGCACTTCCACGCATGGGGGGATAAAGTGGGAAAATTGAAAATCAGCAAGACACAAGCACCCCAAAGTTTAGGGCTGCTCTGTTGACAAGGACCTCCACTTCCTTCCACCTTAAATATCCCAGGAAAGCGAAAAATGGATAAAAAAGTTGTGGTCCTTATGTACAATGGAATATCACTCAGCCATGAAATCAATGTCATAAGGCTAGTAGCAGCATGATGAGTGGATTTAGGTAAGACGATTCTAAGTGAAATAAGTCACACAGAAAAGGACACTTCTCATAAGGTGTCACTTATAGAGGGAATGTAAAAACCGTTACACTTGAACTGAATTACAAAACAGAACAGAGTCACACATGCAGAAAACACACTATGGCTGCTTAACGGGAAAGGTGAGGTGGGGTGATACATAAAACAAGAGTTTCAAATTAGCTCAGATACCGTTCCATAAACCCAATATGTAATAGACAAGACCTACTCCTTGCTCAGAGAACTGGACTCAACACGCCCGATTCACCGCACAAGAATATATCTGACTAGTAATAATCTTAAAACCTATGTATTGATATCTCTCTGTTAGTGTGTCAAGTGGGTGTAAAGCTGCCTAAACACAGCCGTGAAAAGCAGCTAAACCCCATTATAAAAATAAATTACTTTTAAAAACCCATGAAACAAAGACAGGGAAAGAGAGAGAAATTCTTACACAATTCGTTCAGGGGCTGTGATGCAACCTGGATTGACCATATCTAGACCCACAGCTGGATGAGACATAAGGGTGGACACTCTTGGGGCTGAGAGGTTTGGTGAGGTTGGGTGAGCAAACGCAGACCCTTTATAGTACTACTGCGTGCTACCCATCGCATGGGTCCCAAATCTCCAGGTTCAAGGGCATCTTCCTACATCGAAAACATGCATGAGAAACCCAGAAGATGGTACACCGTGTGATGGGGAAAGGTTTCTAAAACGCACCTCATTTCTCATCTCCTTGTGCTCGGGTTCGCCATTCCAGCCACTTTACTAGCAATCTCCCTACTTGGAGCATCAGCACCTTTAACCTCCTGTTCCGTACAGGTTGCAATTTGTCCTGAGGATGAACGGGAAGACGGGGAACCAATGAGAGACTAGCTCTTGGTGTTGGGACAGGCACAGGTCACTCTATTTTCCCATCAGGAAGAAGAATTAACCACAGGCTCAGCCTGCCCCCCTTAACCAGAACAGGGCCTGAAGCCACCCTGCGCTTTTGCGGCCGGCTCCCAAAAAAGCGACTTGTAAAATGGAGCTTCAGGGCACTGCAATTCACAAACCTGCAGAGTTATAAATGATAACTCTCGTCCACAAATATATTGAGGGAAGGCAAAGAAGAGGATTTGAAATCAAGGCAGAATTGCAGGAAACAGATTTCAGGAGGTAGATTCGAATCGCCTTTAAAGCACATGAAAAGCGGCAAAACGTTGACAATGATGCCCTTGGCCAAAAAGGGCGTATGCGTTTTTTCCTGAATATATTCAGGAAAAAACGCATACGCCCTTTTTGGCCAACCAAGCAACCTGGAAAGGCAAATCAGCGCTACAAAGAAGTCTCGCTTCCCATCGGTCAAAAGGGCCATGCTGAAAAAAGTGTCAAAACCAGAAATGCAGGACAGGCCATGGAGAAATGGGAGCCTTGCTACACTGATGGGCGGGATGTACATTGCCAACAGCCACTCTGGAGAAGTGTACGGTGTGTCCTGAAACATCTAAAAAACACAGCTTAGAGAGCATAGGGCACTTCCACGCATGGGGGGATAAAGTGGGAAAATTGAAAATCAGCAAGACACAAGCACCCCAAAGTTTAGGGCTGCTCTGTTGACAAGGACCTCCACTTCCTTCCACCTTAAATATCCCAGGAAAGCGAAAAATGGATAAAAAATTTGTGGTCCTTATGTACAATGGAATATCACTCAGCCATGAAATCAATGTCATAAGGCTAGTAGCAGCATGATGAGTGGATTTAGGTAAGACGATTCTAAGTGAAATAAGTCACACAGAAAAGGACACTTCTCATAAGGTGTCACTTATAGAGGGAATGTAAAAACCGTTACACTTGAACTGAATTACAAAACAGAACAGAGTCACACATGCAGAAAACACACTATGGCGGCTTAACGGGAAAGGTGAGGTGGGGTGATACATAAAACAAGAGTTTCAAATTAGCTCAGATACCGTTCCATAAACCCAATATGTAATAGACAAGACCTACTCCTTGCTCAGAGAACTGGACTCAACACGCCCGATTCACCGCACAAGAATATATCTGACTAGTAATAATCTTAAAACCTATGTATTGATATCTCTCTGTTAGTGTGTCAAGTGGGTGTAAAGCGGCCTAAACACAGCCGTGAAAAGCAGCTAAACCCCATTATAAAAATAAATTACTTTTAAAAACCCATGAAACAAAGACAGGGAAAGAGAGAGAAATTCTTACACAATTCGTTCAGGGGCTGTGATGCAACCTGGATTGACCATATCTAGACCCACAGCTGGATGAGACATAAGGGTGGACACTCTTGGGGCTGAGAGATTTGGTGAGGTTGGGTGAGCAAACGCAGACCCTTTAAAGTAATACTGCGTGCTACCCATCGCATGGGTCCCAAATCTCCAGGTTCAAGGGCATCTTCCTACATCGAAAACATGCATGAGAAACCCAGAAGATGGTACACCGTGTGATGGGGAAAGGTTTCTAAAACGCACCTCATTTCTCATCTCCTTGTGCTCGGGTTCGCCATTCCAGCCACTTTACTAGCAATCTCCCTACTTGGAGCATCAGCACCTTTAACCTCCTGTTCCGTACAGGTTGCAATTTGTCCTGAGGATGAACGGGAAGACGGGGAACCAATGAGAGACTAGCTCTTGGTGTTGGGACAGGCACAGGTCACTCTATTTTCCCATCAGGAAGAAGAATTAACCACAGGCTCAGCCTGCCCCCCGGAACCAGAACAGGGCCTGAAGCCACCCTGCGCTTTTGCGGCCGGCTCCCAAAAAAGCGACTTGTAAAATGGAGCTTCAGGGCACTGCAATTCACAAACCTGCAGAGTTATAAATGATAACTCTCGTCCACAAATATATTGAGGGAAGGCAAAGAAGAGGATTTGAAATCAAGGCAGAATTGCAGGAAACAGATTTCAGGAGGTAGATTCGAATCGCCTTTAAAGCACATGAAAAGCGGCAAAACGTTGACAATGATGCCCTTGGCCAAAAAGGGCGTATGCGTTTTTTCCTGAGTATATTCAGGAAAAAACGCATACGCCCTTTTTGGCCAACCAAGCAACCTGGAAAGGCAAATCAGCGCTACAAAGAAGTCTCGCTTCCCATCGGTCAAAAGGGCCATGCTGAAAAAAGTGTCAAAACCAGAAATGCAGGACAGGCCATGGAGAAATGGGAGCCTTGCTACACTGATGGGCGGGATGTACATTGCCAACAGCCACTCTGGAGAAGTGTACCGTGTGTCCTGAAACATCTAAAAAACACAGCTTAGAGAGCATAGGGCACTTCCACGCATGGGCGGATAAAGTGGGAAAATTGAAAATCAGCAAGACACAAGCACCCCAAAGTTTAGGGCTGCTCTGTTGACAAGGACCTCCACTTCCTTCCACCTTAAATATCCCAGGAAAGCGAAAAATGGATAAAAAAGTTGTGGTCCTTATGTACAATGGAATATCACTCAGCCATGAAATCAATGTCATAAGGCTAGTAGCAGCATGATGAGTGGATTTAGGTAAGACGATTCTAAGTGAAATAAGTCACACAGAAAAGGACACTTCTCATAAGGTGTCACTTATAGAGGGAATGTAAAAACCGTTACACTTGAACTGAATTACAAAACAGAACAGAGTCACACATGCAGAAAACACACTATGGCAGCTTAACGGGAAAGGTGAGGTGGGGTGATACATAAAACAAGAGTTTCAAATTAGCTCAGATACCGTTCCATAAACCCAATATGTAATAGACAAGACCTACTCCTTGCTCAGAGAACTGGACTCAACACGCCCGATTCACCGCTCAAGAATATATCTGACTAGTAATAATCTTAAAACCTATGTATTGATATCTCTCTGTTAGTGTGTCAAGTGGGTGTAAAGCGGCCTAAACACAGCCGTGAAAAGCAGCTAAACCCCATTATAAAAATAAATTACTTTTAAAAACCCATGAAACAAAGACAGGGAAAGAGAGAGAAATTCTTACACAATTCGTTCAGGGGCTGTGATGCAACCTGGATTGACCATATCTAGACCCACAGCTGGATGAGACATAAGGGTGGACACTCTTGGGGCTGAGAGGTTTGGTGAGGTTGGGTGAGCAAACGCAGACCCTTTAAAGTAATACTGCGTGCTACCCATCGCATGGGTCCCAAATCTCCAGGTTCAAGGGCATCTTCCTACATCGAAAACATGCATGAGAAACCCAGAAGATGGTACACCGTGTGATGGGGAAAGGTTTCTAAAACGCACCTCATTTCTCATCTCCTTGTGCTCGGGTTCGCCATTCCAGCCACTTTACTAGCAATCTCCCTACTTGGAGCATCAGCACCTTTAACCTCCTGTTCCGTACAGGTTGCAATTTGTCCTGAGGATGAACGGGAAGACGGGGAACCAATGAGAGACTAGCTCTTGGTGTTGGGACAGGCACAGGTCACTCTATTTTCCCATCAGGAAGAAGAATTAACCACAGGCTCAGCCTGCCCCCTGGAACCAGAACAGGGCCTGAAGCCACCCTGCGCTTTTGCGGCCGGCTCCCAAAAAAGCGACTTGTAAAATGGAGCTTCAGGGCACTGCAATTCACAAACCTGCAGAGTTATAAATGATAACTCTCGTCCACAAATATATTGAGGGAAGGCAAAGAAGAGGATTTGAAATCAAGGCAGAATTGCAGGAAACAGATTTCAGGAGGTAGATTCGAATCGCCTTTAAAGCACATGAAAAGCGGCAAAACGTTGACAATGATGCCCTTGGCCAAAAAGGGCGTATGCGTTTTTTCCTGAGTATATTCAGGAAAAAACGCATACGCCCTTTTTGGCCAACCAAGCAACCTGGAAAGGCAAATCAGCGCTACAAAGAAGTCTCGCTTCCCATCGGTCAAAAGGGCCATGCTGAAAAAAGTGTCAAAACCAGAAATGCAGGACAGGCCATGGAGAAATGGGAGCCTTGCTACACTGATGGGCGGGATGTACATTGCCAACAGCCACTCTGGAGAAGTGTACGGTGTGTCCTGAAACATCTAAAAAACACAGCTTAGAGAGCATAGGGCACTTCCACGCATGGGCGGATAAAGTGGGAAAATTGAAAATCAGCAAGACACAAGCACCCCAAAGTTTAGGGCTGCTCTGTTGACAAGGACCTCCACTTCCTTCCACCTTAAATATCCCAGGAAAGCGAAAAATGGATAAAAAAGTTGTGGTCCTTATGTACAATGGAATATCACTCAGCCATGAAATCAATGTCATAAGGCTAGTAGCAGCATGATGAGTGGATTTAGGTAAGACGATTCTAAGTGAAATAAGTCACACAGAAAAGGACACTTCTCATAAGGTGTCACTTATAGAGGGAATGTAAAAACCGTTACACTTGAACTGAATTACAAAACAGAACAGAGTCACACATGCAGAAAACACACTATGGCGGCTTAACGGGAAAGGTGAGGTGGGGTGATACATAAAACAAGAGTTTCAAATTAGCTCAGATACCGTTCCATAAACCCAATATGTAATAGACAAGACCTACTCCTTGCTCAGAGAACTGGACTCAACACGCCCGATTCACCGCACAAGAATATATCTGACTAGTAATAATCTTAAAACCTATGTATTGATATCTCTCTGTTAGTGTGTCAAGTGGGTGTAAAGCGGCCTAAACACAGCCGTGAAAAGCAGCTAAACCCCATTATAAAAATAAATTACTTTTAAAAACCCATGAAACAAAGACAGGGAAAGAGAGAGAAATTCTTACACAATTCGTTCAGGGGCTGTGATGCAACCTGGATTGACCATATCTAGACCCAAAGCTGGATGAGACATAAGGGTGGACACTCTTGGGGCTGAGAGGTTTGGTGAGGTTGGGTGAGCAAACGCAGACCCTTTAAAGTAATACTGCGTGCTACCCATCGCATGGGTCCCAAATCTCCAGGTTCAAGGGCATCTTCCTACATCGAAAACATGCATGAGAAACCCAGAAGATGGTACACCGTGTGATGGGGAAAGGTTTCTAAAACGCACCTCATTTCTCATCTCCTTGTGCTCGGGTTCGCCATTCCAGCCACTTTACTAGCAATCTCCCTACTTGGAGCATCAGCACCTTTAACCTCCTGTTCCGTACAGGTTGCAATTTGTCCTGAGGATGAACGGGAAGACGGGGAACCAATGAGAGACTAGCTCTTGGTGTTGGGACAGGCACAGGTCACTCTATTTTCCCATCAGGAAGAAGAATTAACCACAGGCTCAGCCTGCCCCCCGGAACCAGAACAGGGCCTGAAGCCACCCTGCGCTTTTGCGGCCGGCTCCCAAAAAAGCGACTTGTAAAATGGAGCTTCAGGGCACTGCAATTCACAAACCTGCAGAGTTATAAATGATAACTCTCGTCCACAAATATATTGAGGGAAGGCAAAGAAGAGGATTTGAAATCAAGGCAGAATTGCAGGAAACAGATTTCAGGAGGTAGATTCGAATCGCCTTTAAAGCACATGAAAAGCGGCAAAACGTTGACAATGATGCCCTTGGCCAAAAAGGGCGTATGCGTTTTTTCCTGAGTATATTCAGGAAAAAACGCATACGCCCTTTTTGGCCAACCAAGCAACCTGGAAAGGCAAATCAGCGCTACAAAGAAGTCTCGCTTCCCATCGGTCAAAAGGGCCATGCTGAAAAAAGTGTCAAAACCAGAAATGCAGGACAGGCCATGGAGAAATGGGAGCCTTGCTACACTGATGGGCGGGATGTACATTCCCAACAGCCACTCTGGAGAAGTGTACGGTGTGTCCTGAAACATCTAAAAAACACAGCTTAGAGAGCATAGGGCACTTCCACGCATGGGCGGATAAAGTGGGAAAATTGAAAATCAGCAAGACACAAGCACCCCAAAGTTTAGGGCTGCTCTGTTGACAAGGACCTCCACTTCCTTCCACCTTAAATATCCCAGGAAAGCGAAAAATGGATAAAAAAGTTGTGGTCCTTATGTACAATGGAATATCACTCAGCCATGAAATCAATGTCATAAGGCTAGTAGCAGCATGATGAGTGGATTTAGGTAAGACGATTCTAAGTGAAATAAGTCACACAGAAAAGGACACTTCTCATAAGGTGTCACTTATAGAGGGAATGTAAAAACCGTTACACTTGAACTGAATTACAAAACAGAACAGAGTCACACATGCAGAAAACACACTATGGCTGCTTAACGGGAAAGGTGAGGTGGGGTGATACATAAAACAAGAGTTTCAAATTAGCTCAGATACCATTCCATAAACCCAATATGTAATAGACAAGACCTACTCCTTGCTCAGAGAACTGGACTCAACACGCCCGATTCACCGCACAAGAATATATCTGACTAGTAATAATCTTAAAACCTATGTATTGATATCTCTCTGTTAGTGTGTCAAGTGGGTGTAAAGCGGCCTAAACACAGCCGTGAAAAGCAGCTAAACCCCATTATAAAAATAAATTACTTTTAAAAACCCATGAAACAAAGACAGGGAAAGAGAGAGAAATTCTTACACAATTCGTTCAGGGGCTGTGATGCAACCTGGATTGACCATATCTAGACCCACAGCTGGATGAGACATAAGGGTGGACACTCTTGGGGCTGAGAGGTTTGGTGAGGTTGGGTGAGCAAACGCATACCCTTTATAGTAATACTGCGTGCTACCCATTGCATGGGTCCCAAATCTCCAGGTTCAAGGGCATCTTCCTACATCGAAAACATGCATGAGAAACCCAGAAGATGGTACACCGTGTGATGGGGAAAGGTTTCTAAAACGCACCTCATTTCTCATCTCCTTGTGCTCGGGTTCGCCATTCCAGCCACTTTACTAGCAATCTCCCTACTTGGAGCATCAGCACCTTTAACCTCCTGTTCCGTACAGGTTGCAATTTGTCCTGAGGATGAACGGGAAGACGGGGAACCAATGAGAGACTAGCTCTTGGTGTTGGGACAGGCACAGGTCACTCTATTTTCCCATCAGGAAGAAGAATTAACCACAGGCTCAGCCTGCCCCCCTTAACCAGAACAGGGCCTGAAGCCACCCTGCGCTTTTGCGGCCGGCTCCCAAAAAAGCGACTTGTAAAATGGAGCTTCAGGGCACTGCAATTCACAAACCTGCAGAGTTATAAATGATAACTCTCGTCCACAAATATATTGAGGGAAGGCAAAGAAGAGGATTTGAAATCAAGGCAGAATTGCAGGAAACAGATTTCAGGAGGTAGATTCGAATCGCCTTTAAAGCACATGAAAAGCGGCAAAACGTTGACAATGATGCCCTTGGCCAAAAAGGGCGTATGCGTTTTTTCCTGAATATATTCAGGAAAAAACGCATACGCCCTTTTTGGCCAACCAAGCAACCTGGAAAGGCAAATCAGCGCTACAAAGAAGTCTCGCTTCCCATCGGTCAAAAGGGCTATGCTGAAAAAAGTGTCAAAACCAGAAATGCAGGACAGGCCATGGAGAAATGGGAGCCTTGCTACACTGATGGGCGGGATGTACATTGCCAACAGCCACTCTGGAGAAGTGTACGGTGTGTCCTGAAACATCTAAAAAACACAGCTTAGAGAGCATAGGGCACTTCCACGCATGGGGGGATAAAGTGGGAAAATTGAAAATCAGCAAGACACAAGCACCCCAAAGTTTAGGGCTGCTCTGTTGACAAGGACCTCCACTTCCTTCCACCTTAAATATCCCAGGAAAGCGAAAAATGGATAAAAAAGTTGTGGTCCTTATGTACAATGGAATATCACTCAGCCATGAAATCAATGTCATAAGGCTAGTAGCAGCATGATGAGTGGATTTAGGTAAGACGATTCTAAGTGAAATAAGTCACACAGAAAAGGACACTTCTCATAAGGTGTCACTTATAGAGGGAATGTAAAAACCGTTACACTTGAACTGAATTACAAAACAGAACAGAGTCACACATGCAGAAAACACACTATGGCTGCTTAACGGGAAAGGTGAGGTGGGGTGATACATAAAACAAGAGTTTCAAATTAGCTCAGATACCGTTCCATAAACCCAATATGTAATAGACAAGACCTACTCCTTGCTCAGAGAACTGGACTCAACACGCCCGATTCACCGCACAAGAATATATCTGACTAGTAATAATCTTAAAACCTATGTATTGATATCTCTCTGTTAGTGTGTCAAGAGGGTGTAAAGCGGCCTAAACACAGCCGTGAAAAGCAGCTAAACCCCATTATAAAAATAAATTACTTTTAAAAACCCATGAAACAAAGACAGGGAAAGAGAGAGAAATTCTTACACAATTCGTTCAGGGGCTGTGATGCAACCTGGATTCACCATATCTAGACCCACAGCTGGATGAGACATAAGGGTGGACACTCTTGGGGCTGAGAGGTTTGGTGAGGTTGGGTGAGCAAACGCATACCCTTTATAGTAATACTGCGTGCTACCCATCGCATGGGTCCCAAATCTCCAGGTTCAAGGGCATCTTCCTACATCGAAAACATGCATGAGAAACCCAGAAGATGGTACACCGTGTGATGGGGAAAGGTTTCTAAAACGCACCTCATTTCTCATCTCCTTGTGCTCGGGTTCGCCATTCCAGCCACTTTACTAGCAATCTCCCTACTTGGAGCATCAGCACCTTTAACCTCCTGTTCCGTACAGGTTGCAATTTGTCCTGAGGATGAACGGGAAGACGGGGAACCAATGAGAGACTAGCTCTTGGTGTTGGGACAGGCACAGGTCACTCTATTTTCCCATCAGGAAGAAGAATTAACCACAGGCTCAGCCTGCCCCCCTTAACCAGAACAGGGCCTGAAGCCACCCTGCGCTTTTGCGGCCGGCTCCCAAAAAAGCGACTTGTAAAATGGAGCTTCAGGGCACTGCAATTCACAAACCTGCAGAGTTATAAATGATAACTCTCGTCCACAAATATATTGAGGGAAGGCAAAGAAGAGGATTTGAAATCAAGGCAGAATTGCAGGAAACAGATTTCAGGAGGTAGATTCGAATCGCCTTTAAAGCACATGAAAAGCGGCAAAACGTTGACAATGATGCCCTTGGCCAAAAAGGGCGTATGCGTTTTTTCCTGAATATATTCAGGAAAAAACGCATACGCCCTTTTTGGCCAACCAAGCAACCTGGAAAGGCAAATCAGCGCTACAAAGAAGTCTCGCTTCCCATCGGTCAAAAGGGCTATGCTGAAAAAAGTGTCAAAACCAGAAATGCAGGACAGGCCATGGAGAAATGGGAGCCTTGCTACACTGATGGGCGGGATGTACATTGCCAACAGCCACTCTGGAGAAGTGTACGGTGTGTCCTGAAACATCTAAAAAACACAGCTTAGAGAGCATAGGGCACTTCCACGCATGGGGGGATAAAGTGGGAAAATTGAAAATCAGCAAGACACAAGCACCCCAAAGTTTAGGGCTGCTCTGTTGACAAGGACCTCCACTTCCTTCCACCTTAAATATCCCAGGAAAGCGAAAAATGGATAAAAAAGTTGTGGTCCTTATGTACAATGGAATATCACTCAGCCATGAAATCAATGTCATAAGGCTAGTAGCAGCATGATGAGTGGATTTAGGTAAGACGATTCTAAGTGAAATAAGTCACACAGAAAAGGACACTTCTCATAAGGTGTCACTTATAGAGGGAATGTAAAAACCGTTACACTTGAACTGAATTACAAAACAGAACAGAGTCACACATGCAGAAAACACACTATGGCTGCTTAACGGGAAAGGTGAGGTGGGGTGATACATAAAACAAGAGTTTCAAATTAGCTCAGATACCGTTCCATAAACCCAATATGTAATAGACAAGACCTACTCCTTGCTCAGAGAACTGGACTCAACACGCCCGATTCACCGCACAAGAATATATCTGACTAGTAATAATCTTAAAACCTATGTATTGATATCTCTCTGTTAGTGTGTCAAGAGGGTGTAAAGCGGCCTAAACACAGCCGTGAAAAGCAGCTAAACCCCATTATAAAAATAAATTACTTTTAAAAACCCATGAAACAAAGACAGGGAAAGAGAGAGAAATTCTTACACAATTCGTTCAGGGGCTGTGATGCAACCTGGATTCACCATATCTAGACCCACAGCTGGATGAGACATAAGGGTGGACACTCTTGGGGCTGAGAGGTTTGGTGAGGTTGGGTGAGCAAACGCATACCCTTTATAGTAATACTGCGTGCTACCCATCGCATGGGTCCCAAATCTCCAGGTTCAAGGGCATCTTCCTACATCGAAAACATGCATGAGAAACCCAGAAGATGGTACACCGTGTGATGGGGAAAGGTTTCTAAAACGCACCTCATTTCTCATCTCCTTGTGCTCGGGTTCGCCATTCCAGCCACTTTACTAGCAATCTCCCTACTTGGAGCATCAGCACCTTTAACCTCCTGTTCCGTACAGGTTGCAATTTGTCCTGAGGATGAACGGGAAGACGGGGAACCAATGAGAGACTAGCTCTTGGTGTTGGGACAGGCACAGGTCACTCTATTTTCCCATCAGGAAGAAGAATTAACCACAGGCTCAGCCTGCCCCCCTTAACCAGAACAGGGCCTGAAGCCACCCTGCGCTTTTGCGGCCGGCTCCCAAAAAAGCGACTTGTAAAATGGAGCTTCAGGGCACTGCAATTCACAAACCTGCAGAGTTATAAATGATAACTCTCGTCCACAAATATATTGAGGGAAGGCAAAGAAGAGGATTTGAAATCAAGGCAGAATTGCAGGAAACAGATTTCAGGAGGTAGATTCGAATCGCCTTTAAAGCACATGAAAAGCGGCAAAACGTTGACAATGATGCCCTTGGCCAAAAAGGGCGTATGCGTTTTTTCCTGAATATATTCAGGAAAAAACGCATACGCCCTTTTTGGCCAACCAAGCAACCTGGAAAGGCAAATCAGCGCTACAAAGAAGTCTCGCTTCCCATCGGTCAAAAGGGCCATGCTGAAAAAAGTGTCAAAACCAGAAATGCAGGACAGGCCATGGAGAAATGGGAGCCTTGCTACACTGATGGGCGGGATGTACATTGCCAACAGCCACTCTGGAGAAGTGTACGGTGTGTCCTGAAACATCTAAAAAACACAGCTTAGAGAGCATAGGGCACTTCCACGCATGGGGGGATAAAGTGGGAAAATTGAAAATCAGCAAGACACAAGCACCCCAAAGTTTAGGGCTGCTCTGTTGACAAGGACCTCCACTTCCTTCCACCTTAAATATCCCAGGAAAGCGAAAAATGGATAAAAAATTTGTGGTCCTTATGTACAATGGAATATCACTCAGCCATGAAATCAATGTCATAAGGCTAGTAGCAGCATGATGAGTGGATTTAGGTAAGACGATTCTAAGTGAAATAAGTCACACAGAAAAGGACACTTCTCATAAGGTGTCACTTATAGAGGGAATGTAAAAACCGTTACACTTGAACTGAATTACAAAACAGAACAGAGTCACACATGCAGAAAACACACTATGGCGGCTTAACGGGAAAGGTGAGGTGGGGTGATACATAAAACAAGAGTTTCAAATTAGCTCAGATACCGTTCCATAAACCCAATATGTAATAGACAAGACCTACTCCTTGCTCAGAGAACTGGACTCAACACGCCCGATTCACCGCACAAGAATATATCTGACTAGTAATAATCTTAAAACCTATGTATTGATATCTCTCTGTTAGTGTGTCAAGTGGGTGTAAAGCGGCCTAAACACAGCCGTGAAAAGCAGCTAAACCCCATTATAAAAATAAATTACTTTTAAAAACCCATGAAACAAAGACAGGGAAAGAGAGAGAAATTCTTACACAATTCGTTCAGGGGCTGTGATGCAACCTGGATTGACCATATCTAGACCCACAGCTGGATGAGACATAAGGGTGGACACTCTTGGGGCTGAGAGATTTGGTGAGGTTGGGTGAGCAAACGCAGACCCTTTAAAGTAATACTGCGTGCTACCCATCGCATGGGTCCCAAATCTCCAGGTTCAAGGGCATCTTCCTACATCGAAAACATGCATGAGAAACCCAGAAGATGGTACACCGTGTGATGGGGAAAGGTTTCTAAAACGCACCTCATTTCTCATCTCCTTGTGCTCGGGTTCGCCATTCCAGCCACTTTACTAGCAATCTCCCTACTTGGAGCATCAGCACCTTTAACCTCCTGTTCCGTACAGGTTGCAATTTGTCCTGAGGATGAACGGGAAGACGGGGAACCAATGAGAGACTAGCTCTTGGTGTTGGGACAGGCACAGGTCACTCTATTTTCCCATCAGGAAGAAGAATTAACCACAGGCTCAGCCTGCCCCCCGGAACCAGAACAGGGCCTGAAGCCACCCTGCGCTTTTGCGGCCGGCTCCCAAAAAAGCGACTTGTAAAATGGAGCTTCAGGGCACTGCAATTCACAAACCTGCAGAGTTATAAATGATAACTCTCGTCCACAAATATATTGAGGGAAGGCAAAGAAGAGGATTTGAAATCAAGGCAGAATTGCAGGAAACAGATTTCAGGAGGTAGATTCGAATCGCCTTTAAAGCACATGAAAAGCGGCAAAACGTTGACAATGATGCCCTTGGCCAAAAAGGGCGTATGCGTTTTTTCCTGAGTATATTCAGGAAAAAACGCATACGCCCTTTTTGGCCAACCAAGCAACCTGGAAAGGCAAATCAGCGCTACAAAGAAGTCTCGCTTCCCATCGGTCAAAAGGGCCATGCTGAAAAAAGTGTCAAAACCAGAAATGCAGGACAGGCCATGGAGAAATGGGAGCCTTGCTACACTGATGGGCGGGATGTACATTGCCAACAGCCACTCTGGAGAAGTGTACCGTGTGTCCTGAAACATCTAAAAAACACAGCTTAGAGAGCATAGGGCACTTCCACGCATGGGCGGATAAAGTGGGAAAATTGAAAATCAGCAAGACACAAGCACCCCAAAGTTTAGGGCTGCTCTGTTGACAAGGACCTCCACTTCCTTCCACCTTAAATATCCCAGGAAAGCGAAAAATGGATAAAAAAGTTGTGGTCCTTATGTACAATGGAATATCACTCAGCCATGAAATCAATGTCATAAGGCTAGTAGCAGCATGATGAGTGGATTTAGGTAAGACGATTCTAAGTGAAATAAGTCACACAGAAAAGGACACTTCTCATAAGGTGTCACTTATAGAGGGAATGTAAAAACCGTTACACTTGAACTGAATTACAAAACAGAACAGAGTCACACATGCAGAAAACACACTATGGCAGCTTAACGGGAAAGGTGAGGTGGGGTGATACATAAAACAAGAGTTTCAAATTAGCTCAGATACCGTTCCATAAACCCAATATGTAATAGACAAGACCTACTCCTTGCTCAGAGAACTGGACTCAACACGCCCGATTCACCGCTCAAGAATATATCTGACTAGTAATAATCTTAAAACCTATGTATTGATATCTCTCTGTTAGTGTGTCAAGTGGGTGTAAAGCGGCCTAAACACAGCCGTGAAAAGCAGCTAAACCCCATTATAAAATAAATTACTTTTAAAAACCCATGAAACAAAGACAGGGAAAGAGAGAGAAATTCTTACACAATTCGTTCAGGGGCTGTGATGCAACCTGGATTGACCATATCTAGACCCACAGCTGGATGAGACATAAGGGTGGACACTCTTGGGGCTGAGAGGTTTGGTGAGGTTGGGTGAGCAAACGCAGACCCTTTAAAGTAATACTGCGTGCTACCCATCGCATGGGTCCCAAATCTCCAGGTTCAAGGGCATCTTCCCTACATCGAAAACATGCATGAGAAACCCAGAAGATGGTACACCGTGTGATGGGGAAAGGTTTCTAAAACGCACCTCATTTCTCATCTCCTTGTGCTCGGGTTCGCCATTCCAGCCACTTTACTAGCAATCTCCCTACTTGGAGCATCAGCACCTTTAACCTCCTGTTCCGTACAGGTTGCAATTTGTCCTGAGGATGAACGGGAAGACGGGGAACCAATGAGAGACTAGCTCTTGGTGTTGGGACAGGCACAGGTCACTCTATTTTCCCATCAGGAAGAAGAATTAACCACAGGCTCAGCCTGCCCCCTGGAACCAGAACAGGGCCTGAAGCCACCCTGCGCTTTTGCGGCCGGCTCCCAAAAAAGCGACTTGTAAAATGGAGCTTCAGGGCACTGCAATTCACAAACCTGCAGAGTTATAAATGATAACTCTCGTCCACAAATATATTGAGGGAAGGCAAAGAAGAGGATTTGAAATCAAGGCAGAATTGCAGGAAACAGATTTCAGGAGGTAGATTCGAATCGCCTTTAAAGCACATGAAAAGCGGCAAAACGTTGACAATGATGCCCTTGGCCAAAAAGGGCGTATGCGTTTTTTCCTGAGTATATTCAGGAAAAAACGCATACGCCCTTTTTGGCCAACCAAGCAACCTGGAAAGGCAAATCAGCGCTACAAAGAAGTCTCGCTTCCCATCGGTCAAAAGGGCCATGCTGAAAAAAGTGTCAAAACCAGAAATGCAGGACAGGCCATGGAGAAATGGGAGCCTTGCTACACTGATGGGCGGGATGTACATTGCCAACAGCCACTCTGGAGAAGTGTACGGTGTGTCCTGAAACATCTAAAAAACACAGCTTAGAGAGCATAGGGCACTTCCACGCATGGGCGGATAAAGTGGGAAAATTGAAAATCAGCAAGACACAAGCACCCCAAAGTTTAGGGCTGCTCTGTTGACAAGGACCTCCACTTCCTTCCACCTTAAATATCCCAGGAAAGCGAAAAATGGATAAAAAAGTTGTGGTCCTTATGTACAATGGAATATCACTCAGCCATGAAATCAATGTCATAAGGCTAGTAGCAGCATGATGAGTGGATTTAGGTAAGACGATTCTAAGTGAAATAAGTCACACAGAAAAGGACACTTCTCATAAGGTGTCACTTATAGAGGGAATGTAAAAACCGTTACACTTGAACTGAATTACAAAACAGAACAGAGTCACACATGCAGAAAACACACTATGGCGGCTTAACGGGAAAGGTGAGGTGGGGTGATACATAAAACAAGAGTTTCAAATTAGCTCAGATACCGTTCCATAAACCCAATATGTAATAGACAAGACCTACTCCTTGCTCAGAGAACTGGACTCAACACGCCCGATTCACCGCACAAGAATATATCTGACTAGTAATAATCTTAAAACCTATGTATTGATATCTCTCTGTTAGTGTGTCAAGTGGGTGTAAAGCGGCCTAAACACAGCCGTGAAAAGCAGCTAAACCCCATTATAAAAATAAATTACTTTTAAAAACCCATGAAACAAAGACAGGGAAAGAGAGAGAAATTCTTACACAATTCGTTCAGGGGCTGTGATGCAACCTGGATTGACCATATCTAGACCCAAAGCTGGATGAGACATAAGGGTGGACACTCTTGGGGCTGAGAGGTTTGGTGAGGTTGGGTGAGCAAACGCAGACCCTTTAAAGTAATACTGCGTGCTACCCATCGCATGGGTCCCAAATCTCCAGGTTCAAGGGCATCTTCCTACATCGAAAACATGCATGAGAAACCCAGAAGATGGTACACCGTGTGATGGGGAAAGGTTTCTAAAACGCACCTCATTTCTCATCTCCTTGTGCTCGGGTTCGCCATTCCAGCCACTTTACTAGCAATCTCCCTACTTGGAGCATCAGCACCTTTAACCTCCTGTTCCGTACAGGTTGCAATTTGTCCTGAGGATGAACGGGAAGACGGGGAACCAATGAGAGACTAGCTCTTGGTGTTGGGACAGGCACAGGTCACTCTATTTTCCCATCAGGAAGAAGAATTAACCACAGGCTCAGCCTGCCCCCCGGAACCAGAACAGGGCCTGAAGCCACCCTGCGCTTTTGCGGCCGGCTCCCAAAAAAGCGACTTGTAAAATGGAGCTTCAGGGCACTGCAATTCACAAACCTGCAGAGTTATAAATGATAACTCTCGTCCACAAATATATTGAGGGAAGGCAAAGAAGAGGATTTGAAATCAAGGCAGAATTGCAGGAAACAGATTTCAGGAGGTAGATTCGAATCGCCTTTAAAGCACATGAAAAGCGGCAAAACGTTGACAATGATGCCCTTGGCCAAAAAGGGCGTATGCGTTTTTTCCTGAGTATATTCAGGAAAAAACGCATACGCCCTTTTTGGCCAACCAAGCAACCTGGAAAGGCAAATCAGCGCTACAAAGAAGTCTCGCTTCCCATCGGTCAAAAGGGCCATGCTGAAAAAAGTGTCAAAACCAGAAATGCAGGACAGGCCATGGAGAAATGGGAGCCTTGCTACACTGATGGGCGGGATGTACATTCCCAACAGCCACTCTGGAGAAGTGTACGGTGTGTCCTGAAACATCTAAAAAACACAGCTTAGAGAGCATAGGGCACTTCCACGCATGGGCGGATAAAGTGGGAAAATTGAAAATCAGCAAGACACAAGCACCCCAAAGTTTAGGGCTGCTCTGTTGACAAGGACCTCCACTTCCTTCCACCTTAAATATCCCAGGAAAGCGAAAAATGGATAAAAAAGTTGTGGTCCTTATGTACAATGGAATATCACTCAGCCATGAAATCAATGTCATAAGGCTAGTAGCAGCATGATGAGTGGATTTAGGTAAGACGATTCTAAGTGAAATAAGTCACACAGAAAAGGACACTTCTCATAAGGTGTCACTTATAGAGGGAATGTAAAAACCGTTACACTTGAACTGAATTACAAAACAGAACAGAGTCACACATGCAGAAAACACACTATGGCTGCTTAACGGGAAAGGTGAGGTGGGGTGATACATAAAACAAGAGTTTCAAATTAGCTCAGATACCATTCCATAAACCCAATATGTAATAGACAAGACCTACTCCTTGCTCAGAGAACTGGACTCAACACGCCCGATTCACCGCACAAGAATATATCTGACTAGTAATAATCTTAAAACCTATGTATTGATATCTCTCTGTTAGTGTGTCAAGTGGGTGTAAAGCGGCCTAAACACAGCCGTGAAAAGCAGCTAAACCCCATTATAAAAATAAATTACTTTTAAAAACCCATGAAACAAAGACAGGGAAAGAGAGAGAAATTCTTACACAATTCGTTCAGGGGCTGTGATGCAACCTGGATTGACCATATCTAGACCCACAGCTGGATGAGACATAAGGGTGGACACTCTTGGGGCTGAGAGGTTTGGTGAGGTTGGGTGAGCAAACGCATACCCTTTATAGTAATACTGCGTGCTACCCATTGCATGGGTCCCAAATCTCCAGGTTCAAGGGCATCTTCCTACATCGAAAACATGCATGAGAAACCCAGAAGATGGTACACCGTGTGATGGGGAAAGGTTTCTAAAACGCACCTCATTTCTCATCTCCTTGTGCTCGGGTTCGCCATTCCAGCCACTTTACTAGCAATCTCCCTACTTGGAGCATCAGCACCTTTAACCTCCTGTTCCGTACAGGTTGCAATTTGTCCTGAGGATGAACGGGAAGACGGGGAACCAATGAGAGACTAGCTCTTGGTGTTGGGACAGGCACAGGTCACTCTATTTTCCCATCAGGAAGAAGAATTAACCACAGGCTCAGCCTGCCCCCCTTAACCAGAACAGGGCCTGAAGCCACCCTGCGCTTTTGCGGCCGGCTCCCAAAAAAGCGACTTGTAAAATGGAGCTTCAGGGCACTGCAATTCACAAACCTGCAGAGTTATAAATGATAACTCTCGTCCACAAATATATTGAGGGAAGGCAAAGAAGAGGATTTGAAATCAAGGCAGAATTGCAGGAAACAGATTTCAGGAGGTAGATTCGAATCGCCTTTAAAGCACATGAAAAGCGGCAAAACGTTGACAATGATGCCCTTGGCCAAAAAGGGCGTATGCGTTTTTTCCTGAATATATTCAGGAAAAAACGCATACGCCCTTTTTGGCCAACCAAGCAACCTGGAAAGGCAAATCAGCGCTACAAAGAAGTCTCGCTTCCCATCGGTCAAAAGGGCTATGCTGAAAAAAGTGTCAAAACCAGAAATGCAGGACAGGCCATGGAGAAATGGGAGCCTTGCTACACTGATGGGCGGGATGTACATTGCCAACAGCCACTCTGGAGAAGTGTACGGTGTGTCCTGAAACATCTAAAAAACACAGCTTAGAGAGCATAGGGCACTTCCACGCATGGGGGGATAAAGTGGGAAAATTGAAAATCAGCAAGACACAAGCACCCCAAAGTTTAGGGCTGCTCTGTTGACAAGGACCTCCACTTCCTTCCACCTTAAATATCCCAGGAAAGCGAAAAATGGATAAAAAAGTTGTGGTCCTTATGTACAATGGAATATCACTCAGCCATGAAATCAATGTCATAAGGCTAGTAGCAGCATGATGAGTGGATTTAGGTAAGACGATTCTAAGTGAAATAAGTCACACAGAAAAGGACACTTCTCATAAGGTGTCACTTATAGAGGGAATGTAAAAACCGTTACACTTGAACTGAATTACAAAACAGAACAGAGTCACACATGCAGAAAACACACTATGGCTGCTTAACGGGAAAGGTGAGGTGGGGTGATACATAAAACAAGAGTTTCAAATTAGCTCAGATACCGTTCCATAAACCCAATATGTAATAGACAAGACCTACTCCTTGCTCAGAGAACTGGACTCAACACGCCCGATTCACCGCACAAGAATATATCTGACTAGTAATAATCTTAAAACCTATGTATTGATATCTCTCTGTTAGTGTGTCAAGAGGGTGTAAAGCGGCCTAAACACAGCCGTGAAAAGCAGCTAAACCCCATTATAAAAATAAATTACTTTTAAAAACCCATGAAACAAAGACAGGGAAAGAGAGAGAAATTCTTACACAATTCGTTCAGGGGCTGTGATGCAACCTGGATTCACCATATCTAGACCCACAGCTGGATGAGACATAAGGGTGGACACTCTTGGGGCTGAGAGGTTTGGTGAGGTTGGGTGAGCAAACGCATACCCTTTATAGTAATACTGCGTGCTACCCATCGCATGGGTCCCAAATCTCCAGGTTCAAGGGCATCTTCCTACATCGAAAACATGCATGAGAAACCCAGAAGATGGTACACCGTGTGATGGGGAAAGGTTTCTAAAACGCACCTCATTTCTCATCTCCTTGTGCTCGGGTTCGCCATTCCAGCCACTTTACTAGCAATCTCCCTACTTGGAGCATCAGCACCTTTAACCTCCTGTTCCGTACAGGTTGCAATTTGTCCTGAGGATGAACGGGAAGACGGGGAACCAATGAGAGACTAGCTCTTGGTGTTGGGACAGGCACAGGTCACTCTATTTTCCCATCAGGAAGAAGAATTAACCACAGGCTCAGCCTGCCCCCCTTAACCAGAACAGGGCCTGAAGCCACCCTGCGCTTTTGCGGCCGGCTCCCAAAAAAGCGACTTGTAAAATGGAGCTTCAGGGCACTGCAATTCACAAACCTGCAGAGTTATAAATGATAACTCTCGTCCACAAATATATTGAGGGAAGGCAAAGAAGAGGATTTGAAATCAAGGCAGAATTGCAGGAAACAGATTTCAGGAGGTAGATTCGAATCGCCTTTAAAGCACATGAAAAGCGGCAAAACGTTGACAATGATGCCCTTGGCCAAAAAGGGCGTATGCGTTTTTTCCTGAATATATTCAGGAAAAAACGCATACGCCCTTTTTGGCCAACCAAGCAACCTGGAAAGGCAAATCAGCGCTACAAAGAAGTCTCGCTTCCCATCGGTCAAAAGGGCTATGCTGAAAAAAGTGTCAAAACCAGAAATGCAGGACAGGCCATGGAGAAATGGGAGCCTTGCTACACTGATGGGCGGGATGTACATTGCCAACAGCCACTCTGGAGAAGTGTACGGTGTGTCCTGAAACATCTAAAAAACACAGCTTAGAGAGCATAGGGCACTTCCACGCATGGGGGGATAAAGTGGGAAAATTGAAAATCAGCAAGACACAAGCACCCCAAAGTTTAGGGCTGCTCTGTTGACAAGGACCTCCACTTCCTTCCACCTTAAATATCCCAGGAAAGCGAAAAATGGATAAAAAAGTTGTGGTCCTTATGTACAATGGAATATCACTCAGCCATGAAATCAATGTCATAAGGCTAGTAGCAGCATGATGAGTGGATTTAGGTAAGACGATTCTAAGTGAAATAAGTCACACAGAAAAGGACACTTCTCATAAGGTGTCACTTATAGAGGGAATGTAAAAACCGTTACACTTGAACTGAATTACAAAACAGAACAGAGTCACACATGCAGAAAACACACTATGGCTGCTTAACGGGAAAGGTGAGGTGGGGTGATACATAAAACAAGAGTTTCAAATTAGCTCAGATACCGTTCCATAAACCCAATATGTAATAGACAAGACCTACTCCTTGCTCAGAGAACTGGACTCAACACGCCCGATTCACCGCACAAGAATATATCTGACTAGTAATAATCTTAAAACCTATGTATTGATATCTCTCTGTTAGTGTGTCAAGAGGGTGTAAAGCGGCCTAAACACAGCCGTGAAAAGCAGCTAAACCCCATTATAAAAATAAATTACTTTTAAAAACCCATGAAACAAAGACAGGGAAAGAGAGAGAAATTCTTACACAATTCGTTCAGGGGCTGTGATGCAACCTGGATTCACCATATCTAGACCCACAGCTGGATGAGACATAAGGGTGGACACTCTTGGGGCTGAGAGGTTTGGTGAGGTTGGGTGAGCAAACGCATACCCTTTATAGTAATACTGCGTGCTACCCATCGCATGGGTCCCAAATCTCCAGGTTCAAGGGCATCTTCCTACATCGAAAACATGCATGAGAAACCCAGAAGATGGTACACCGTGTGATGGGGAAAGGTTTCTAAAACGCACCTCATTTCTCATCTCCTTGTGCTCGGGTTCGCCATTCCAGCCACTTTACTAGCAATCTCCCTACTTGGAGCATCAGCACCTTTAACCTCCTGTTCCGTACAGGTTGCAATTTGTCCTGAGGATGAACGGGAAGACGGGGAACCAATGAGAGACTAGCTCTTGGTGTTGGGACAGGCACAGGTCACTCTATTTTCCCATCAGGAAGAAGAATTAACCACAGGCTCAGCCTGCCCCCCGGAACCAGAACAGGGCGTGAAGCCACTCTGCGCTTTTGCGGCCGGCTCCCAAAAAAGCGACTTGTAAAATGGAGCTTCAGGGCACTGCAATTCACAAACCTGCAGAGTTATAAATGATAACTCTCGTCCACAAATATATTGAGGGAAGGCAAAGAAGAGGATTTGAAATCAAGGCAGAATTGCAGGAAACAGATTTCAGGAGGTAGATTCGCATCGCCTTTAAAGCACATGAAAAGCGGCAAAACGTTGACAATGATGCCCTTGGCCAAAAAGGGCGTATGCGTTTTTTCCTGAGTATATTCAGGAAAAAACGCATACGCCCTTTTTGGCCAACCAAGCAACCTGGAAAGGCAAATCAGCGCTACAAAGAAGTCTCGCTTCCCATCGGTCAAAAGGGCCATGCTGAAAAAAGTGTCAAAACCAGAAATGCAGGACAGGCCATGGAGAAATGGGAGCCT
Organism: Balaenoptera physalus; assembly: GCF_965194825.1. Taxonomy (NCBI): domain Eukaryota; kingdom Metazoa; phylum Chordata; class Mammalia; order Artiodactyla; family Balaenopteridae; genus Balaenoptera; species Balaenoptera physalus. Next base: position 343,229 of record NW_028125854.1, read on the forward strand.
TGCTACACTGATGGGCGGGATGTACATTGCCAACAGCCACTCTGGAGAACTGTACGGTGTGTCCTGAAACATCTAAAAAACACAGCTTAGAGAGCATAGGGCACTTCCACGCATGGGCGGATAAAGTGGGAAAATTGAAAATCAGCAAGACACAAGCACCCCAAAGTTTAGGGCTGCTCTGTTGACAAGGACCTCCACTTCCTTCCACCTTAAATATCCCAGGAAAGCGAAAAATGGATAAAAAAGTTGTGGTCCTTATGTACAATGGAATATCACTCAGCCATGAAATCAATGTCATAAGGCTAGTAGCAGCATGATGAGTGGATTTAGGTAAGACGATTCTAAGTGAAATAAGTCACACAGAAAAGGACACTTCTCATAAGGTGTCACTTATAGAGGGAATGTAAAAACCGTTACACTTGAACTGAATTACAAAACAGAACAGAGTCACACATGCAGAAAACACACTATGGCTGCTTAACGGGAAAGGTGAGGTGGGGTGATACATAAAACAAGAGTTTCAAATTAGCTCAGATACCATTCCATAAACCCAATATGTAATAGACAAGACCTACTCCTTGCTCAGAGAACTGGACTCAACACGCCCGATTCACCGCACAAGAATATATCTGACTAGTAATAATCTTAAAACCTATGTATTGATATCTCTCTGTTAGTGTGTCAAGTGGGTGTAAAGCGGCCTAAACACAGCCGTGAAAAGCAGCTAAACCCCATTATAAAAATAAATTACTTTTAAAAACCCATGAAACAAAGACAGGGAAAGAGAGAGAAATTCTTACACAATTCGTTCAGGGGCTGTGATGCAACCTGGATTGACCATATCTAGACCCACAGCTGGATGAGACATAAGGGTGGACACTCTTGGGGCTGAGAGGTTTGGTGAGGTTGGGTGAGCAAACACATACCCTTTATAGTAATACTGCGTGCTACCCATCGCATGGGTCCCAAATCTCCAGGTTCAAGGGCATCTTCCTACATCGAAAACATGCATGAGAAACCCAGAAGATGGTACACCGTGTGATGGGGAAAGGTTTCTAAAACGCACCTCATTTCTCATCTCCTTGTGCTCGGGTTCGCCATTCCAGCCACTTTACTAGCAATCTCCCTACTTGGAGCATCAGCACCTTTAACCTCCTGTTCCGTACAGGTTGCAATTTGTCCTGAGGATGAACGGGAAGACGGGGAACCAATGAGAGACTAGCTCTTGGTGTTGGGACAGGCACAGGTCACTCTATTTTCCCATCAGGAAGAAGAATTAACCACAGGCTCAGCCTGCCCCCCTTAACCAGAACAGGGCCTGAAGCCACCCTGCGCTTTTGCGGCCGGCTCCCAAAAAAGCGACTTGTAAAATGGAGCTTCAGGGCACTGCAATTCACAAACCTGCAGAGTTATAAATGATAACTCTCGTCCACAAATATATTGAGGGAAGGCAAAGAAGAGGATTTGAAATCAAGGCAGAATTGCAGGAAACAGATTTCAGGAGGTAGATTCGAATCGCCTTTAAAGCACATGAAAAGCGGCAAAACGTTGACAATGATGCCCTTGGCCAAAAAGGGCGTATGCGTTTTTTCCTGAATATATTCAGGAAAAAACGCATACGCCCTTTTTGGCCAACCAAGCAACCTGGAAAGGCAAATCAGCGCTACAAAGAAGTCTCGCTTCCCATCGGTCAAAAGGGCCATGCTGAAAAAAGTGTCAAAACCAGAAATGCAGGACAGGCCATGGAGAAATGGGAGCCTTGCTACACTGATGGGCGGGATGTACATTGCCAACAGCCACTCTGGAGAAGTGTACGGTGTGTCCTGAAACATCTAAAAAACACAGCTTAGAGAGCATAGGGCACTTCCACGCATGGGGGGATAAAGTGGGAAAATTGAAAATCAGCAAGACACAAGCACCCCAAAGTTTAGGGCTGCTCTGTTGACAAGGACCTCCACTTCCTTCCACCTTAAATATCCCAGGAAAGCGAAAAATGGATAAAAAAGTTGTGGTCCATATGTACAATGGAATATCACTCAGCCATGAAATCAATGTCATAAGGCTAGTAGCTGCATGATGAGTGGATTTAGGTAAGACGATTCTAAGTGAAATAAGTCACACAGAAAAGGACACTTCTCATAAGGTGTCACTTATAGAGGGAATGTAAAAACCGTTACACTTGAACTGAATTACAAAACAGAACAGAGTCACACATGCAGAAAACACACTATGGCGGCTTAACGGGAAAGGTGAGGTGGGGTGATACATAAAACAAGAGTTTCAAATTAGCTCAGATACCGTTCCATAAACCCAATATGTAATAGACAAGACCTACTCCTTGCTCAGAGAACTGGACTCAACACGCCCGATTCACCGCACAAGAATATATCTGACTAGTAATAATCTTAAAACCTATGTATTGATATCTCTCTGTTAGTGTGTCAAGTGGGTGTAAAGCGGCCTAAACACAGCCGTGAAAAGCAGCTAAACCCCATTATAAAAATAAATTACTTTTAAAAACCCATGAAACAAAGACAGGGAAAGAGAGAGAAATTCTTACACAATTCGTTCAGGGGCTGTGATGCAACCTGGATTGACCATATCTAGACCCACAGCTGGATGAGACATAAGGGTGGACACTCTTGGGGCTGAGAGGTTTGGTGAGGTTGGGTGAGCAAACGCAGACCCTTTAAAGTAATACTGCGTGCTACCCATCGCATGGGTCCCAAATCTCCAGGTTCAAGGGCATCTTCCTACATCGAAAACATGCATGAGAAACCCAGAAGATGGTACACCGTGTGATGGGGAAAGGTTTCTAAAACGCACCTCATTTCTCATCTCCTTGTGCTCGGGTTCGCCATTCCAGCCACTTTACTAGCAATCTCCCTACTTGGAGCATCAGCACCTTTAACCTCCTGTTCCGTACAGGTTGCAATTTGTCCTGAGGATGAACGGGAAGACGGGGAACCAATGAGAGACTAGCTCTTGGTGTTGGGACAGGCACAGGTCACTCTATTTTCCCATCAGGAAGAAGAATTAACCACAGGCTCAGCCTGCCCCCCTTAACCAGAACAGGGCCTGAAGCCACCCTGCGCTTTTGCGGCCGGCTCCCAAAAAAGCGACTTGTAAAATGGAGCTTCAGGGCACTGCAATTCACAAACCTGCAGAGTTATAAATGATAACTCTCGTCCACAAATATATTGAGGGAAGGCAAAGAAGAGGATTTGAAATCAAGGCAGAATTGCAGGAAACAGATTTCAGGAGGTAGATTCGAATCGCCTTTAAAGCACATGAAAAGCGGCAAAACGTTGACAATGATGCCCTTGGCCAAAAAGGGCGTATGCGTTTTTTCCTGAATATATTCAGGAAAAAACGCATACGCCCTTTTTGGCCAACCAAGCAACCTGGAAAGGCAAATCAGCGCTACAAAGAAGTCTCGCTTCCCATCGGTCAAAAGGGCCATGCTGAAAAAAGTGTCAAAACCAGAAATGCAGGACAGGCCATGGAGAAATGGGAGCCTTGCTACACTGATGGGCGGGATGTACATTGCCAACAGCCACTCTGGAGAAGTGTACGGTGTGTCCTGAAACATCTAAAAAACACAGCTTAGAGAGCATAGGGCACTTCCACGCATGGGGGGATAAAGTGGGAAAATTGAAAATCAGCAAGACACAAGCACCCCAAAGTTTAGGGCTGCTCTGTTGACAAGGACCTCCACTTCCTTCCACCTTAAATATCCCAGGAAAGCGAAAAATGGATAAAAAAGTTGTGGTCCTTATGTACAATGGAATAACACTCAGCCATGAAATCAATGTCATAAGGCTAGTAGCTGCATGATGAGTGGATTTAGGTAAGACGATTCTAAGTGAAATAAGTCACACAGAAAAGGACACTTCTCATAAGGTGTCACTTATAGAGGGAATGTAAAAACCGTTACACTTGAACTGAATTACAAAACAGAACAGAGTCACACATGCAGAAAACACACTATGGCGGCTTAACGGGAAAGGTGAGGTGGGGTGATACATAAAACAAGAGTTTCAAATTAGCTCAGATACCGTTCCATAAACCCAATATGTAATAGACAAGACCTACTCCTTGCTCAGAGAACTGGACTCAACACGCCCGATTCACCGCACAAGAATATATCTGACTAGTAATAATCTTAAAACCTATGTATTGATATCTCTCTGTTAGTGTGTCAAGTGGGTGTAAAGCGGCCTAAACACAGCCGTGAAAAGCAGCTAAACCCCATTATAAAAATAAATTACTTTTAAAAACCCATGAAACAAAGACAGGGAAAGAGAGAGAAATTCTTACACAATTCGTTCAGGGGCTGTGATGCAACCTGGATTGACCATATCTAGACCCACAGCTGGATGAGACATAAGGGTGGACACTCTTGGGGCTGAGAGGTTTGGTGAGGTTGGGTGAGCAAACGCAGACCCTTTAAAGTAATACTGCGTGCTACCCATCGCATGGGTCCCAAATCTCCAGGTTCAAGGGCATCTTCCTACATCGAAAACATGCATGAGAAACCCAGAAGATGGTACACCGTGTGATGGGGAAAGGTTTCTAAAACGCACCTCATTTCTCATCTCCTTGTGCTCGGGTTCGCCATTCCAGCCACTTTACTAGCAATCTCCCTACTTGGAGCATCAGCACCTTTAACCTCCTGTTCCGTACAGGTTGCAATTTGTCCTGAGGATGAACGGGAAGACGGGGAACCAATGAGAGACTAGCTCTTGGTGTTGGGACAGGCACAGGTCACTCTATTTTCCCATCAGGAAGAAGAATTAACCACAGGCTCAGCCTGCCCCCCGGAACCAGAACAGGGCCTGAAGCCACCCTGCGCTTTTGCGGCCGGCTCCCAAAAAAGCGACTTGTAAAATGGAGCTTCAGGGCACTGCAATTCACAAACCTGCAGAGTTATAAATGATAACTCTCGTCCACAAATATATTGAGGGAAGGCAAAGAAGAGGATTTGAAATCAAGGCAGAATTGCAGGAAACAGATTTCAGGAGGTAGATTCGAATCGCCTTTAAAGCACATGAAAAGCGGCAAAACGTTGACAATGATGCCCTTGGCCAAAAAGGGCGTATGCGTTTTTTCCTAAGTATATTCAGGAAAAAACGCATACGCCCTTTTTGGCCAACCAAGCAACCTGGAAAGGCAAATCAGCGCTACAAAGAAGTCTCGCTTCCCATCGGTCAAAAGGGCCATGCTGAAAAAAGTGTCAAAACCAGAAATGCAGGACAGGCCATGGAGAAATGGGAGCCTTGCTACACTGATGGGCGGGATGTACATTGCCAACAGCCACTCTGGAGAAGTGTACGGTGTGTCCTGAAACATCTAAAAAACACAGCTTAGAGAGCATAGGGCACTTCCACGCATGGGCGGATAAAGTGGGAAAATTGAAAATCAGCAAGACACAAGCACCCCAAAGTTTAGGGCTGCTCTGTTGACAAGGACCTCCACTTCCTTCCACCTTAAATATCCCAGGAAAGCGAAAAATGGATAAAAAAGTTGTGGTCCTTATGTACAATGGAATATCACTCAGCCATGAAATCAATGTCATAAGGCTAGTAGCAGCATGATGAGTGGATTTAGGTAAGACGATTCTAAGTGAAATAAGTCACACAGAAAAGGACACTTCTCATAAGGTGTCACTTATAGAGGGAATGTAAAAACCGTTACACTTGAACTGAATTACAAAACAGAACAGAGTCACACATGCAGAAAACACACTATGGCTGCTTAACGGGAAAGGTGAGGTGGGGTGATACATAAAACAAGAGTTTCAAATTAGCTCAGATACCATTCCATAAACCCAATATGTAATAGACAAGACCTACTCCTTGCTCAGAGAACTGGACTCAACACGCCCGATTCACCGCACAAGAATATATCTGACTAGTAATAATCTTAAAACCTATGTATTGATATCTCTCTGTTAGTGTGTCAAGTGGGTGTAAAGCGGCCTAAACACAGCCGTGAAAAGCAGCTAAACCCCATTATAAAAATAAATTACTTTTAAAAACCCATGAAACAAAGACAGGGAAAGAGAGAGAAATTCTTACACAATTCGTTCAGGGGCTGTGATGCAACCTGGATTGACCATATCTAGACCCACAGCTGGATGAGACATAAGGGTGGACACTCTTGGGGCTGAGAGGTTTGGTGAGGTTGGGTGAGCAAACACATACCCTTTATAGTAATACTGCGTGCTACCCATCGCATGGGTCCCAAATCTCCAGGTTCAAGGGCATCTTCCTACATCGAAAACATGCATGAGAAACCCAGAAGATGGTACACCGTGTGATGGGGAAAGGTTTCTAAAACGCACCTCATTTCTCATCTCCTTGTGCTCGGGTTCGCCATTCCAGCCACTTTACTAGCAATCTCCCTACTTGGAGCATCAGCACCTTTAACCTCCTGTTCCGTACAGGTTGCAATTTGTCCTGAGGATGAACGGGAAGACGGGGAACCAATGAGAGACTAGCTCTTGGTGTTGGGACAGGCACAGGTCACTCTATTTTCCCATCAGGAAGAAGAATTAACCACAGGCTCAGCCTGCCCCCCGGAACCAGAACAGGGCCTGAAGCCACCCTGCGCTTTTGCGGCCGGCTCCCAAAAAAGCGACTTGTAAAATGGAGCTTCAGGGCACTGCAATTCACAAACCTGCAGAGTTATAAATGATAACTCTCGTCCACAAATATATTGAGGGAAGGCAAAGAAGAGGATTTGAAATCAAGGCAGAATTGCAGGAAACAGATTTCAGGAGGTAGATTCGAAGCGCCTTTAAAGCACATGAAAAGCGGCAAAATGTTGACAATGATGCCCTTGGCCAAAAAGGGCGTATGCGTTTTTTCCTGAATATATTCAGGAAAAAACGCATACGCCCTTTTTGGCCAACCAAGCAACCTGGAAATGCAAATCAGCGCTACAAAGAAGTCTCGCTTCCCATCGGTCAAAAGGGCCATGCTGAAAAAAGTGTCAAAACCAGAAATGCAGGACAGGCCATGGAGAAATGGGAGCCTTGCTACACTGATGGGCGGGATGTACACTGCCAACAGCCACTCTGGAAAAGTGTACGGTGTGTCCTGAAACATCAAAAAAACACAGCTTAGAGAGCATAGGGCACTTCCACGCATGGGGGGATAAAGCGGGAAAATTGAAAATCAGCAAGACACAAGCACCCCAAAGTTTAGGGCTGCTCTGTTGACAAGGACCTCCACTTCATTCCACCTTAAATAACCCAGGAAAGCGAAAAATGGATAAAAAAGTTGTGGTCCTTATGTACAATGGAATATCACTCAGCCATGAAATCAATGTCATAAGGCTAGTAGCAGCATGATGAGTGGATTTAGGTAAGACGACTCTAAGTGAAATAAGTCACACAGAAAAGGACACTTCTCATAAGGTGTCACTTATAGAGGGAATGTAAAAACCGTTACACTTGAACTGAATTACAAAACGGAACAGAGTCACACATGCAGAAAACACACTATGGCTGCTTAACGGGAAAGGTGAGGTGGGGTGATACATAAAACAAGAGTTTCAAATTAGCTCAGATACCGTTCCATAAACCCAATATGTAATAGACAAGACCTACTCCTTGCTCAGAGAACTGGACTCAACACGCCCGATTCACCGCACAAGAATATATCTGACTAGTAATAATCTTAAAACCTATGTATTGATATCTCTCTGTTAGTGTGTCAAGTGGGTGTAAAGCGGCCTAAACACAGCCGTGAAAAGCAGCTAAACCCCATTATAAAAATAAATTACTTTTAAAAACCCATGAAACAAAGACAGGGAAAGAGAGAGAAATTCTTACACAATTCGTTCAGGGGCTGTGATGCAACCTGGATTGACCATATCTAGACCCACAGCTGGATGAGACATAAGGGTGGACACTCTTGGGGCTGAGAGGTTTGGTGAGGTTGGGTGAGCAAACGCAGACCCTTTAAAGTAATACTGCGTGCTACCCATCGCATGGGTCCCAAATCTCCAGGTTCAAGGGCATCTTCCTACATCGAAAACATGCATGAGAAACCCAGAAGATGGTACACCGTGTGATGGGGAAAGGTTTCTAAAACGCACCTCATTTCTCATCTCCTTGTGCTCGGGTTCGCCATTCCAGCCACTTTACTAGCAATCTCCCTACTTGGAGCATCAGCACCTTTAACCTCCTGTTCCGTACAGGTTGCAATTTGTCCTGAGGATGAACGGGAAGACGGGGAACCAATGAGAGACTAGCTCTTGGTGTTGGGACAGGCACAGGTCACTCTATTTTCCCATCAGGAAGAAGAATTAACCACAGGCTCAGCCTGCCCCCCGGAACCAGAACAGGGCCTGAAGCCACCCTGCGCTTTTGCGGCCGGCTCCCAAAAAAGCGACTTGTAAAATGGAGCTTCAGGGCACTGCAATTCACAAACCTGCAGAGTTATAAATGATAACTCTCGTCCACAAATATATTGAGGGAAGGCAAAGAAGAGGATTTGAAATCAAGGCAGAATTGCAGGAAACAGATTTCAGGAGGTAGATTCGAATCGCCTTTAAAGCACATGAAAAGCGGCAAAACGTTGACAATGATGCCCTTGGCCAAAAAGGGCGTATGCGTTTTTTCCTGAGTATATTCAGGAAAAAACGCATACGCCCTTTTTGGCCAACCAAGCAACCTGGAAAGGCAAATCAGCGCTACAAAGAAGTCTCGCTTCCCATCGGTCAAAAGGGCCATGCTGAAAAAAGTGTCAAAACCAGAAATGCAGGACAGGCCATGGAGAAATGGGAGCCTTGCTACACTGATGGGCGGGATGTACATTGCCAACAGCCACTCTGGAGAAGTGTACGGTGTGTCCTGAAACATCTAAAAAACACAGCTTAGAGAGCATAGGGCACTTCCACGCATGGGCGGATAAAGTGGGAAAATTGAAAATCAGCAAGACACAAGCACCCCAAAGTTTAGGGCTGCTCTGTTGACAAGGACCTCCACTTCCTTCCACCTTAAATATCCCAGGAAAGCGAAAAATGGATAAAAAAGTTGTGGTCCTTATGTACAATGGAATATCACTCAGCCATGAAATCAATGTCATAAGGCTAGTAGCAGCATGATGAGTGGATTTAGGTAAGACGATTCTAAGTGAAATAAGTCACACAGAAAAGGACACTTCTCATAAGGTGTCACTTATAGAGGGAATGTAAAAACCGTTACACTTGAACTGAATTACAAAACAGAACAGAGTCACACATGCAGAAAACACACTATGGCTGCTTAACGGGAAAGGTGAGGTGGGGTGATACATAAAACAAGAGTTTCAAATTAGCTCAGATACCATTCCATAAACCCAATATGTAATAGACAAGACCTACTCCTTGCTCAGAGAACTGGACTCAACACGCCCGATTCACCGCACAAGAATATATCTGACTAGTAATAATCTTAAAACCTATGTATTGATATCTCTCTGTTAGTGTGTCAAGTGGGTGTAAAGCGGCCTAAACACAGCCGTGAAAAGCAGCTAAACCCCATTATAAAAATAAATTACTTTTAAAAACCCATGAAACAAAGACAGGGAAAGAGAGAGAAATTCTTACACAATTCGTTCAGGGGCTGTGATGCAACCTGGATTGACCATATCTAGACCCACAGCTGGATGAGACATAAGGGTGGACACTCTTGGGGCTGAGAGGTTTGGTGAGGTTGGGTGAGCAAACACATACCCTTTATAGTAATACTGCGTGCTACCCATCGCATGGGTCCCAAATCTCCAGGTTCAAGGGCATCTTCCTACATCGAAAACATGCATGAGAAACCCAGAAGATGGTACACCGTGTGATGGGGAAAGGTTTCTAAAACGCACCTCATTTCTCATCTCCTTGTGCTCGGGTTCGCCATTCCAGCCACTTTACTAGCAATCTCCCTACTTGGAGCATCAGCACCTTTAACCTCCTGTTCCGTACAGGTTGCAATTTGTCCTGAGGATGAACGGGAAGACGGGGAACCAATGAGAGACTAGCTCTTGGTGTTGGGACAGGCACAGGTCACTCTATTTTCCCATCAGGAAGAAGAATTAACCACAGGCTCAGCCTGCCCCCCTTAACCAGAACAGGGCCTGAAGCCACCCTGCGCTTTTGCGGCCGGCTCCCAAAAAAGCGACTTGTAAAATGGAGCTTCAGGGCACTGCAATTCACAAACCTGCAGAGTTATAAATGATAACTCTCGTCCACAAATATATTGAGGGAAGGCAAAGAAGAGGATTTGAAATCAAGGCAGAATTGCAGGAAACAGATTTCAGGAGGTAGATTCGAATCGCCTTTAAAGCACATGAAAAGCGGCAAAACGTTGACAATGATGCCCTTGGCCAAAAAGGGCGTATGCGTTTTTTCCTGAATATATTCAGGAAAAAACGCATACGCCCTTTTTGGCCAACCAAGCAACCTGGAAAGGCAAATCAGCGCTACAAAGAAGTCTCGCTTCCCATCGGTCAAAAGGGCCATGCTGAAAAAAGTGTCAAAACCAGAAATGCAGGACAGGCCATGGAGAAATGGGAGCCTTGCTACACTGATGGGCGGGATGTACATTGCCAACAGCCACTCTGGAGAAGTGTACGGTGTGTCCTGAAACATCTAAAAAACACAGCTTAGAGAGCATAGGGCACTTCCACGCATGGGGGGATAAAGTGGGAAAATTGAAAATCAGCAAGACACAAGCACCCCAAAGTTTAGGGCTGCTCTGTTGACAAGGACCTCCACTTCCTTCCACCTTAAATATCCCAGGAAAGCGAAAAATGGATAAAAAAGTTGTGGTCCTTATGTACAATGGAATATCACTCAGCCATGAAATCAATGTCATAAGGCTAGTAGCTGCATGATGAGTGGATTTAGGTAAGACGATTCTAAGTGAAATAAGTCACACAGAAAAGGACACTTCTCATAAGGTGTCACTTATAGAGGGAATGTAAAAACCGTTACACTTGAACTGAATTACAAAACAGAACAGAGTCACACATGCAGAAAACACACTATGGCGGCTTAACGGGAAAGGTGAGGTGGGGTGATACATAAAACAAGAGTTTCAAATTAGCTCAGTTACCGTTCCATAAACCCAATATGTAATAGACAAGACCTACTCCTTGCTCAGAGAACTGGACTCAACACGCCCGATTCACCGCACAAGAATATATCTGACTAGTAATAATCTTAAAACCTATGTATTGATATCTCTCTGTTAGTGTGTCAATTGGGTGTAAAGCGGCCTAAACACAGCCGTGAAAAGCAGCTAAACCCCATTATAAAAATAAATTACTTTTAAAAACCCATGAAACAAAGACAGGGAAAGAGAGAGAAATTCTTACACAATTCGTTCAGGGGCTGTGATGCAACCTGGATTGACCATATCTAGACCCACAGCTGGATGAGACATAAGGGTGGACACTCTTGGGGCTGAGAGGTTTGGTGAGGTTGGGTGAGCAAACGCAGACCCTTTAAAGTAATACTGCGTGCTACCCATCGCATGGGTCCCAAATCTCCAGGTTCAAGGGCATCTTCCTACATCGAAAACATGCATGAGAAACCCAGAAGATGGTACACCGTGTGATGGGGAAAGGTTTCTAAAACGCACCTCATTTCTCATCTCCTTGTGCTCGGGTTCGCCATTCCAGCCACTTTACTAGCAATCTCCCTACTTGGAGCATCAGCACCTTTAACCTCCTGTTCCGTACAGGTTGCAATTTGTCCTGAGGATGAACGGGAAGACGGGGAACCAATGAGAGACTAGCTCTTGGTGTTGGGACAGGCACAGGTCACTCTATTTTCCCATCAGGAAGAAGAATTAACCACAGGCTCAGCCTGCCCCCCGGAACCAGAACAGGGCCTGAAGCCACCCTGCGCTTTTGCGGCCGGCTCCCAAAAAAGCGACTTGTAAAATGGAGCTTCAGGGCACTGCAATTCACAAACCTGCAGAGTTATAAATGATAACTCTCGTCCACAAATATATTGAGGGAAGGCAAAGAAGAGGATTTGAAATCAAGGCAGAATTGCAGGAAACAGATTTCAGGAGGTAGATTCGAATCGCCTTTAAAGCACATGAAAAGCGGCAAAACGTTGACAATGATGCCCTTGGCCAAAAAGGGCGTATGCGTTTTTTCCTGAGTATATTCAGGAAAAAACGCATACGCCCTTTTTGGCCAACCAAGCAACCTGGAAAGGCAAATCAGCGCTACAAAGAAGTCTCGCTTCCCATCGGTCAAAAGGGCCATGCTGAAAAAAGTGTCAAAACCAGAAATGCAGGACAGGCCATGGAGAAATGGGAGCCTTGCTACACTGATGGGCGGGATGTACATTGCCAACAGCCACTCTGGAGAAGTGTACGGTGTGTCCTGAAACATCTAAAAAACACAGCTTAGAGAGCATAGGGCACTTCCACGCATGGGCGGATAAAGTGGGAAAATTGAAAATCAGCAAGACACAAGCACCCCAAAGTTTAGGGCTGCTCTGTTGACAAGGACCTCCACTTCCTTCCACCTTAAATATCCCAGGAAAGCGAAAAATGGATAAAAAAGTTGTGGTCCTTATGTACAATGGAATATCACTCAGCCATGAAATCAATGTCATAAGGCTAGTAGCAGCATGATGAGTGGATTTAGGTAAGACGATTCTAAGTGAAATAAGTCACACAGAAAAGGACACTTCTCATAAGGTGTCACTTATAGAGGGAATGTAAAAACCGTTACACTTGAACTGAATTACAAAACAGAACAGAGTCACACATGCAGAAAACACACTATGGCTGCTTAACGGGAAAGGTGAGGTGGGGTGATACATAAAACAAGAGTTTCAAATTAGCTCAGATACCATTCCATAAACCCAATATGTAATAGACAAGACCTACTCCTTGCTCAGAGAACTGGACTCAACACGCCCGATTCACCGCACAAGAATATATCTGACTAGTAATAATCTTAAAACCTATGTATTGATATCTCTCTGTTAGTGTGTCAAGAGGGTGTAAAGCGGCCTAAACACAGCCGTGAAAAGCAGCTAAACCCCATTATAAAAATAAATTACTTTTAAAAACCCATGAAACAAAGACAGGGAAAGAGAGAGAAATTCTTACACAATTCGTTCAGGGGCTGTGATGCAACCTGGATTCACCATATCTAGACCCACAGCTGGATGAGACATAAGGGTGGACACTCTTGGGGCTGAGAGGTTTGGTGAGGTTGGGTGAGCAAACGCAGACCCTTTATAGTAATACTGCGTGCTACCCATCGCATGGGTCCCAAATCTCCAGGTTCAAGGGCATCTTCCTACATCGAAAACATGCATGAGAAACCCAGAAGATGGTACACCGTGTGATGGGGAAAGGTTTCTAAAACGCACCTCATTTCTCATCTCCTTGTGCTCGGGTTCGCCATTCCAGCCACTTTACTAGCAATCTCCCTACTTGGAGCATCAGCACCTTTAACCTCCTGTTCCGTACAGGTTGCAATTTGTCCTGAGGATGAACGGGAAGACGGGGAACCAATGAGAGACTAGCTCTTGGTGTTGGGACAGGCACAGGTCACTCTATTTTCCCATCAGGAAGAAGAATTAACCACAGGCTCAGCCTGCCCCCCGGAACCAGAACAGGGCCTGAAGCCACCCTGCGCTTTTGCGGCCGGCTCCCAAAAAAGCGACTTGTAAAATGGAGCTTCAGGGCACTGCAATTCACAAACCTGCAGAGTTATAAATGATAACTCTCGTCCACAAATATATTGAGGGAAGGCAAAGAAGAGGATTTGAAATCAAGGCAGAATTGCAGGAAACAGATTTCAGGAGGTAGATTCGAATCGCCTTTAAAGCACATGAAAAGCGGCAAAACGTTGACAATGATGCCCTTGGCCAAAAAGGGCGTATGCGTTTTTTCCTGAATATATTCAGGAAAAAACGCATACGCCCTTTTTGGCCAACCAAGCAACCTGGAAAGGCAAATCAGCGCTACAAAGAAGTCTCGCTTCCCATCGTTCAAAAGGGCCATGCTGAAAAAAGTGTCAAAACCAGAAATGCAGGACAGGCCATGGAGAAATGGGAGCCTTGCTACACTGATGGGCGGGATGTAAATTGCCAACAGCCACTCTGGAGAAGTGTACGGTGTGTCCTGAAACATCTAAAAAACACAGCTTTGAGAGCATAGGGCACTTCCACGCATGGGGGGATAAAGTGGGAAAATTGAAAATCAGCAAGACACAAGCACCCCAAAGTTTAGGGCTGCTCTGTTGACAAGGACCTCCACTTCCTTCCACCTTAAATATCCCAGGAAAGCGAAAAATGGATAAAAAAGTTGTGGTCCTTATGTACAAAGGAATATCACTCAGCCATGAAATCAATGTCATAAGGCTAGTAGCTGCATGATGAGTGGATTTAGGTAAGACGATTCTAAGTGAAATAAGTCACACAGAAAAGGACACTTCTCATAAGGTGTCACTTATAGAGGGAATGTAAAAACCGTTACACTTGAACTGAATTACAAAACAGAACAGAGTCACACATGCAGAAAACACACTATGGCGGCTTAACGGGAAAGGTGAGGTGGGGTGATACATAAAACAAGAGTTTCAAATTAGCTTAGATACCGTTCCATAAACCCAATATGTAATAGACAAGACCTACTCCTTGCTCAGAGAACTGGACTCAACACGCCCGATTCACCGCACAAGAATATATCTGACTAGTAATAATCTTAAAACCTATGTATTGATATCTCTCTGTTAGTGTGTCAAGTGGGTGTAAAGCGGCCTAAACACAGCCGTGAAAAGCAGCTAAACCCCATTATAAAAATAAATTACTTTTAAAAACCCATGAAACAAAGACAGGGAAAGAGAGAGAAATTCTTACACAATTCGTTCAGGGGCTGTGATGCAACCTGGATTGACCATATCTAGACCCACAGCTGGATGAGACATAAGGGTGGACACTCTTGGGGCTGAGAGGTTTGGTGAGGTTGGGTGAGCAAACGCAGACCCTTTAAAGTAATACTGCGTGCTACCCATCGCATGGGTCCCAAATCTCCAGGTTCAAGGGCATCTTCCTACATCGAAAACATGCATGAGAAACCCAGAAGATGGTACACCGTGTGATGGGGAAAGGTTTCTAAAACGCACCTCATTTCTCATCTCCTTGTGCTCGGGTTCGCCATTCCAGCCACTTTACTAGCAATCTCCCTACTTGGAGCATCAGCACCTTTAACCTCCTGTTCCGTACAGGTTGCAATTTGTCCTGAGGATGAACGGGAAGACGGGGAACCAATGAGAGACTAGCTCTTGGTGTTGGGACAGGCACAGGTCACTCTATTTTCCCATCAGGAAGAAGAATTAACCACAGGCTCAGCCTGCCCCCCGGAACCAGAACAGGGCCTGAAGCCACCCTGCGCTTTTGCGGCCGGCTCCCAAAAAAGCGACTTGTAAAATGGAGCTTCAGGGCACTGCAATTCACAAACCTGCAGAGTTATAAATGATAACTCTCGTCCACAAATATATTGAGGGAAGGCAAAGAAGAGGATTTGAAATCAAGGCAGAATTGCAGGAAACAGATTTCAGGAGGTAGATTCGAATCGCCTTTAAAGCACATGAAAAGCGGCAAAACGTTGACAATGATGCCCTTGGCCAAAAAGGGCGTATGCGTTTTTTCCTGAGTATATTCAGGAAAAAACGCATACGCCCTTTTTGGCCAACCAAGCAACCTGGAAAGGCAAATCAGCGCTACAAAGAAGTCTCGCTTCCCATCGGTCAAAAGGGCCATGCTGAAAAAAGTGTCAAAACCAGAAATGCAGGACAGGCCATGGAGAAATGGGAGCCTTGCTACACTGATGGGCGGGATGTACATTGCCAACAGCCACTCTGGAGAAGTGTACGGTGTGTCCTGAAACATCTAAAAAACACAGCTTAGAGAGCATAGGGCACTTCCACGCATGGGCGGATAAAGTGGGAAAATTGAAAATCAGCAAGACACAAGCACCCCAAAGTTTAGGGCTGCTCTGTTGACAAGGACCTCCACTTCCTTCCACCTTAAATATCCCAGGAAAGCGAAAAATGGATAAAAAAGTTGTGGTCCTTATGTACAATGGAATATCACTCAGCCGTGAAATCAATGTCATAAGGCTAGTAGCAGCATGATGAGTGGATTTAGGTAAGACGATTCTAAGTGAAATAAGTCACACAGAAAAGGACACTTCTCATAAGGTGTCACTTATAGAGGGAATGTAAAAACCGTTACACTTGAACTGAATTACAAAACAGAACAGAGTCACACATGCAGAAAACACACTATGGCTGCTTAACGGGAAAGGTGAGGTGGGGTGATACATAAAACAAGAGTTTCAAATTAGCTCAGATACCATTCCATAAACCCAATATGTAATAGACAAGACCTACTCCTTGCTCAGAGAACTGGACTCAACACGCCCGATTCACCGCACAAGAATATATCTGACTAGTAATAATCTTAAAACCTATGTATTGATATCTCTCTGTTAGTGTGTCAAGTGGGTGTAAAGCGGCCTAAACACAGCCGTGAAAAGCAGCTAAACCCCATTATAAAAATAAATTACTTTTAAAAACCCATGAAACAAAGACAGGGAAAGAGAGAGAAATTCTTACACAATTCGTTCAGGGGCTGTGATGCAACCTGGATTCACCATATCTAGACCCACAGCTGGATGCGACATAAGGGTGGACACTCTTGGGGCTGAGAGGTTTGGTGAGGTTGGGTGAGCAAACGCATACCCTTTATAGTAATACTGCGTGCTACCCATCGCATGGGTCCCAAATCTCCAGGTTCAAGGGCATCTTCCTACATCGAAAACATGCATGAGAAACCCAGAAGATGGTACACCGTGTGATGGGGAAAGGTTTCTAAAACGCACCTCATTTCTCATCTCCTTGTGCTCGGGTTCGCCATTCCAGCCACTTTACTAGCAATCTCCCTAATTGGAGCATCAGCACCTTTAACCTCCTGTTCCGTACAGGTTGCAATTTGTCCTGAGGATGAACGGGAAGACGGGGAACCAATGAGAGACTAGCTCTTGGTGTTGGGACAGGCACAGGTCACTCTATTTTCCCATCAGGAAGAAGAATTAACCACAGGCTCAGCCTGCCCCCCTTAACCAGAACAGGGCCTGAAGCCACCCAGCGCTTTTGCGGCCGGCTCCCAAAAAAGCGACTTGTAAAATGGAGCTTCAGGGCACTGCAATTCACAAACCTGCAGAGTTATAAATGATAACTCTCGTCCACAAATATATTGAGGGAAGGCAAAGAAGAGGATTTGAAATCAAGGCAGAATTGCAGGAAACAGATTTCAGGAGGTAGATTCGAATCGCCTTTAAAGCACATGAAAAGCGGCAAAACGTTGACAATGATGCCCTTGGCCAAAAAGGGCGTATGCGTTTTTTCCTGAATATATTCAGGAAAAAACGCATACGCCCTTTTTGGCCAACCAAGCAACCTGGAAAGGCAAATCAGCGCTACAAAGAAGTCTCGCTTCCCATCGGTCAAAAGGGCCATGCTGAAAAAAGTGTCAAAACCAGAAATGCAGGACAGGCCATGGAGAAATGGGAGCCTTGCTACACTGATGGGCGGGATGTACATTGCCAACAGCCACTCTGGAGAAGTGTACGGTGTGTCCTGAAACATCTAAAAAACACAGCTTAGAGAGCATAGGGCACTTCCACGCATGGGGGGATAAAGTGGGAAAATTGAAAATCAGCAAGACACAAGCACCCCAAAGTTTAGGGCTGCTCTGTTGACAAGGACCTCCACTTCCTTCCACCTTAAATATCCCAGGAAAGCGAAAAATGGATAAAAAAGTTGTGGACCTTATGTACAATGGAATATCACTCAGCCATGAAATCAATGTCATAAGGCTAGTAGCAGCATGATGAGTGGATTTAGGTAAGACGATTCTAAGTGAAATAAGTCACACAGAAAAGGACACTTCTCATAAGGTGTCACTTATAGAGGGAATGTAAAAACCGTTACACTTGAACTGAATTACAAAACAGAACAGAGTCACACATGCAGAAAACACACTATGGCGGCTTAACGGGAAAGGTGAGGTTGGGTGATACATAAAACAAGAGTTTCAAATTAGCTCAGATACCGTTCCATAAACCCAATATGTAATAGACAAGACATACTCCTTGCTCAGAGAACTGGACTCAACACGCCCGATTCACCACACAAGAATATATCTGACTAGTAATAATCTTAAAACCTATGTATTGATATCTCTCTGTTAGTGTGTCAAGTGGGTGTAAAGCGGCCTAAACACAGCCGTGAAAAGCAGCTAAACCCCATTATAAAAATAAATTACTTTTAAAAACCCATGAAACAAAGACAGGGAAAGAGAGAGAAATTCTTACACAATTCGTTCAGGGGCTGTGATGCAACCTGGATTGACCATATCTAGACCCACAGCTGGATGAGACATAAGGGTGGACACTCTTGGGGCTGAGAGGTTTGGTGAGGTTGGGTGAGCAAACGCAGACCCTTTAAAGTAATACTGCGTGCTACCCATCGCATGGGTCCCAAATCTCCAGGTTCAAGGGCATCTTCCTACATCGAAAACATGCATGAGAAACCCAGAAGATGGTACACCGTGTGATGGGGAAAGGTTTCTAAAACGCACCTCATTTCTCATCTCCTTGTGCTCGGGTTCGCCATTCCAGCCACTTTACTAGCAATCTCCCTACTTGGAGCATCAGCACCTTTAACCTCCTGTTCCGTACAGGTTGCAATTTGTCCTGAGGATGAACGGGAAGACGGGGAACCAATGAGAGACTAGCTCTTGGTTTTGGGACAGGCACAGGTCACTCTATTTTCCCATCAGGAAGAAGAATTAACCACAGGCTCAGCCTGCCACCTGGAACAAGAACAGGGCCTGAGGCCATCCTGCGCTTTTGCGGCCTGCTCCCGAAAAAGCGACTTGTAAAATGGAGCTTCAGGGCACTGCAATTCACAAACCTGCAGAGTTATAAATGATAACTCTCGTCCACAAATATATTGAGGGAAGGCAAAGAAGAGGATTTGAAATCAAGGCAGAATTGCAGGAAACAGATTTCAGGAGGTAGATTCGAATCGCCTTTAAAGCACATGAAAAGCGGCAAAACGTTGACAATGATGCCCTTGGCCAAAAAGGGCGTATGCGTTTTTTCCTGAATATATTCAGGAAAAAACGCATACGCCCTTTTTGGCCAACCAAGCAACCTGGAAAGGCAAATCAGCGCTACAAAGAAGTCTCGCTTCCCATCGTTCAAAAGGGCCATGCTGAAAAAAGTGTCAAAACCAGAAATGCAGGACAGGCCATGGAGAAATGGGAGCCTTGCTACACTGATGGGCGGGATGTAAATTGCCAACAGCCACTCTGGAGAAGTGTACGGTGTGTCCTGAAACATCTAAAAAACACAGCTTTGAGAGCATAGGGCACTTCCACGCATGGGGGAATAAAGTGGGAAAATTGAAAATCAGCAAGACACAAGCACCCCAAAGTTTAGGGCTGCTCTGTTGACAAGGACCTCCACTTCATTCCACCTTAAATATCCCAGGAAAGCGAAAAATGGATAAAAAAGTTGTGGTCCTTATGTACAATGGAATATCACTCAGCCATGAAATCAATGTCATAAGGCTAGTAGCAGCATGATGAGTGGATTTAGGTAAGACGATTCTAAGTGAAATAAGTCACACAGAAAAGGACACTTCTCATAAGGTGTCACTTATAGAGGGAATGTAAAAACCGTTACACTTGAACTGAATTACAAAACAGAACAGAGTCACACATGCAGAAAACACACTATGGCTGCTTAACGGGAAAGGTGAGGTGGGGTGATACATAAAACAAGAGTTTCAAATTAGCTCAGATACCATTCCATAAACCCAATATGTAATAGACAAGACCTACTCCTTGCTCAGAGAACTGGACTCAACACGCCCGATTCACCACACAAGAATATATCTGACTAGTAATAATCTTAAAACCTATGAATTAATATCTCTCTGTTAGTGTGTCAAGTGGGTGTAAAGCGGCATAAACACAGCCGTGAAAAGCAGCTAAACCCCATTATAAAAATAAATTACTTTTAAAAACCCATGAAACAAAGACAGGGAAAGAGAGAGAAATTCTTACACAATTCGTTCAGGGGCTGTGATGCAACCTGGATTGACCATATCTAGACCCACAGCTGGATGAGACATAAGGGTGGACACTCTTGGGGCTGAGAGGTTTGGTGAGGTTGGGTGAGCAAATGCAGACCCTTTAAAGTAATACTGCGTGCTACCCATCGCATGGGTCCCAAATCTCCAGGTTCAAGGGCATCTTCCTACATCGAAAACATGCATGAGAAACCCAGAAGATGGTACACCGTGTGATGGGGAAAGGTTTCTAAAACGCACCTCATTTCTCATTTCCTTGTGCTCGGGTTCGCCATTGCAGCCACTTTACTAGCAATCTCCCTACTTGGAGCATCAGCACCTTTAACCTCCTGTTCCGTACAGGTTGCAATTTGTCCTGAGGATGAACGGGAAGACGGGGAACCAATGAGAGACTAGCTCTTGGTGTTGGGACAGGCACAGGTCACTCTATTTTCCCATCAGGAAGAAGAATTAACCACAGGCTCAGCCTGCCCCCCGGAAGCAGAACAGGGCCTGAAGCCATCCGGCGCTTCTGCGGCCGGCTCCCAAAAAAGCGACTTGTAAAATGGAGCTTCAGGGCACTGCAATTCACAAACCTGCAGAGTTATAAATGATAACTCTCGTCCACAAATATATTGAGGGAAGGCAAAGAAGAGGATTAGAAATCAAGGCAGAATTGCAGGAAACAGATTTCAGGAGGTAGATTCGAATCGCCTTTAAAGCACATGAAAAGCGGCAAAACGTTGACAATGATGCCCTTGGCCAAAAAGGGCGTATGCGTTTTTTCCTGAATATATTCAGGAAAAAACGCATACGCCCTTTTTGGCCAACCAAGCAACCTGGAAAGGCAAATCAGCGCTACAAAGAAGTCTCGCTTCCCATCGGTCAAAAGGGCCATGCTGAAAAAAGTGTCAAAACCAGAAATGCAGGACAGGCCAAGGAGAAATGGGAGCCTTGCTACACTGATGGGCGGGATGTAAATTGCCAACAGCCACTCTGGAGAAGTGTAAGGTGTGTCCTGAAACATCTAAAAAACACAGCTTAGAGAGCATAGGGCACTTCCACGCATGGGGGGATAAAGTGGGAAAATTGAAAATCAGCAAGACACAAGCACCCCAAAGTTTAGGGCTGCTCTGTTGACAAGGACCTCCACTTCCTTCCACCTTAAATACCCCAGGAAAGCGAAAAATGGATAAAAAAGTTGTGGTCCTTATGTACAATGGAATATCACTCAGCCATGAAATCAATGTCATAAAGCTAGTAGCAGCATGATGAGTGGATTTAGGTAAGACGATCCTAAGTGAAATAAGTCACACAGAAAAGGACACTTCTCATAAGGTGTCACTTATAGAGGGAATGTAAAAACCGTTACACTTGAACTGAATTACAAAACAGAACAGAGTCACACATGCAGAAAACACACTATGGCTGCTTAACGGGAAAGGTGAGGTGGGGTGATACATAAAACAAGAGTTTCAAATTAGCTCAGATACCGTTCCATAAACCCAATATGGAATAGACAAGACCTACTCCTTGCTCAGAGAACTGGACTCAACACGCCCGATTCACCGCACAAGAATATATCTGACTAGTAATAATCTTAAAACCTATGTATTGATATCTCTCTGTTAGTGTGTCAAGTGGGTGTAAAGCGGCCTAAACACAGCCGTGAAAAGCAGCTAAACCCCATTATAAAAATAAATTACTTTTAAAAACCCATGAAACAAAGACAGGGAAAGAGAGAGAAATTCTTACACAATTCGTTCAGGGGCTGTGATGCAACCTGGATTGACCATATCTAGACCCACAGCTGGATGAGACATAAGGGTGGACACTCTTGGGGCTGAGAGGTTTGGTGAGGTTGGGTGAGCAAACGCAGACCCTTTAAAGTAATACTGCGTGCTACCCATCGCATGGGTCCCAAATCTCCAGGTTCAAGGGCATCTTCCTACATCGAAAACATGCATGAGAAACCCAGAAGATGGTACACCGTGTGATGGGGAAAGGTTTCTAAAACGCACCTCATTTCTCATCTCCTTGTGCTCGGGTTCGCCATTCCAGCCACTTTACTAGCAATCTCCCTACTTGGAGCATCAGCACCTTTAACCTCCTGTTCCGTACAGGTTGCAATTTGTCCTGAGGATGAACGGGAAGACGGGGAACCAATGAGAGACTAGCTCTTGGTGTTGGGACAGGCACAGGTCACTCTATTTTCCCATCAGGAAGAAGAATTAACCACAGGCTCAGCCTGCCCCCCGGAACCAGAACAGGGCCTGAAGCCATCCGGCCCTTCTGCGGCCGGCTCCCAAAAAAGCGACTTGTAAAATGGAGCTTCGGGGCACTGCAATTCACAAACCTGCAGAGTTATAAATGATAACTCTCGTCCACAAATATATTGAGGGAAGGCAAAGAAGAGGATTAGAAATCAAGGCAGAATTGCAGGAAACAGATTTCAGGAGGTAGATTCGAATCGCCTTTAAAGCACATGAAAAGCGGCAAAACGTTGACAATGATGCCCTTGGCCAAAAAGGGCGTATGCGTTTTTTCCTGAATATATTCAGGAAAAAACGCATACGCCCTTTTTGGCCAACCAAGCAACCTGGAAAGGCAAATCAGCGCTACAAAGAAGTCTCGCTTCCCATCGGTCAAAAGGGCCATGCTGAAAAAAGTGTCAAAACCAGAAATGCAGGACAGGCCAAGGAGAAATGGGAGCCTTGCTACACTGATGGGCGGGATGTAAATTGCCAACAGCCACTCTGGAGAAGTGTAAGGTGTGTCCTGAAACATCTAAAAAACACAGCTTAGAGAGCATAGGGCACTTCCACGCATGGGGGGATAAAGTGGGAAAATTGAAAATCAGCAAGACACAAGCACCCCAAAGTTTAGGGCTGCTCTGTTGACAAGGACCTCCACTTCCTTCCACCTTAAATATCCCAGGAAAGCGAAAAATGGATAAAAAAGTTGTGGTCCTTATGTACAATGGAATATCACTCAGCCATGAAATCAATGTCATAAAGCTAGTAGCAGCATGATGAGTGGATTTAGCTAAGACGATTCTAAGTGAAATAAGTCACACAGAAAAGGACACTTCTCATAAGGTGTCACTTATACAGGGAATGTAAAAACCGTTACACTTGAACTGAATTACAAAACAGAACAGAGTCACACATGCAGAAAACACACTATGGCTGCTTAACGGGAAAGGTGAGGTGGGGTGATACATAAAACAAGAGTTTCAAATTAGCTCAGATACCGTTCCATAAACCCAATATGTAATACACAAGACCTACTCCTTGCTCAGAGAACTGGACTCAACACGCCCGATTCACCGCACAAGAATATATCTGACTAGTAATAATCTTAAAACCTATGTATTGATATCTCTCTGTTAGTGTGTCAAGTGGGTGTAAAGCGGCCTAAACACAGCCGTGAAAAGCAGCTAAACCCCATTATAAAAATAAATTACTTTTAAAAACCCATGAAACAAAGACAGGGAAAGAGAGAGAAATTCTTACACAATTCGTTCAGGGGCTGTGATGCAACCTGGATTGACCATATCTAGACCCACAGCTGGATGAGACATAAGGGTGGACACTCTTGGGGCTGAGAGGTTTGGTGAGGTTGGGTGAGCAAACGCAGACCCTTTAAAGTAATACTGCGTGCTACCCATCGCATGGGTCCCAAATCTCCAGGTTCAAGGGCATCTTCCTACATCGAAAACATGCATGAGAAACCCAGAAGATGGTACACCGTGTGATGGGGAAAGGTTTCTAAAACGCACCTCATTTCTCATCTCCTTGTGCTCGGGTTCGCCATTCCAGCCACTTTACTAGCAATCTCCCTACTTGGAGCATCAGCACCTTTAACCTCCTGTTCCGTACAGGTTGCAATTTGTCCTGAGGATGAACGGGAAGACGGGGAACCAATGAGAGACTAGCTCTTGGTGTTGGGACAGGCACAGGTCACTCTATTTTCCCATCAGGAAGAAGAATTAACCACAGGCTCAGCCTGCCCCCCGGAACCAGAACAGGGCCTGAAGCCATCCGGCGCTTTTGCGGCCGGCTCCCAAAAAAGCGACTTGTAAAATGGAGCTTCAGGGCACTGCAATTCACAAACCTGCAGAGTTATAAATGATAACTCTCGTCCACAAATATATTGAGGGAAGGCAAAGAAGAGGATTTGAAATCAAGGCAGAATTGCAGGAAACAGATTTCAGGAGGTAGATTCGAATCGCCTTTAAAGCACATGAAAAGCGGCAAAACGTTGACAATGATGCCCTTGGCCAAAAAGGGCGTATGCGTTTTTTCCTGAATATATTCATGAAAAAACGCATACGCCCTTTTTGGCCAACCAAGCAACCTGGAAAGGCAAATCAGCGCTACAAAGAAGTCTCGCTTCCCATCGGTCAAAAGGGCCATGCTGAAAAAAGTGTCAAAACCAGAAATGCAGGACAGGCCAAGGAGAAATGGGAGCCTTGCTACACTGATGGGCGGGATGTAAATTGCCAACAGCCACTCTGGAGAAGGGTAAGGTGTGTCCTGAAACATCTAAAAAACACAGCTTAGAGAGCATAGGGCACTTCCACGCATGGGGGTATAAAGTGGGAAAATTGAAAATCAGCAAGACACAAGCACCCCAAAGTTTAGGGCTGCTCTGTTGACAAGGACCTCCACTTCCTTCCACCTTAAATATCCCAGGAAAGCGAAAAATGGATAAAAAAGTTGTGGTCCTTATGTACAATGGAATATCACTCAGCCATGAAATCAATGTCATAAAGCTAGTAGCAGCATGATGAGTGGATTTAGGTAAGACGATTCTAAGTGAAATAAGTCACACAGAAAAGGACACTTCTCATAAGGTGTCACTTATAGAGGGAATGTAAAAACCGTTACACTTGAACTGAATTACAAAACAGAACAGAGTCACACATGCAGAAAACACACTATGGCTGCTTAACGGGAAAGGTGAGGTGGGGTGATACATAAAACAAGAGTTTCAAATTAGCTCAGATACCGTTCCATAAACCCAATATGGAATAGACAAGACCTACTCCTTGCTCAGAGAACTGGACTCAACATGCCCGATTCACCGCACAAGAATATATCTGACTAGTAATAATCTTAAAACCTATGTATTGATATCTCTCTGTTAGTGTGTCAAGTGGGTGTAAAGCGGCCTAAACACAGCCGTGAAAAGCAGCTAAACCCCATTATAAAAATAAAATTACTTTTAAAAAACCCATGAAACAAAGACAGGGAAAGAGAGAGAAATTCTTTACACAATTCGTTCAGGGGCTGTGATGCAACCTGGATTGACCATATCTAGACCCACAGCTGGATGAGACATAAGGGTGGACACTCTTGGGGCTGAGAGGTTTGGTGAGGTTGGGTGAGCAAACGCAGACCCTTTAAAGTAATACTGCGTGCTACCCATCGCATGGGTCCCAAATCTCCAGGTTCAAGGGCATCTTCCTACATCGAAAACATGCATGAGAAACCCAGAAGATGGTACACCGTGTGATGGGGAAAGGTTTCTAAAACGCACCTCATTTCTCATCTCCTTGTGCTCGGGTTCGCCATTCCAGCCACTTTACTAGCAATCTCCCTACTTGGAGCATCAGCACCTTTAACCTCCTGTTCCGTACAGGTTGCAATTTGTCCTGAGGATGAACGGGAAGACGGGGAACCAATGAGAGACTAGCTCTTGGTGTTGGGACAGGCACAGGTCACTCTATTTTCCCATCAGGAAGAAGAATTAACCACAGGCTCAGCCTGCCCCCCGGAACCAGAACAGGGCCTGAAGCCATCCGGCGCTTTTGCGGCCGGCTCCCAAAAAAGCGACTTGTAAAATGGAGCTTCAGGGCACTGCAATTCACAAACCTGCAGAGTTATAAATGATAACTCTCGTCCACAAATATATTGAGGGAAGGCAAAGAAGAGGATTTGAAATCAAGGCAGAATTGCAGGAAACAGATTTCAGGAGGTAGATTCGAATCGCCTTTAAAGCACATGAAAAGCGGCAAAACGTTGACAATGATGCCCTTGGCCAAAAAGGGCGTATGCGTTTTTTCCTGAATATATTCAGGAAAAAACGCATACGCCCTTTTTGGCCAACCAAGCAACCTGGAAAGGCAAATCAGCGCTACAAAGAAGTCTCGCTTCCCATCGGTCAAAAGGGCCATGCTGAAAAAAGTGTCAAACCAGAAATGCAGGACAGGCCAAGGAGAAATGGGAGCCTTGCTACACTGATGGGCGGGATGTAAATTGCCAACAGCCACTCTGGAGAAGTGTAAGGTGTGTCCTGAAACATCTAAAAAACACAGCTTAGAGAGCATAGGGCACTTCCACGCATGGGGGATAAAGTGGGAAAATTGAAAATCAGCAAGACACAAGCACCCCAAAGTTTAGGGCTGCTCTGTTGACAAGGACCTCCACTTCCTTCCACCTTAAATATCCCAGGAAAGCGAAAAATGGATAAAAAAGTTGTGGTCCTTATGTACAATGGAATATCACTCAGCCATGAAATCAATGTCATAAAGCTAGTAGCAGCATGATGAGTGGATTTAGGTAAGACGATCTTAAGTGAAATAAGTCACACAGAAAAGGACACTTCTCATAAGGTGTCACTTATAGAGGGAATGTAAAAACCGTTACACTTGAACTGAATTACAAAACAGAACAGAGTCACACATGCAGAAAACACACTATGGCTGCTTAACGGGAAAGGTGAGGTGGGGTGATACATAAAACAAGAGTTTCAAATTAGCTCAGATACCGTTCCATAAACCCAATATGTAATAGACAAGACCTACTCCTTGCTCAGAGAACTGGACTCAACACGCCCGATTCACCGCACAAGAATATATCTGACTAGTAATAATCTTAAAACCTATGTATTGATATCTCTCTGTTAGTGTGTCAAGTGGGTGTAAAGCGGCCTAAACACAGCCGTGAAAAGCAGCTAAACCCCATTATAAAAATAAATTACTTTTAAAAACCCATGAAACAAAGACAGGGAAAGAGAGAGAAATTCTTACACAATTCGTTCAGGGGCTGTGATGCAACCTGGATTGACCATATCTAGACCCACAGCTGGATGAGACATAAGGGTGGACACTCTTGGGGCTGAGAGGTTTGGTGAGGTTGGGTGAGCAAACGCAGACCCTTTAAAGTAATACTGCGTGCTACCCATCGCATGGGTCCCAAATCTCCAGGTTCAAGGGCATCTTCCTACATCGAAAACATGCATGAGAAACCCAGAAGATGGTACACCGTGTGATGGGGAAAGGTTTCTAAAACGCACCTCATTTCTCATCTCCTTGTGCTCGGGTTCGCCATTCCAGCCACTTTACTAGCAATCTCCCTACTTGGAGCATCAGCACCTTTAACCTCCTGTTCCGTACAGGTTGCAATTTGTCCTGAGGATGAACGGGAAGACGGGGAACCAATGAGAGACTAGCTCTTGGTGTTGGGACAGGCACAGGTCACTCTAGTTTCCCATCAGGAAGAAGAATTAACCACAGGCTCAGCCTGCCCCCCGGAACCAGAACAGGGCCTGAAGCCATCCGGCGCTTCTGCGGCCGGCTCCCAAAAAAGCGACTTGTAAAATGGAGCTTCAGGGCACTGCAATTCACAAACCTGCAGAGTTATAAATGATAACTCTCGTCCACAAATATATTGAGGGAAGGCAAAGAAGAGGATTAGAAATCAAGGCAGAATTGCAGGAAACAGATTTCAGGAGATAGATTCGAATCGCCTTTAAAGCACATGAAAAGCGGCAAAACGTTGACAATGATGCCCTTGGCCAAAAAGGGCGTATGCGTTTTTTCCTGAATATATTCAGGAAAAAACGCATACGCCCTTTTTGGCCAACCAAGCAACCTGGAAAGGCAAATCAGCGCTACAAAGAAGTCTCGCTTCCCATCGGTCAAAAGGGCCATGCTGAAAAAAGTGTCAAAACCAGAAATGCAGGACAGGCCAAGGAGAAATGGGAGCCTTGCTACACTGATGGGCGGGATGTAAATTGCCAACAGCCACTCTGGAGAAGTGTAAGGTGTGTCCTGAAACATCTAAAAAACACAGCTTAGAGAGCATAGGGCACTTCCACGCATGGGGGGATAAAGTGGGAAAATTGAAAATCAGCAAGACACAAGCACCCCAAAGTTTAGGGCTGCTCTGTTGACAAGGACCTCCACTTCCTTCCACCTTAAATATCCCAGGAAAGCGAAAAATGGATAAAAAAGTTGTGGTCCTTATGTACAATGGAATATCACTCAGCCATGAAATCAATGTCATAAAGCTAGTAGCAGCATGATGAGTGGATTTAGGTAAGACGATTCTAAGTGAAATAAGTCACACAGAAAAGGACACTTCTCATAAGGTGTCACTTATAGAGGGAATGTAAAAACCGTTACACTTGAACTGAATTACAAAACAGAACAGAGTCACACATGCAGAAAACACACTATGGCTGCTTAACGGGAAAGGTGAGGTGGGGTGATACATAAAACAAGAGTTTCAAATTAGCTCAGATACCGTTCCATAAACCCAATATGGAATAGACAAGACCTACTCCTTGCTCAGAGAACTGGACTCAACACGCCCGATTCACCGCACAAGAATATATCTGACTAGTAATAATCTTAAAACCTATGTATTGATATCTCTCTGTTAGTGTGTCAAGTGGGTGTAAAGCGGCCTAAACACAGCCGTGAAAAGCAGCTAAACCCCATTATAAAAATAAATTACTTTTAAAAACCCATGAAACAAAGACAGGGAAAGAGAGAGAAATTCTTACACAATTCGTTCAGGGGCTGTGATGCAACCTGGATTGACCATATCTAGACCCACAGCTGGATGAGACATAAGGGTGGACACTCTTGGGGCTGAGAGGTTTGGTGAGGTTGGGTGAGCAAACGCAGACCCTTTAAAGTAATACTGCGTGCTACCCATCGCATGGGTCCCAAATCTCCAGGTTCAAGGGCATCTTCCTACATCGAAAACATGCATGAGAAACCCAGAAGATGGTACACCGTGTGATGGGGAAAGGTTTCTAAAACGCACCTCATTTCTCATCTCCTTGTGCTCGGGTTCGCCATTCCAGCCACTTTACTAGCAATCTCCCTACTTGGAGCATCAGCACCTTTAACCTCCTGTTCCGTACAGGTTGCAATTTGTCCTGAGGATGAACGGGAAGACGGGGAACCAATGAGAGACTAGCTCTTGGTGTTGGGACAGGCACAGGTCACTCTAGTTTCCCATCAGGAAGAAGAATTAACCACAGGCTCAGCCTGCCCCCCGGAACCAGAACAGGGCCTGAAGCCATCCGGCGCTTTTGCGGCCGGCTCCCAAAAAAGCGACTTGTAAAATGGAGCTTCGGGGCACTGCAATTCACAAACCTGCAGAGTTATAAATGATAACTCTCGTCCACAAATATATTGAGGGAAGGCAAAGAAGAGGATTAGAAATCAAGGCAGAATTGCAGGAAACAGATTTCAGGAGGTAGATTCGAATCGCCTTTAAAGCACATGAAAAGCGGCAAAACGTTGACAATGATGCCCTTGGCCAAAAAGGGCGTATGCGTTTTTTCCTGAATATATTCATGAAAAAACGCATACGCCCTTTTTGGCCAACCAAGCAACCTGGAAAGGCAAATCAGCGCTACAAAGAAGTCTCGCTTCCCATCGGTCAAAAGGGCCATGCTGAAAAAAGTGTCAAAACCAGAAATGCAGGACAGGCCAAGGAGAAATGGGAGCCTTGCTACACTGATGGGCGGGATGTAAATTGCCAACAGCCACTCTGGAGAAGGGTAAGGTGTGTCCTGAAACATCTAAAAAACACAGCTTAGAGAGCATAGGGCACTTCCACGCATGGGGGGATAAAGTGGGAAAATTGAAAATCAGCAAGACACAAGCACCCCAAAGTTTAGGGCTGCTCTGTTGACAAGGACCTCCACTTCCTTCCACCTTAAATATCCCAGGAAAGCGAAAAATGGATAAAAAAGTTGTGGTCCTTATGTACAATGGAATATCACTCAGCCATGAAATCAATGTCATAAAGCTAGTAGCAGCATGATGAGTGGATTTAGGTAAGACGATTCTAAGTGAAATAAGTCACACAGAAAAGGACACTTCTCATAAGGTGTCACTTATAGAGGGAATGTAAAAACCGTTACACTTGAACTGAATTACAAAACAGAACAGAGTCACACATGCAGAAAACACACTATGGCTGCTTAACGGAAAGGTGAGGTGGGGTGATACATAAAA